>NC_140165.1:166419128-166966628 GCF_963971535.1 Notolepis coatsorum | reverse complement strand
TTACAGCCCACTCCTATAAGTAGCCAAGGTGATCACTGGAATTTTGTGCACCTGCCGAGGTTTTACCTTCAAACGCTACTGTTTCACTGTTGGAACTGACCACGGAGCAATTGACGACTGTTCTGTTTAACCCTTCATTTACTATCATTTACCTTTGGACAACAATAAACCCTGTAAACCGAACCGGCGGCAACTTTGGACATTCAATTCATTCAACATCACAACTTTGGTACAGCGTGAAAAGGCACAATAGCAGGTGCATCGTGGACGACTGTCAGCACACAGAGGAATGACAGTCGACCACTACAAATACAGTACTGTTTGTGATACAAAAAGAGAGTATATACATTTGACGAAGAAACTACATTGGAGGAGGTTGGGTAGGTGGGGTGGGGGGGGGGAAACTGTACATTGGAGGTGGGTGGGGTGGGTAGGCGGGTGGGGTAACTGTACATTGGATTATCGACGAAACCTTACTTGGTCCCAAGAAGAGGGTCTCGTGTATTATTAGGTTAGGACATTTACTGTACATTGGAGGGGGTTGGGTTAGGACATACATTTACAGGGGCCAGTTTCAAATTGCAGTCTCACGTAGGTGCTCTTTGAGAGTGGTTTTGAAAGTGGGTATAGTGATTCACATTCCTTTACAGCTGTGAGTAGGGCGTTCCACATTGATGTGGCATAATTGCGAAACGTGTTTTGTCCCTTGTTTGAACCGAATCTGGGTTTCACATGATTTGTGGAGCTTCCTCTGGTGTTGTGGTCGTGGTATTCACTGACCTTTGGGAAGTAATTTGACATGTACATGGGTACCTTAGTTGTGTAGTGTATCTTCTTGTAGACCAGGCCCATTGCAAGTTGCTGTACTCTGTCGTCTACTCTAAGCCATCCTAGGTTGTCAAAGTGGGCAGTGGTGAGGTGGGTTCTAGGAGTAAGGTCAAGCAGTAGTCTGACCAGTTTGTTTTGTTGGGGCTATTCATAATCAGTGATGGGAATAACGGCGTTAGTTTTTTCAGTAACGAGTAATCTAATGGATTACTCTTCCAATCTTAATAACGCTGTTACCGTTACTGCCAACCGTTCTCCTCCAATGGTCACCAGGACACGGCTGCTTGAGCGTCAAACCAAGTGATGAGAGGTCTCAAAGAGTAAGCTTGAAAATAATATTTGAAGTCTGGAAATGCTAAACCCCCGTTGAGTTTACTCCTCTGTGCAGTGGATCTCTTTAAGCGTGGGCGTTTGTTGTTCCAGACGAATTTATATGCAGCAGAGTGCAGTTTTTGCCAGTAACCAACAGGAGGAGATAACTGTAGCATGCAGCTGATAAAGTAAATTCTGGGTAAAACATTCATCTTAATTATTGAGGCACGGGCCTGTAATGATTTTTTTAATTTGGAACACCTGTTAAAATCATTCGTAATCCTGTCACCCAAGCTGGAGTAGTTATACTTTACTGTCTGGTTAATAGTGGGGAATATTTAAATCCCAAGACACTTAAATTGCTCTACCATGAGTATGTTTGCTGGGAGGATGGTTGCCTTCGCAGTCTCATTGAGTAGAAGGAAGGCTGACTTTGGCCAGTTGATCTTAAATCCAGATAGACTGCCAAAATCATCTATTACTTGGAGAAGATGAGGTAGAGAGATGGCAGGGTTCTGCATGAATAGGAGTACATCATCTGCGTATATAAACTGATATGGTGATGTGTGCCCTTAATTGACACAGGGGATATAATCTGGGATTGTCTTATGTACTGAGCTAGAGGTTCGAGTGATAAAGCAAAGAGTCCGAGGCTAAGGGGACAACCCTGTCTAGAAGAGCGCAAGACGGAGAAGAGTGGTGAGCAGAGTTTCCCTGTTAAGATCATGGCCGAAGGCCCTGTGTAGAGAACTTTGATCATGTGAATGAACCCCTCACCTAACCCCATCCTTCTAAGGACTGCCCACAAATATGACCACTCCAATCTGTCAAAGGCCTTCATCGCGTCTAAGGACATGACAGCCGTAGGGGTTGCGAGTACATCCTTGCTGGCATCAACCCTCTGATATTATCCGTGACCAGTCGGCCTCTTATAAAGCCAGTCTGATCAGGGTCAACCAGAGATATCATATGCGTTTGAAGTCGGATGGCCAGCACCTTAGCATATAGCTTGAGATCGGCTCCGAGGAGACTTAAGGGTCTATAGCTGCCACATTCGGTGGGATCCTTATCTTTCTTGAGTAGGACAGATATAAGTGCCATATTGACATCCCTGGAAAAATTGCCCTCTTTGACTGAGTGTAAAATCATTGAGAGTAATAAGGGACAGAGTACATCCCAGAACGCAATATAGAGTTCCGGTGGAATGTCGTCCCAACCAGGAGCCTTGCCCCGCTGCATGTCAGCAATCGCCTCCCTGAGCTCATCTAGTGTGATAGGTTCAGCTAACCGTTTAGTGTCATCCTCTGAGATTTGTGGTAAGTTAATTTGACTAAGATAGTCCTCCAGCTTGGTATGATCATAGACCACTTCTGACTCGTACAGGTTGGAATAAAACGAGCGAAATGTATTGTTGATTTTGTTGGGGTTGGTGGTTATCTCCCCCTGTTGGTTCTTAATGGCAGGGATATCCGCAAATTGTTCACTGGCCCGTATCTTCATAGCTAGTAGGTGACTAGGTCTAGAGCCATGAAAGTAGCAGTGTTGTCTTGTTCTGTGCATTTGAAATTCAGACTGTTGTCTTAAAATGGAATTAATCTCCTTTTTCACCACCTTAATTTGGAGCTCCAGTCGGCTAGAGTAGCTGTGCTGCATAGAAGACATCATTGTTTTATGAAGCTCTTCCAATTCTACCAAATTTGAGAGACGACCCTTGCGGAGATTGGAAGCAAATAGAGTGGTGTTACTTCTAATAAACCCCTTAACCGAATTCCATAAAATTCTGGGGTCCTATGCGGCTAGGTGGTGCAGTGGGCAAGGCGCTCACCACCAATGCAGGAGACGCTGGGTTCGAGCCCAGCTCTCCGCATTGCTATCAGCTTGGCTGGTCGTTCATACTAATACAATTGGCAGTATTAGGGGGTGGGAAGCTGATGGGTGGGGATCGGACGTTGTGGACAGCGACTCTTACAGGTCGGTTGGTGCGCCTGCGCAGCAGAATCAGGAAGCGACAGGGGCGGCGTGCCCTCCAAGCGCAGACCCCCGACGCTGAGAGATCGCGCTGTGCAGGTGAAAAGATGCGACTGCTGCTTCCTCGAGTACCGGAGGGGACACGTGATGTAAGGCTTAGTCCACATTGCAGCCGGCTTGTGGGAGGCATGGCCTAACAACGTTCGAGACAGGGGATGATAGAATTGGACGATACGGAATTGGGATGGGAGAAAAATAGAAAATGGGAGAAAAAAGTAGATAAAAAAATTCTGGGGTCCTGTACCGATCCAGCATTAAACTGCAAGAATTCAATGAGCTTCTCCTTAAATTGTAGGTTGAATTCCTCATTCTTTAGCAGCGGTGAGTTAAAGCGCCATCTAGGGGCACGGGACGTTATTTCACTGAGTGAACCCTTACGTCAAAGCTATCGAATAGCCTAGAGCAGGGGTTCCCAACCTTTTTTCCCCCAGGGACCCCCAAACATCTCTGATGAAATTCCTGGACCCCCCTCCTAATAAAATACCATAAAATACTTTTTTTTTTGTCATTTTAATACTTTTTGTCATTTTAATAACAAACTGCTTATACACAGGCATATGCATCATAATTAGACCCACTATGCTTCTTTGACTTGTGCCTTCAACAAATCTCATCTTGCACCATATGTATTTCAAAATGTTGGCCAATATTCAAATCCTGTATTCAACCTCTCAAATCAGGCCCTAATGGTGAACGGTTTGCATTTATGTTGAATGAAGTAAGAATCCACTGCAGTAAACATATCCTCACCTCGAGTGGTGGTAGTAAGGTTGACTGACATGAGAATGTCCTGCTTCAGATCCTCATTTTCGATATACTGCACATAAACGATGAGCACAGCCTCGTCTGCGACAGTTGTAGTGTAGTAATATTTGATAAATCATAAATCCTAAACGTACTGGAAAATGTTCCTAATAGAAAAGGTTCTAAGTAAGCATAAGGATTGGTCATAAAAGTCTTTCAGTCATGAACCACAGGGGGACAGGCCCTGAGGCTACATTGTAATAAAATAGAACAGATGGTTGTCCCTAGGTTAAGGAACTTTGTAAATAATCATAAGTCATTTAATTAGAAAATACTACTGGATTTGTGTGCAAAATGAATGCTTTATACTTTTAGTCTTAAACAATAAGTGGTTAATAGGTTGACACTCAAATATAGTTTAAACCTGATTAACCTATAGTGATTTAGCTCAGAGATTGTGTGTGCTTGTAAAGACTTGGGCGCTCAACAGTAAGTAGATTTGCATACAACTGTTGGAATGTGAAGAGATAACAGGTTTCCTTACACAGATACAGGATGTGGGCCTAGCAGCTAAAACAATGGCATGGCCTCATCACATGAAGTCGTTATCTCCTGCCCCAAGGCCTAACAGGCAGCCCAAACTGGTCTGATTACGACATGTGGAGACAGCTGTGGTAGGAGAGACTAAGAGTCACTATCTCAGTAACTCAAGTAGACTTTCAAATGTCTGTTTCTATACTTAGATTAGCTTAAAATGAACTGCAAATTATCCTGTTATATTGTGGTAACAATTCTGAATATAAGGATATGAAAAATGCCATGTTTATGAATAAGAATCACAGAGTGTGAAATTAAGCCACTTCTTAAACTACATTGGAAAACACAAAGTGCTGAATAATAACTGTATAAAATAGATAATTCGTTATGGATTTAAGTTAACAGAAGATGATTAGAATACTATAGAAGTGGGCTTAATGGTAAAACTACTGTGATTCTCATTTAGCATCAAGAGAAACTATTCAAAAATGATATCTCTGTGTGTATGAAATCAATCTCAATTCGAATATATATATATCTTGGGGTTAATAACCAAAGTATTAAGTTAGTTTAGACGGAATCTAGTTCTCTGATCTGAAACACAGTAGAGAGGGTTGGCTTACTGAGGACAACCTTCTATTTCAAATTCAAACTTAGAGAGGCCGTGATTGGAGGAAAACATCTGCTGGACGTCACTTCGGTGACATCATGCAGACACTCCCGGCTTTTGATAAAAGGGGGGGTGTTGTGACTGTGGAGAGACTCTGAAACGGAACAACACAGGACGACACCCACCTTCACACAGAGGACGGCGCAACCAGAGGAGAACAAGGAAAACAAGCTTTTGGAACGAGAACAGAATCCTTTGTTGTCAGCAAGACAACAAAGACCAAAGACAATTCAATAATTCGTTAGTCTCTATAATCTGATTTCTTAGTCTAATATTGAGGGCGAGCGGCATAGTGCTTTGGTACCGTCAATATTATAGCGTTCTTTATTTTAATTGAACATATATCGTGTGGGTGATATGACTTGTATTCAGCTTACAGAATTCCACGTATTTAGTTTTACAATGTCAAAGCCTTTTAATATAAATCAAAACGTTCCCGTATTTCTGCAATCTATGCGCAAAATAATAACAAGTTGAGTTCTAACAAAGAACGTATTACATGCTGGGTAGGCTGATAGAGTAAACTATTATATGAATATGAATACACTGGTCCGTCCGCGAGGATAGCGACGAGGAGTCGGATAGCCATTAAATGCCATTTGAGAATATAGGCTATTAATGCAATGAAAACATTATTTAATGTTTTCATAAGCGTAAAGATACAACAAAGATGCCTCTAAAAATCATATTATAGCCAATCGAACACAACTAATAAAAGGCATTCATATTACAGCACGGTTATAATGATGACACACCACCAACGCCAAACAGTGGTCAACTAACGGTCTTTATTAGTATTTTGAGCTGTCCAGGCAGAATTGCAGCAATGGTCTTAGGGAGCCGTTGATATCTGACATCACCGACACCGTGTACAAGTCAGCCTTTTTTATTTATCCCATAACACACGGGTTGTGTCTTGGTTCGGCAGCGCCTCAGTGAACAATCTCCAGTGAAGTTTCTCAGAGTTCCGCTCGGGTCAGTCCATTATTTCACATCCCATGGGGGGTGTTTCATGACCATATATGGATAATCATGCACGAGCATTGACGGTAGAACAAAGAGGTATTTATCAACACGGAGGAGCGTAGGACCTGTGTACGCACGGTTGATAAATTCCAATATTTCTGTGCGTGCACAGATTCTAAATTCTGTGCTTACGTATGAAAATAGAACACTTTCTAAGAAGAGTTGATAAATGAGGGCCCAGGATGGGAACGCTGAACGCAGTGGATAAGGAGCTCATTAGGTCGATATTCCGTGAGGAAATAGACGCTATCGTGGCTAAGCTAACCGGCAGAGTGGATGCGGGTATTGCACTACCACCCCTGCAGGTCCTATATAACAAGAGGTGCAAATCCAGAGCCTGCAGGATAATGAAAGACCCTCACCACCCCAACAACAGCCTGTTCATGCCTGCGAACACCAGCAACTAGGACAGAGAGACTTCAGCTCAGCTTCTTCCCCCAGGCCATCAGAGCCTTGAACACTGAACTCTCCACACACAAGCACACATGAGCACACACACAACACA
The DNA here is from genome assembly GCF_963971535.1 of Notolepis coatsorum. Lineage (NCBI taxonomy): Eukaryota > Metazoa > Chordata > Actinopteri > Aulopiformes > Paralepididae > Notolepis > Notolepis coatsorum. Next base: position 166,959,978 of record NC_140165.1, on the reverse strand, counting down.
CACACTGTACAAGTACATGCTCACACACTAGCAGTCACTTTAACATGAGCACACACACACTCATGCTGCACACGCTCACACTTATGGTCACTTTACAAAAGGAAAGGTCACTTTAAGAATAGTATAGTATAACTTGAGATTGTATAATATAGCATTGTATAGCAGTGTACATAAAGACCCAGTGCCTCATCCGTAGCTAACAGTGTATTGCACTACCACAGGACCTAGCATGTCCTACCATGCTCTGTAAATAACTCATGTACATAAACCGATATGCCCTACTTTGTTTACTTGTTTTATTGCACAATGTCGTTCTATTGGATTTGTATTACATATTACTATTGTATTATGCACATCGTTGCGGGCAAGACCCCCAACATTTCATTGTATACTTGTATGCCGTGACAAATAAAACTCTTGACTTGACTTGACTTGACTATCATACAGCATAAGTACATTACAATGAAAATAAGGGTGGCATCCAACCCCAGTGCAAATGTAACAGTAAAGTGCAATAGTAATATTAATATAGTGATTTAGCTGGGTATAAGATATATACATTTGTTCTACTGAGTATAATGCTAATCACATGTATGTACAGAGTTGTAATATATTTAAATGTTTAAAAAAATTTCTTATGTACCCCAGTTGCTATTGCATGCACATCTTTGTGTTTTATTACACGTATATGTACATACATACCAACTATTCACCTGTTTTATTCTCCACCCATCCATAGCAACACTATTATCACCGACATCTAAGAAGGGAGATCCCCCCTTGGACTTCCTGACTGGCAGACCCCAGGTGGTGAGAGCAGGCAACTGCACCTCCTCATCCATCACCCTCAACATAGGGGCCCCCCAGGGCTGTGTTCTGAGTCCCCTCCTCTACTCCCTGTACACACACGACTGTGTGGCTCAGCGGAGTAGCAATACAATCGTCAAATTTGCTGACGACACAGTGGTGGTGGGCCTGATCTCTGCCAACGACGAGAGGGCCTACCTGGAAGAGGTCAAGGTCCTGGCGGGATGGTGCCAGGAAAACAGCCTCTCCCTGAACGTCAGCAAAACAAAGGAGATGATTGTGGACTTCAGGAGGTCGGGGGTCAAGGACTACAGCCCCCTCAGCATCGACGGGGCACCGGTTGAGAGAGTCAACAGCTTCAAGTACCTCGGAGCCTACATATCCGAGGACTTGACATGGACCACACACATTAACAGTGTGGTGAAGAAGGCACGACAACGCCTCTACTTCCTCAGGCGCCTAAGGAAGTTCCAAGTCAGCCAGAAGATCCTTAAGAACTTCTACTCATGTACAATAGAGAGCATCTTGACCGGCACATCACCTCCTGGTTTGGGAATAGCACTGCAAAAGACCGAAGCAGACTACAAAGAGTGACACGTGCAGCCGAACGCACAATTGGAGGGGGGCTCCCCACCCTCCAGAACATTTACTACAAGCGTTGCAAGGGCAAGGCTAAGAGAATCATTAAAGACTCCAGTCACCCGAACAACTGCCTCTTTGAACTGCTGCGGTCAGGCAAGCGATACCGGAGTCTCAAGGCGAGCACAGAAAGACTCAGAAGTAGCTTCTATCCCCAGGCCATCAGGCTGCTAAACAGACAATGAATGAACACTACACAACAACAACCACCAAACGCACATAGCACACACATCCACACGCACACACTCACTTTAAACAAACACACTGTAGCACCCACTCCACACACTTTATAGCACACACCCACTTTAAACAAACACACTGTAGCACCCACTCCCCACACTTTATATTTATGGACGAAGGATTGCACTACAACTCGTACACCTTACTGTAAATTGTACCTAAAATTGTACCTCATCCCATTTCTGCTTTGCACTAGATAGTACTGTACATTAGTACACTGCATAGTATTGTGTATTGTATATTATATGGTAACTCAGAACATTGTACATATGTCTATACCGAACACTGTGACCTCATTCTCTTCTTCTAAATTCATGCTATATTATGTTATTATGTTATTTGATACTATCTTGTCTAGCACAGTCTCTGGAGCGTAACAGTAAGAAGCATTTTGTATGAAAGTATTCTGTACTTCTGTATGACAACTATTAAAGAACTTGAACTTGAACTTGAACTTGAACAGCCCTTCTAAGGTTTCTCTCCTCCACATCGCCTGTGGTGCTTTTTTCCTATTGCTAGGTTTTACCTTACCTTTGCTGGGGTATGTCTGGAGTGTTGCATTTATTTATTTTACATTTATTTTCGATTTCATGGTGGGTTTTTTGTTCTTGATTTATTGGGATGTGTCTTCTTGAATAGTTTAAAGAAGACTTGTCCGGCCCATGGGGACATTAACTTGTGATTTTGGGCTTTACAAATCAATTTGATTTGATTTAATATGCATTTATATGTCCAGTGATACAGGTATAAAGACACTATGGTCAGGCACTCTACTACTGGCCCCTGAGCAGCTAACACTGGAGCGGTTAAAGTTGAGGTGCCTTGCTCAAGGGCACAGCTTGCAGGCATGTGCACACATAGAGCCCGACAGGTGGACAAGCACCTGCCCTTTTGTGCTTCATAAAAAAGTGCCTTTTTTATGCCAATTATTTTTACCATATTTTATTTTTTACCTCCATATAGAGAGTGATCTGCAATCTGCTTGGGTTGGGGGTGCAATTCCTAACAGGCTCAACCATATGGATACAAGTTCCCATATTATGTGGATTACACAAACTAAAAACAGATATTGCATTACATTACACAAACTAAAAACAGATATTACATTACATTACACAAACTAAAAACACATATTACATTACATTACACAAACTAAAAACAGATATTACATTACATTACACAAACTAAAAACAGATATTACATTACATTACACAAACTAAAAACAGATATTACATTACATTACATTACACAAAAAAAAAACCGATATTGTCTGAATTACTAGAAGAAAGAAATGCACCACCTTTGGCTGATAGTAATTTATAAATTTCTTAGGATTTCTTTTGTTCTAATAAATGTTTAATGCTCTTAGGGGCGACAGTGGCTGGGGAGATAGAGCAGTCGTCTGGCAATCCGGAGGTTCCCGGTTCGATTCCCGCTCTTACCGGGCAGTGTCGCTGTGTCCTTGCCTAATTGCTCCCGATGAGCAGGTTGGCACCTTGCATGGTCACCTCCGCTGTCGGTGTGTGAATGTGTGAGTGAACGGGTAAAATGTGAGGAACAAATTGTAAAGCGCTTTGGATAAAAGCGCTATATAAAAAAGCAGCCATTTACCATCCCCTGCTGCCTCCTCCTCTTCCGCCTCCTAATCCTCCTCTTCCTCCTTTTCCTCCTCCTCCTAATCCTCCCATTCCTTCTCCTCATCCTGCTCCCAATCCTCCTCTTCCTCATCCTGCTCCTCCTCTTCCTCCTCTTCATCATCATCCTCCTAATCTTCGTCATCTTCATCCTCTTCCTCATCTTCATCCTCTTCCTCTTCCTCCTAATTCTCCTAATCCTCCTCTTCCTTCTCCTCCTCATCCTGCTCATAATCCTCCTCTTCCTACTCATCATCCTCCTCTTCCTCATCATCCCCATCATCATCCTCATCATCATAATCCTCCTCTTCCTCATAATCCTCATCATCCTCCTCATCCTGCTCCTCCTCGTCCTCCTTCTCCTCCTCCTCCTCTCCTCCTCATCCTCCTCATCCTCCTCATCCTCCTCATCATCCTGCTCCTCCTCCTCATCCTGCTCCTCCTCCTCCTCCTCCTTATCCTCCTCCTCCTCATCCTTTCCTCCTCCTCATCCTCCTCATCCTGCTCCTCCTGCTCCTCCTCCTCCTCCTCCTCCTCCTCCTTCCCTCCCTCCTCCTCCTCCTCCTCCTGCTCCTCCTGCTCCTACTCATCATCCTCCTCCTCCTCATCCACGGGGAGCAGCGTACTGGCTCATGTAAAATGGCAGGCCATGCATTATGTAGCAACTTAGGCCATCGCGCGGGAACTTCATGTTCTCGGCTACAGTCCACTTGTCGCTGCTCTGGTCGTAGTGCTCCACGTTGGAGATGGAGGTGTTGCCACTGTAGCCTCCGACCACGAAGAGCAGGTCGTCCAGCACCGCAATGCCAAAGCGTTTTCGGGGGGTGAGCATGTCGGGCAGGGCGCTCCAGGAGTCAGTCAAGGGGTTGTAGGCCTCCGCGCTACGCATGATGTATCCACGGTCCGACCCTCCTACCTGAGGACAGGACACATGAGAGGAATGTTTTAGTGTGTGGTTAAGGCAGGTAGACACTGTATTAATCCATTTAGGGAAATGTGGGCATCACAGAAGCATTGCAAGTCAAATGATACATATCTATAAAAATATCTAGTATAAAGCATTTGTCTCTGTGTGCACCTACCGCATAGACTTGTCCTCCGTATGCAGCCACTCCCACTACTCTACGCCTGCTGCTCATGGGGGCGATCAGAGTCCACTGGTCGGTGTCTGGGCTGTAGCACTCGGCTGTGAGTAGATCCCCTGCCCACCCGTCGAAGCCACCACAGATGTAAACCTGTAATAAGAAAGAATATTCTAATTTAGTTTATATATTCCATTTGATTTCATTCTTCTTTAATTGTCTGTTAATGTTGATGCACCAAAGGACCCAGACACATCTTTTGTATGTGCAAGCTTACTGTACTTGGCAATAAAGACATTCATGATTTCTGATCTAACGTTCCTTGTGTTCATCTAGCACCCTGTGTCCCTCAGTTCCACCCACCTTGCCCTGGAGGGCTGCTGCCCCGGCGTGGCTCCTGTACTCCAGCATGGGTGAGATCACTGTCCACTGGTCGGTTTCAGGCTCATAGCGCTCGGCGGTGTTCAGTACCTCGTCTCCGTCGTACCCTCCCATGGCGTAGATACAGCCGCCCAACGCGACCACGCTGAGGCTACTGCGGCGTGAGTGCATGGGAGCCGCCTGCAGCCAGCTGCGAGTGATGGGGTTAAACCTGCACACACTGTTCAAATCACTGGTGAAAGGTTCTCCTATGACGTTATAGCCACCGACACAGTAGACCAGACCGTGGAGATAAGCGGTGCCGTGGCACCACCGGGGACTCTCCCCCTCAACGCTCACGTCCATCCATCCACCGGCTCGGATATCGTAAGCCTCCATGGTCATGCTGACGTAATGATTAGACTGACTCCGGCCTCCGATGGCCAATAGGACCTCCTGGGGCAGGCGTGGACGCATCAGGGGGTTTGGGAGCCTGTCGGAGCCAGGGGGGTTCAGGACGCTGAGGATGAGGGGCCTGCATTCGTGGCTGTCCCTCACCACAGGGTTGTTCTGGACATTGTTCAGCAAGTAGTCGGGCCTCATCAAGCCCATGCGAACCTGGGAAGAGACAAGCAGACAGCGGGTACAACTTAGATATTGGTTGTAGACGGTTTCTGTTGCTAGGGAACAGTTTGGACCCAAAATGTTTGAGAACCACTGTACTAGGGAACCTAGTGTTGTTTTAATGTAATGCACAGTAATACAATTAGTTACCTTGGGCAGCAGCAAAGGGATGTGTGTTTTACGCTCCTCACGGGAGTGGTCGATCCAACGGAGGACGGCCTCGAACACCGTCTCCTCGCTCTTCACGTTCAGATCATCCCTCTCGATGATGTCCACCAGTTGCTGCATGGACAGCTCCACAAACTCCTGTGAGACGTGCAACATCTCCTCAAAGTGGCACACGATGAAGAGATGGGCCTTGCGCCTTAGGTCAGGGCAGCAGTAGATGTCCGTGAACCTCCAGATGCCGACACAGTTTTCCAGAGACAGCTGGACTTCTAGGAAGTCAGAGCACGCTCCTACTATGCCAGTGACGCGAAGCTGGTCTGCAGCCACCAGAAGCTCTTCCACGTTCTCTGCTGTCACCAGCACAAAGCGTGTGTAGGAGTACTCTATGATGAGCTGCATCATACCCGGGGACACCCCAGGGATAGTGTGGACTGCTTTCTCTGAGTCGCTCCAGCGAGTGAAGAGGGCTCTGTGGGACGCAGAGTATAGAGATATCTGATGAGTAAACAGTAAGCAACATTCTGTCCTGTGTAGTAATATATTTCCACTGTAGAAGTATAGGGTCTTATCACAGTAGAAGTATAGTATATTTTTACAGTAGAAGTACAGTATATTATATGTTTACAGTAGAAGTACATTATAGTATCTGTTTACAGTAGAAGTACAGTATTGTATATGTTTACAGTAGAAGTGCAGTATAGTATATTTTTACAGTAGAATTACAGTATAGTATCTGTTTACAGTAGAAGTGCAGTATAGTATCTGTTTACAGTAGAAGTACAGTATAATATATGTTTACAGTATAATTACAGTATAGTATCTGTTTACAGTAGAAGTGCAGTATAATATATGTTTACAGTAGAAGTACATTATATTATATGTTTACAGTATAAGTACAGTCTATTATATGTTTACAGTATAAGTACATTATATTATATGTTTACAGTATAAGTGTAGTATATTATATTTTACAGTATACGTACAGTATAATATCTGTTTACAGTAGAAGTACAGTATATTATATTTTTACAGTAGACGTACACTATATTATCTGTTTACAGTAGAAGTACAGTATATTATCTGTTTACAGTAAAAGTACAGTATGGTATATGTTTACTAACCAAGCTAACCTGAACCAAACTAACCTGAACCAAGCTAAGCTGAACCAAGCTAACCTGAACCAAGCTAACCTGAACCAAGCTAAACTTACCTGAAATAGTCACTGCAGTCACATAGGAGGGCCTTGTGGGCATTCAACTCAGTGCTGTTCACTTTAATAACCACATCACATAACCTTCCCTCCAGACACAGCTCATTAAGGAGTGTACAGGACATTGTTTCCTTTTCCATGTGGTGATTTTAAAATGGTATCTACAGAATATATGCAACCTTACAGACAAGTAGCCGGGAACAACAAGTTAGATCTTCACTTGTCTTCTGAGATGTGAGATCTTCTTCTTCTTCTTCTTCTTCTTCTTTTGAATTTCCGGCAGAGTAGACGCATCGTGGCGTATTACTGCCCTCCACACTTCTTTTGATGATCTCTTCTTCTTCTTCTTCTTCTTCTTCTTCTTTCTTGGCGTATTTCTTCCCTCCTCATTTCTTATACTACACTAGTGGTGTTCCATCTTTAGGCCTCTTCAACTCACACTTTCTCCTTCTTCTCTGCTCCTCTTGCCTGTCCAATACTAATACATACCCTAACGCTATATCCTCTGGTACAACTCTGAAGCATGCAGAAATGTCAGCACTGCCTCTGTGATCAACTGGTGGTTCTCATTATCCATGCCAAAGAATGATTTAAGAGAGAAGGAAGAGACTCCCAGCTCTTCCAGACTTTTATAAAAGATTTCCCTCTCTTTCCTATACCTTTCACATTTTAGGAAGACATGCCCGACAGTTTCAGTCTCTCCACATTCACACACCCCATCTGGATGTTTGCCCACAATGCACAAGCTACTGTTCAACCCACAGTGCCCCAGCCTCAGTCTACACATCTTCACCCTATCACTCCTTGACCCATATCCCTCCACCTTGATCTTGACCCGAGGCTGCAGAGAGAAATAGTGCCTTCCCTTGGTCCCCCTTTCCCACTCATCCTGCCACTCAGCCTCAACTCCTTTCTTTATCTTATCTCTGAGTTCTACTCTTCCCATTGAAATGCCTATCTCTTCCTCCCTTCCCAGGCTCTGTTTGGCAAGGGAGTCAGCCATCTCATTCCCCGCAATACCAGCGTGCCCCGGGACCCAACAAAACTCCACTGACCAGCCTGCCTTCGCAATCCTATATAAAACCAACATTATTTCCTGAATGAGATCAGGGCGAGCTGAGGGCACTGATGGCCTGCACTCAGAGCCATCAGTGCAGCAGCCGAGTCAGAGCATATAATCACCTGGCTTGGTCCCACTTCCTCCACCCACCACAATGCCCAGAGGATGGCAAGCAACTCTGTCACAAATACTGAGCTGCCATCGGATATTCTTTGTCCCTTACCGATCCCTAACCGAGGCACCCACCACCCAAATCCTGCCCTCCCACTTTCAGGATCCACAGAGCCTTCTTCTTCTTCTTCTTCTTATTTGGAATTTCCGGCAGTGTAGACGCATCGTGGCGTATTACTGCCCTCCACAATTCTTGCTTCGCCCACACTTGAGAAAGTTTACACTCCTCTTCTTCTTCTTCTCATCTTCAAAACACATTTCTATTGTCTCTGTCTCCTTCTTCTCTGCTCCTCTTGTCATACAATCACAATACAAACATCATCTCCTCTCTTGGAGGGCCCCCCCAAGAGGGCAATCTTGAATTGTTGAATATATACTGTACACAAATGTTCTAGAATGTTCTATTATGACATCATACTGTGACATCACAAATGTTCTAGAATGTCTATTATGACATGTGACTTCACAAATGTTCTAGAATGTTTGATTATGACATCATACTGTGACATCACAAATGTTCTAGACTGTTCTATTATGACATCATACTGTGACATCACAAATGTTCTAGAATGTTTGATTATGACATCATACTGTGACATCCAGTGATGGGAATAACGGCGTTATAAATAACGGCGTTACTAACGGCGTTAGTTTTTTCAGTAACGAGTAATCTAACGGATTACTCTTGCAATCTTAATAACGCTTGGTTAGTGGGCAGTGCGCGATTGGCTGAGGTTGAGTAAAATGTCATGGTAAGCCAATCAGAGGTAGAGGTGGGCGGGTGTTAGAAAGAATCCAGAGTCTGACACACAGCGAGTCAACGATAGACTAGTTCGTGTTCCGTGAGGCGTGACGTGTGTAGAGGCCAGTTCAGAACACCAGTGTTCCACGACTTAAGACAACACCACTGACTTAAGACAACACCACTGACTTAAGACAACACCGCTGACTTAAGACAACACCGCTGACTTAAGACAACACCACTGACCTAAGACAACACCACAGACTTAAGACAACACCACTGACCTAAGACAACACCACAGACTTAAGACAACACCACTGACTTAAGACAACACCACTGACTTAAGACAACACACCGCTGACTTAAGACAACACCACTGACTTAAGACAACACCGCTGACTTAAGACAACACCACTGACTTAAGACAACACCGCTGACTTAAGACAACACCACTGACTTAAGACAACAGCTGACTTAAGACAACACCACTGACTTAAGACAACACCACTGACTTAAGACAACACCGCTGACTTAAGACAACACCACTGACTTAAGACAACAGCTGACTTAAGACAACACCACTGACTTAAGACAACACCGCTGACTTAAGACAACACCGCTGACTTAAGACAACACCACTGACTTAAGACAACACCACTGACTTAAGACAACACCACTGACTTAAGACAACACCACTGACTTATGACAACACCGCTGACTTAAAACAACACCGCTGACTTAAGACAACACCGCTGACTTAAGACAACACCACTGACTTAAGACAACAGCTGACTTAAGACAACACCACTGACTTAAGACAGCACCGCTGACTTGCTTGACCATGACCAGCGTGTCTACAACTACAGACTGTCAAGAGCGAGGCGTGTTGTAGAGAATGCGTTTGGCATACTTGCCAACAAATGGCGAGTCTTTCTCACCATCATTCCCCTAGAACCAGATACAGTGTCCCAGATAACCCTGGCTGCTCTCTCCCTGCACAACTACCTACGAGCCCAGGCCACAGACACCTACATCCCCCCTGCTCTGGTCGACACAGAGGATGAGGACCACCACATCATCCCTGGGAGCTGGCGCAGTGATGCCGCCCTGGCATCAGTGCCTGCTAGCAGGGATCGGAATGCCAACAGAACTGCAAAGGAGCAGCGCGACACACTGAAACAATACTTTGTCTCACCATCAGGTTCTGTGCATTGGCAGGAAGACATGTTGTAATGTCCTTTTGTACTTTTTTGGTTATAAAGATGGTGTTTGAACACTAGGCCTATACACCATAGCCTAACTGTTGGGCCTAAAATCATTATACATGTCCTAAAAGAAAATAACATATGCCTAGGCCTACTAGTCCTCTGTAGGGCCTATCGAGTTCAAATGTAGGCCTACATGTTAAGCTACGTAAATATCCACACGTTAAATACGATAACCATATAGGTAGGCCTACAGGCTAACCTTGTTGTTCTGTTTTATTTAAAGGCACATAGGGACATGCATGACATACAGGTATATAGTACTGTTACATTTGTGACATATACGATATGCAAATATACACTGTTGATGATATGATATAATGTTAATAGACTAGGTCCCCACAATTAATTAGAATTAATGAGGACCCTGATTCCTGGGAGGAATGGACAACAGGGACAGTGGTCACTAGCTTACTTGTAGATGTTCTTGGATGGAAGTAAGACTGCTGGACCTTGACCCTGAAGTTCTACAAAATTGAAATATCAATCTAACACGGGTCATTGATAATCCCGATACAAGTTACCAGCAGTAGATTTGGCAGACGCCTTCTCAAGACTATAAACGAATTCTTTTATTTACATATTGCCAGCCTACTTGTACCACAGTACCAGTACCATTCCGTGCTATATTATTTCCATGGTCTAGGAAAGTTCAACATGAGTTACTCTCCCAAAGCCAAAACTGCTGTTTGTCCTGCAGTGGAACGCAGCCCCTGATTGGTACGTGAAATACTCTGCTCTGGCATAACAGTAATGGTGTCTCCCAATTAATCATTTTCTTTGTCTTTATTATAACTGCTTTATTATTAATTTCATTCTATTTCCTTGTTTGTCTGAGAAATGTAAATAAATGAAACTGGAATGGTTTATCAAAGTAATAATTTTTTTATTTGAATATCAAGTGCTTCAAGATATCAAAAAAATTAAGAAATTACAGTATATGAACTTACTGTTCACTGCTCAACAGGGGCTAGAAAACTTCAAATAAAGTGCAAAGTATAAGGAAAATAAAACTTACTATAAAAAAAAAGGACTTCCTGAGCCCGGCAGCCGCGAACCCCAACCACGGAGGACCCGGTGTCCGGCACCCCCGCAGGCCAAAGCATCACGCCTCTTTAATGCCTCGACCCGCAGAGACCCCGAACCACGGCCCCCCCCCAGTCAGAGCCCACGGCCACCAGACCCAGAAAATATACATCATTAAAATTACAAGAAAAAAAACAAGTGGACAATGGCACTACCACACTACCAGTTGTACTGATTATCAGAAATCATATTCAGCCTGCGTATCTGAATTTTCACTGAGCATCCCCATGTAGCTACTAGACGGTTGAGAACTGGGAGTGGCAGGAGGCTGGTGGTAGGGTTGAAAGGTTTGCCGCTGGTGTGGTGTGTTGTGTGGGAAGGTGTGATACATCGGCTGTGATGCAGTTTTGCCTGACCACCCGGTGTGGGTGCGGGTGAGGGTGTGGATGTACGGCTACGGTACACGTTGGACACTTGGGTTGGTGGGTCCTGTGCTGAGGATTCTGACGCCGCTGATTCCCCAAGGTCATCACTCTCTGGATCTTGTTCAGCAGTGTCAGCACAGCTGGCCGTCACTGGCATTGAATCATCTAGCTGGATGAAGGACATAGGATCAGAATAATCTTTATTGACCAAGTATACACACAATGATTATGCAGGTGACACCATTTGTGAACTGTAGGACACAGTACAAGGTGATAATTAAGCAATAAACCACGAGAGGCAGTGGGTTACAGGGTATTTTACAAAGGCTAGGGGGCTACAGTATATAGTTTGTAGATATATGGAAAATATATAGTTTGGTATAAAATTCCAAATAGAATGGGTTACAGAGAAACGTTCATCCAGTTGATTTTAAACGTGTAATTAAAAGAGAAATTTAAGAAGTCAAGGCCACCACAGACTATAGTATTCATTATTAAGAAATAAACGGTCTGACAACTTTAGTGGTATGTACAGTAAGTACGTTATTATTGTCAATTTCCAAATATACACATACCTCCAGGGTGCTGTAGGACTGACGAGGCAATACATGATGCTTGAGGAAGTCCAGGTACTTCAGTATCCATGTCTGTCGCTGGGTTGGGTCTTTTGTCCCACTTCCACTCGGTTTGGGATGCAATAGCTTCCCGTATTGGGTGCGCAGGGACGCTGCATGAGTTACCACCTCTTCGGCTGTGAAGCGCAATAACAACATTACGTTAGTTAATGTACACTGAAAGTGGGCTGACAGAAACAAGACTGTACTTGCATAGTGTGTGTGTGTGCTAGCTAGCTAGCTAGCCAGCCGCTAGCTAGCCAGCCGCTAGCTAGCTAGCTAGCCACTAACGTTAAACTCACCCGGGAGCTGCAATTCCTCCGCTATTTCCTTCCATTCTTTGTCCTTCTGTACGCGGTCATGGTAACAGCTGGAGGACACATCATACAGACATGGCTTCTGTTGCCACAACTCAACAAGCCTCTCCTCTTTGATACGACTCCACACAATTGGCGTCCGTTTGCGGGGCGGCATATTGGATTTGTACAGTCTCACATAAACGCACATGTGCGGTCGCACTGATCACACGTCATCATGCGGTCGCACTGATCACACGTCATCATGCTGCATTTCTATTGGTTGGTAGCTGACGCTGGTCGTAGAATATCAAGCACTGTCAGATATTTGTCGCAGGCATCTTTGATCGCAAGACTTGCACGTCGGTCATCTTTGAACCTCTCTCACTGTGCGACGTACGACCAGCGTCTTGGAGCCACGATTTCACCCACGACCACAGATTATGCCACGATTGGTCATCTTTCGTCTGGGACGGCCGAAAATCGCCCAGTTAAGAGCGGGCTTAGGAACACAGCCTTGTACAGCTCACTGAGGGAGGGGGATTTAGGGGTGTATTTGTATATATGTATGTTTTTATGCTCGGCTCTCAACGGGACCTCAATAGTTGGATGTATATCCATTGTGAATTCGTACTCCAGAAGCATTACCAACAATTACACAACAACATGTATAGATTATGGCTAGTTTGAATATAATGGTCTGGAATACTGGGGGAATAAATAATCAACATAAACGCAAAAGCGTGCTCACACTGATGAAAAACAAACAGGTCGATGTGGCTCTTCTAAGCGAAATGCACATTTTAGTAGAAGACAAAGCTACGTTAGCGGACAACATATATCATAACATTAGTCACTCTTCCTTTGGAACGAGATCCCGTGGAGTTGCTATAGTCGTGAAACGGAAGTTGAATATTGAATTGAAGGAAGTATGGTCTGATACAGATGGTCGGATAACCATAGCTAAAATTGTATACAGGAATAGGAAAATAGCGTTGATAGCGGCATATGCCCCAAATCTGTACGAGGCTAACTTCTACACTACACTTACCAGAACAATGTTAAACCTTCCTGAATACTCATTTATAATTGGCGCAGATTTTAATGCCATTTGGGATCCCGGGATGGATAAATCTTATCCCACCTTTTCCAACGACCAGAAAAATTCATCTAATGCGTTAAAGGATTGGGCTAAGAATACAGGTGTAAATGACCTATGGCGATCACTCAACCCTACGACCCAAAAGTACTCTTGTCGATCTGCAAGACATAACACACTTTCCAGAATAGATTATGTTTTTGCATCCCCTAGACTATTTGATAACTATGACGTGGAAATGGTACCCAATGCACTATCAGATCACTGTTATTTACTCCTAAAAGGATAATTTGGTATACTGTCATCCCGAGCCCCAAGATGGCGATTTAACTCGATATTGCTGAAAAAAAAGGAATTCATTACACAACTCAAAGAAGCTCTTTCTGTATTCCTACTGGAGAATGCGAAATCGGTACAGGACCCCAGAATATTTTTTTTTATCCACTTTTTCTCCCATTTTCTATATTTTCTCCCATCCCAATTTTCGTATCGTCCAATTCAACCCTCCCCTGTCACGGACACTGTTTCTTGCCTCCCACAAGCCGGCTGCAATGTGGACTAAGTCATACATAGCACAAGTCCCCTCCGGTACCTGAGGTAACAGCAGTCGCATCTTTTCACCTGCGCAGCTCGATCTCTCAGTGGCAAGGAGTAACGCGTGGGAGGCTCACGCTGCCCCCGACACTTCCTGATTCTACTGCGCAGGCACACCAACCGACATGTAGGAGTCGCTGTCCACAACGCCCGATCCCCACCCATCAGTTTCCCACCCCCTAATACGGCCAATGAGTATTAGTACGGACGACCAGCTAAACTGAAAGCAAATGTGGAGCGCTGGGCTCGAACTGACGAGCCCAGCGTCTCCAGCATTTCATGGCGAGCGCCTTGCCCACTACGCCACGTAGCCGCCCAGGACCCCAGAATATTATGGATGTCGGTAAAGGGATTGATCAAGGATTTTACCGGGAACTTTTCCTCAAATACGCAAGAATCGTTGTTCAAAACTGGCAGAGCTGGAAACGCTTTACTCTACGTTATTTTCCTCTTTACAATACAACTACTCGGTTTGACTGGAAACTCAAATTAATGTGTTAAAAAAAAAGAGATTAATGCCATTTATAAACAACAATCTGAAGTTCAAATACGTAGCACAAGACAACAGCATTACTTTCATGGTTCTAAACCAAGTCACCTACTAGCTATGCAGTTAAGAGCCAATGCAAAATTTGCAGATATAACTACCATTAAGGCACAGCAAGGACTTGTTACAGACCCTAAAAAAATCAACGAGACATTCAAAGAGTTCTACTCCAACTTGTACAAATCAGAAATGGCCTTCGATCAAAACAAAATGGACATATATCTTAATAAAATTAACCTTCCTAAACTATCAGAGGATGACGCTAAACAGTTAGAAACACCCATCACACTAGATGAACTTAGGGAGGCCATATCTGAAATGCAAAGTGGTATGGCTCCTGGAAGAGACGGTATCCCACCAGAAATGTACCTCTCATGTTGGGATGTAATTGGACCCCTATTACTTAATATGATTCTATATTCAATCAAGAAGGGGAACTTCCATAAGAACGACAATATTGCACTCATAACAGTCCTCCTTAAAAAAGACAAAGACCCCACCGATTGCGGTAGTTATAGACCCGTAAACCTCCTCGGAACCGATATCAAGCTGTACTCCAAGGTATTAGCCATCAGACTTCAAAAGCATATGATGTCTTTAGTTCATCCTGACCAGACTGGCTTCATAAGAGGCCGCTTGATCACGGATAATATAAGATGGTTACTACATGTGCTAGATGCCAGCAAGGATGACACCACACCTACAGGTAAGGCGATGTTGTCCCTGGATGCGATGAAAGCCTTTGATAGGTTGGAATGGTCTTATCTATGGGCAGTATTAGAAAGGATGGGGTTAGGAAAAGGATTCATTGATATGATTAAAGTATTATACAAAGACCCATCGGCCATGATTACAACAGGTATAATCACCTCCGAAATCTTTACGGTATCACGCTCTTCCAGACAGGGTTGCCCTCTTAGTCCCGGACTATTCGCTTCATCATTAGAGCCTTTAGCACAATATATAAGACAATCCCAATCCATAGAACCAATCGCAATTAAGGGCACACAACATCATATTAGTTTATATGCGGACGACGTAATATTGTTCATGCAAAACCCTAACACCTCAATGCCTCATCTTCTCAAGTTGATTGATGACTTTGGCAATCTATCGGGATTTAGGATAAATTGGCCAAAGTCGGCTTTCTTCCACTTAATGCCCCTGCAAAGAATATACTCCTTCCAGAAGAAATACCAATGGTTAAACACTTCAGATGTTTAGGAATTGAGGTATTCCCTACTATAAGCCAAACGGTGAAGTACAATTACACAAAAATCCAAGATAAGATCAAATATGACTGACAGGTAGTCCAAACTTAAAAACTCAGTACAGGCACGAGTATCGTAAGGTTATGTATATAACCTAGTTATATGAGTACTGGCTGAGCGTCCCGCTCTTAAGCCTATCGAGATATACCTCATCTCATGTACCTACTGTACTCCACTAACGAAAAAACAAATACGCCCATCACCTGCCGGGTCCCGCCCCTATGGAGGCGTAGCCTATAAGACACTAGGCATGGTCACCAAACACTATTCCTCGCCAAAAAACCCGTTTCCAGGAAAAGATTCCTCAAAAGGGAACTCAGGGCCGTTAAGAGCGGGACGCTCAGCCAGTACTCATATAACTAGGTTATATACATAACCTTACGTTATATTATAGTACTTGGCCATCGCGTCCCGCTCTTAAGCCTATCGAGATATGGGGTAGAGCGGACGCGAGGCCCGACAGATGTACCCCCTGAGGACCCATAAGCCCACATCAAGGGGTTGGGGAGTCCCGTCACCCCATCCTTCCTAATGAAGGGGGGGCGCAGTCAACACCACCTGAGTGCGAGCAAGAGGGAACTAGAACCCCTTGAACACACAGCACAGGCGGAACCACGTGTGACCTAACACACTGTGGCCCATACCCACACACTCCTGCTACCCTACCAAAGGACGGGAAGCAGGAAAGGCCACAGACTCCAGAACCGCCTGGGAGACAGAACCCCCGGTCATGTCCATGAGGTAAAACCTTACAAAGGGGCCCGGGGAGGACCATGAAGCTGCAGCACAGATGTCCTCCACCGAGGCCACACCCAGCAGAGCGGCAGAGGCAGCCACCCCACGAGTGGAGTGCGCCCTGACGCCCCCAGGGGGATCCAGCCAGGCCAACGTGTAGCAGAGGGCAATGCCCTCGCACAACCAATGGGACAGGCGCTGTTTCGATAGTGCCTTACCGGCACGAAAACCACAGTGACAGACAAAAAGCTGATCGGTAACCCTGAGGTCCTGAGTACGGCTGAGGTAAATTCCCAAAGCACGGACCGGACATGACAGGTGAAGGCCTGCATCTAACTCACTAGCGTGAGGAGGCGGACGAAACGCCTGAACCACAATATCCCTGGAGCGGAAGGAACTCCGGATATTCTTAGGCACGAAAGCAGGATTAGGCTGCAGAGTGGCACCGCAATCGGAACGAAAAGACAGGCACTCTGGACGTACCGAAAAAGCACAGAGCTCACCCATGCGTTTAGCGGAGGTGACAGCCAGCAAGAACGCTGTCTTGAAAGACAGCTGTCCCAACGGAGCTTGCTCAAGCGGCTCAAACGGGGCCAAGGACAACCGACCGAGGACCAATTGAAGATCCCAACTCGGAGCCAAAGAGCGTTGCGTCGAGCGCCAAGCAGGTAAACGCTTCACAAGAGGGTGGCTGAACAAGACATCCCCCTCAAACCCCTCATGATAGGAGGATATAGCTGCTGCATATACCCTCACCGTCGAAGCCGACAGTCTACCAAGGAGAGACTGGAGACAACTAAGGACAGCATCCAGGGGGCAGGAGACTGGGTCCCGGCCCCCCGCCTTACACCACTCTTGGAACATACGCCATCTGCCCGTGTAAAGCGCGACAGTGGAGGGAGCATGCGCATTCCGGATGGTATTAACCACAGAAGGGTCCATCCTCTCCAGACTTACCCTCCCACCAGCCACACCAACAGGCGTTGGCTCAACACCGGGTACTGGAACAGCGACCCGTGTTGCTGAGAGAGGGCCGTCGCCGACCAAGGAATAACCCAAGGCGGAGCGACCAGTAGCTGGATCAAGACCGGAAACCACATTGCCGTGCCCCGGTCCGGCGCGACCAGGATCACCGTCCTGCGCTCCCTCCGTATCCGCTCCAACAGCTGACCCAACAGCTGTACAGGAGGAAAGGCGTACAGAAGACCGGGCGGCCATGGAAAGATCGAGAAGGCATCCACCCCCAAGGGGGGATGATCTGCTCGACTGACCGAGAACCACAAGGGGCACTTGTGAGAGCGTCGGCTCGCAAACAGATCTACCGAGGCCTCCCCGAAACGATCCCAGATCTGTCTGACTATGTCGGAGCGGAGTTCCCACTCGTCGTAACGAGGACCGCCCCGAGACATCATATCCGCGCCCACATTCTCTGTGGAGCGCCCTCAGACTGCGCAGCCTGCGAGATGCCCATAGCCAAAGTTCGACCGCCGCCCGGTGCAGGCGGATGGAACGAGTCCCACCCTGCCTGTTGATATACGCCGCTGCCGTCATACTGTCCGTTCTGACCATAACATGCTCGCCTACCACCAGGTGGTCGAACCGTTTGAGGACCAGGAGGACCGCCTTCAATTCCAACACATTGATGTGCGGGGTAGACTGGCCAGCATGGACCTTCGTCCAGCTGCCCCCCACTGCGTGGGTCCGACACGTCCCTCCCCAACCCGTGAGAGAGGCGTCGGTGAAGACCGTGACGTGTGAGCGCCTGCTGCCCATGGGGACCCCAATGGTGAGGATACCCAGCCTCCTCCAATGGGCGAGATCTCCCCATATCGACAAAGGAACCGTCAACCGTTTCCATTTGTCCCTCACCGGATCTATCCCCATAGAGAAAAACCACCTCTGTATCCTCCTCATGAAGAGGAGGCCAAGAGGAACCACCGTGTGAGCAGATGCCATCATACCGAGCAGGCGCATCACTTGCAGCGCCGTGACCGTCCCTCCCAGACGGAAACCCCCGAGAGCGCGAAGGATAGACACCCGCCGCTGCTCCGAGATGGTTACAATCATGGGCCTTGACCTCAACGTCAAGCCCAAGTACTCCACCTGTTGACTGGGAAGAGGCGTACTCTTCTTCCAGTTCACAGCAAAACCCAGCCTGGTGAGGAATTCCACCACCAGCCTGGTATGAGACCTGGCAACCTCCTCCGAATAACTGAGGAGTAGAATGTCGTCGAGATAGAATAGAACCCGTATTCCCCGATGACGTAGAGGCTCCAGCGCAGTCGCTACGCACTTGGTGAATGTGCGGGGAGCCAGAGAATAGCCGAACGGCAACCTCTGGTACTCGTACGCTACGCCCTGAAACAGGAACCGCAGGAACTTCCTGTGAAGAGGGAAAATCGGGATGTGAAAATACGCATCCTTCAGGTCTATGGAGGTGAACCAGTCTCCCCTTCTGACAGCAAGCAGAAGGAGTTTGACGGTCAACATCCTGAACGGTCTCGCTACAATCAACCGATTGAACGCGGACAGATCCAGTATAGGTCTGACCCCCCCCGTTTTCTTGGGCACCAGAAAATAACGGGAGTAGACGCCTGACATCGCGTCCTCTCTCGGGACCACGACTACGGCCTGCTTTGCCAACAGAGATTGGATCTCGTCGGCCAGGGCTGTCACTGCTTCTGACCCTGACAATAGGGTCGGCACCAAACCTGAGAACGGAGGGTGGGGTTGCGCGAACTGCAACACAAGCCCCTCCTTCAACGTTCTCTCTATCCACCCCCCCAAACGGCATTCTTGTCGCCATATGTGAAAATAATCCCACAGCGCACCCGCCGTCAACTGACGCTGGGCCACAAAGAACAGTAGATAGTTGGCCCGGTCCCTCCCGCTGTGCGACGCACCCAAGGGGGGACCCCGACAGAAAGGGCCGGTTTGATACGGGAGAAGCTGTCATCAAACTGGTTGACACACACCCCCCCCCTGAACACCCCTCTAGCGCATGCTGAGGAGTTGTTCTACAGCTAGACAAGCAAGGCATGAGGACCCCATGGGCTCCTACACGCCGAAGCCCTGCAGTGATATTGCTATCACCCAAATCACGCTCGCCTCTTCTTTGCAGACCACTGCCGCTCTCACGGGAGTGGGAGGCATCAGCGTGATACCCCGCCTGGCGAAGGCGAGGCCGGGGTAACCCTTGCTGTGCATTCAACAGAAGAGGCCTCGAGTCCCCCTGCTGACCACTGTAGCTAGTGGCAGCCGTAACACCAGGCTCCCCCATCACACAACGTGTGGTGCAGGAGCCACGCGACAGCACAACATTCTCACGGACAGACCCAGGCTCAGCCATCAACTGGGTGTCAGCCCCTGTCCCCATGAGAAGTGAAGAATGTGCCGCATGCGCTTCAAAGAAGGTTCGCGGCCCGCAGCCAAAGGAAAATGATCAGAGCCCCGCTTCCGTGGGTAACAGAGAGAGGATTGAACGGGGAGCGGGCTGCTCGCGGCAGAATGACAACGGCTTGTTTTATCCAAGCCGAATACACCCAAAATGGCCGATCCCTCGGCCGCCAAGGCTGTCGGCCTTGTGGATCCCTGTTGACTCTCCGCCCAGGGCACCACTGGCGGGGGAAACATGGCCGCCTGTCGAGGGCCTCGCCACAGTCGCTAACGAGGCCGTGCTCCCACCTCTGGCTGCACAGCGTGAGGCGGTGTGGGACCCAGATCAACAACCGCCTGCGCCTCCACAGAATGACCAAAAAGTCTTTCCGTGGAAAAAGGAGTCGTGAGGAGAGAAAACCTATCCTCTTCCCCAAGAGGAGAGTGCTCCAACCAACATGCCTAACAACAAACGTTGATAGCATCCTAATCCTCCCCGGAGTTATAGCTTGCGACTGAGTCAAGATCTCTATAACACCACAAACATGCAACATGTTTACAATGTCGGCTGGACCCATAGCCCCACTACCCGACGCCAATGTGGATAGGAAACTAGCCAGCTGAGCCATAACACTGGCCGCCGCTACAAACCATCCTGCAGCAGTATACCACTCATCCGTCCATACTGCCACCCTCCGAGCCGATTCGCTCTCAAGCATCGGCCAGGTGGGACATCGTTCATCCCCGCCGGGGCACAGGAACAAAGCTACCTGGCTACGTAGCCACGGTACCCCCGGCCTGCACCCTGTTGTTAGCCCTTTTACCCGTAAAAAAGGTAAATAAGACTCAGCGAAACTCCCCACATTAGCAACCAACTGACCTTCATCAATGAACCGGGCAAGAAGAGGGAAAAGTGGCAACGTCCCGCGGCGGGGAATATTAGAACAACGACCCATTTCAGCATCAACATTAGCATTAGCAGTAGCATTAGTAGCATTAGTGTAAGCAGCATGCTCCAGGATAGCCAGGAAATCGTCCACTGCAGTGGAACGTTCACCAAGCCACCCCGGCCCTGGCGCCGAAACACACTTCACAGCATTACTAACACCAACATCAATGCCTGATGACACAGGGCCTACCTGTGTACAAGCTGGCCCGAGAGCCAAACCTTGTACGCTGCTCCTTGGTCTGCTGCCACCAGACGAGGAAACATCAACATCATAGGCCCGACATGTCGCTGAAACATGCCCCGAAGATTCCAGAGGTAAGCAAACCTCCGGTAAGCTTTCAACATTACGCAATTTCTCTAATCTTTTCATAACAACTAGTTACATAAGGCGCACTGCGACCGTTATGATGGAAACGAAATAGAGGAAGAGTGTTTGGTGACCATGCCTAGTGTCTTATAGGCTACGCCTCCATAGGGGCGGGACCCGGCAGGTGTTTTTTCGTTAGTGAAGTACAGTAGGTACATGAGATGAGGTATATCTCGATAGGCTTAAGAGCGGGACGCGATGGCCAAGTACGATAATATAACAATAGTTAAGATGGATGTTTTACCTAGAATCAACTTCATTAGCTCAATGTTACAGTTACCCCCTCCAGATGGTTACTGGAAAAAATTACACTCCACCGCATATAAATTTATTTGGAATAACAAACCTCCACGAATAAAAATATCCACCGCACAGAGAAACAAAGCCGACGGAGGTTTGGCATTTCCAGACTTTTACCACTATTTTAAAGCGTACTCTTTAAGACCACTGACAACCTGGTTTGACTCCCAAGCATCTGTATCCTGGAGAAACTTAGAAGAAAATATAGTAGCACCACATAGACTGCAGGACATAGTATACACCATATTATCAATTAAGCAATGCGAATTGAAATTTGGCCCCCTTATTACACATGTGATCCAGATATGGCGTGAAACACAAAAAAATATTCTAACCAACATAAAGCATAGCCATACTCCCCTATTCAATAACAATGCACTCCTTATTGGAAAACAACCTATAAGATACCCCAAATGGGAAAAGCAGGGCATACACACATTGGGAGATGTTTTCAACAAATTCTTTTTGTAGCTATCAAGATATACATAAAAAATGTAACCTCACCAGTTCCACATATTATTTTTACGCAGTTATTGGATTGTTTGAAGGCTCATGGAGTCCCATTAAGGATACCAATTGAGCACCACAGATATCACAAATTCTTCTATGAAAGAGAGACATCGAGAGGATTCGTATCTGATTTTTATCATCACTTACTAACGTCTTCGTATGGAATCCTCCCTGTAGCTAAGGGGCTACACAACCCTGACTGTATTGAGATATGTTAGATTAAACCACTGCTAAAGAATATGTTAATGGCCAGACAGTATAAGTACACAAAATAGCGGACACTCTATTAACGGCGCGGGACAGGGATACAAGGTGAACAAGCATTTTAATAGTCATAGCAACATACATATTATATATCACGGTTCTCCTTTAATAATAGAATGTCAGTGCAACAAAGTCAGAGGTAACGATAGTTCCTATACTACGGATACTCGACCGGTGGAGCTCTGAATGGAGTGAGACGAAGCGAGGCGGCACAGGGAAAAGCAAGATGGTGACTGGAGACGGTGGTTCTCTCTAGAGCTCCAGCTCCAGAGAAACTGTAGACTGGTGGGATAATCCTGTCGTCGCTGGGAGAAGGGGTCTCATACGGAACCGGTCCTTGTATTCCTAGCGCCCAATGGCAGGGTTAATAGCTATTAATCCAAAAGCCTGTTGGCATAGATGATAGCTAGTTAGCTCCATATGTACTTGAAGCTAACCCGCAGGCGGTCTCCAATGAGTAGTTATGTCCAGAACGTCGCTGGGTTTAACTATAAGTCTCTCCACGTTACTTCGCTTACACAAGTCACTATACTGTGCCAATAATGGCTCGACAATATTATAGTGGTATCTAATTAGCCATACGGCTCTCTATAACGATACACTGCTCTCGGTCTGTGTACAACTGCACCAGACGTCTTCTCTCTCACTCTGTTAGTTTTCCTGTTAATGCTGCTGCTGCACGTCTTCTCCACACACACTCTATATTAGTTCCCTGTGGACTCAGCCTGTTCACCTGTACAGATCAATGCGCTCTCTCGATTGTCCGGGCATGTCTGAACATGTTCTGAAACATGTCTAGAGGGGGCGCGCGCCTGGCGCCTACGGCGTTAAGAATGGGACATATACAATAAGGCGAATGATAAGTACTGTTAGGCAAACAGATGACGTAAAGATATATATCTTATATATATAAACAATATATAAGTTATACAAAATAATAAACGCAGACTTTCAGTGTTAATCTGGACCTTCAGAACACTCCCCCTAGACTCAGTCTGGAGGAGGGATATACCAGACTTGTGGAAGGTTTTTCCTCCGTGGCTTCCCTTATAATGTAACCTATGGTGCCTCCAATGAAAAGGATCAAGATATACTCTAGGATCTTTGCCTCCAATGAAAAGGATCAAGATATACTCTCGGATCTTCCACTTATACTGTAAATTAACCCTGGGTTCTTTTAATTGAATGTCGGCGAGGTGAACAGAGAGATGAGACAAAGAGTCAGATGGCAGTCTGTAAAGTTTACTGAACTCTCACAGCACGAATAGATCACAATCCGGACCACGCAATGCATGCACCTCCACACACGGAGCGAGCAATTGCCAAGTGGTGGGCTCGATAATACATCGTCACATCATTTATACATTTGTCGTGGCTGCCCCTCCTCCTGGCTTAATGATTGACAGTTGTCGCGTCATCGCTTGAGGACAAAGAGAATATGAGCGGGAATAGAAGGCACGGAGGGAGGGGGATTCCGGGGGATTTTCAGTACATGCTTCCT
Source organism: Notolepis coatsorum (assembly GCF_963971535.1). Taxonomy (NCBI): domain Eukaryota; kingdom Metazoa; phylum Chordata; class Actinopteri; order Aulopiformes; family Paralepididae; genus Notolepis; species Notolepis coatsorum. Next base: position 166,936,103 of record NC_140165.1, on the reverse strand, counting down.
CGTAGAGGTGGGGGCTTGAGCTAAATGAGCCATCTGCAGTCCCCCGGTTTGTGGAGGCCTGCATGGTGTATATATATGAGTGTACTCATTGTGCTACCCTAGTCATTACTCTTCTCATCATGACACTTGAGGCAGATCATTGAGAGTTCGAAGCAATTTAACTGATCTATGTGTGTGTATCTGTGTGTGGGGGTTTATGTGTGTGTGTATGTGAGTGTATGTCATGTGTGTGTATCTGTGTGTTTGTGAGTGTGTGTGCCATGTGTGTGTGGGGGTTTATGTGTGTGTGTATGTGAGTGTGTATGTCATATATGTGTGTGTTTATGAGTGTGTATGTCATGTGTGTGTGGGGGTTTATGTGTGTGTGTCTAAATGCAAGAGTTAATGGATGTTCTCTAAGACGCGGTGAGGGGGCCATCTGGTTAACCGGTTAACTAGTTTACCGGCCCACTGGTCAAGGGTTCACCGGGTCCTGAAGAGTCCAGGCACTTCATCTAATAGTTCTGTGTGTGTGTGTGTGTGTGTGTGTCTTGTGTGTGTGTGTGTGTGTGTGTGTGTGTGTGTGTGTGTGTGTGTGTGTGTGTGTGTGTGTGTGTGGAGGGACTAGCAGGATGGATGCAGAAAACGGGGTCATCAGGTCATATTCAGGGAGGAGAAGAACACAGACATGCAGACGCCACTGCGCCAGGCCCCATCAGGAATATTATACATTGGGGCCTTTAGATATAAGATATTACCAGACATCAATGAACTAAAAAACTATCAATCCCCCTTTTTGACGTTAAATATACGTCAAACACAACAGTTCATTGATGGATCTGTACCCAACAATATGACACAACCATCAAAACATGCACCAAGTATGGACCTGTCAAAAGGCCAAAACTCGACCAAAATCGAAGGTCAGGAACAAATATAGTACATTTCTGGACATATATCTACGTATGGGATGACCACCAATACGATCATCAATACAGCGCAGGTGTGGGAGTCCAGCAGAACGAAGCAGAGTCCTAGCAAAATGTCCTCGCATGTTGGAGATCTCAGTCTGCTACATGTCGCAAATAGATGGTCCAGAGGTCATCCAGTCCTTGATCCCCTGCACAGTCAGTGGGGAGAGGGAGACGGGGGAGGAGGAGGAGAAGGAGGATGTCCTTCGAGACGACTGCCTCCATCTCGCCAGTAGAGTCTAGTGTCTTTAGACAGGAGGGATCGTAGGTGGGCAGATGATGGAACGGACCAGAGGGGAAGAGAGTGGAGTGAACCGTCTTCTTCTTTCCACTTCAATCGTCCATCTTTTAATTCTTGTGTCTGCCACAATGCATTTACTGGGCTCTGCCCCTCCAGGCTAACACATCAGACTAAAACCCTGTAAAATGCTAATAACAACTATACAATACAAGCCAGGAAACATATTTGAGGGTACACTACCAATTCGAACAGTCATCAAAATTCATTACCGTAACTTTATAGAGGAATAAACAAAAATGCATTGCCGTAACTTTATAGAGGAATAAAAACAAAAAAATAACCTAACAATAAACTGACGTCTATTTAACATTAACCAGGATCTGTAAAATATGGAAATGATGCTTGATACTCCCGCACAATGTACATGTCTGAAATACTATTTTAAGACAGTTCAGACAGTTCAGTCATATTTTGCATATCAATCATATTTTAAGACAGTCCAGTCACATTCTGTACAATTTCAATCAATGTAGACCCTCTCATTCTAATATTCTCATCTTAATTCATTCAGTTGCTGATTCCACTCATCCCCACTCTTGAGACTGTGAAAACACCAGTCTCAACTCAGTCCACAGCAGTCCACCGCAGTCCACCGCAGGCCAACGAGCGCCGAACGACACTCCATCCTAGTCAGTCAGCCATCACTTCAACCCCCAGAGGACACTGCATCATACTGAATTTCAGGCCGAAGTCCTGTTGCCGGCCCCTCCCCCTCAATTCGGCACCAGCCTTACATTTTCAGGCGACCATCGAGCGACAGCTCGTGATATCGTCCGGGGTTTCCCGAACCCACCTTAAGGCATTTCCACCCCAAGATCAGTTCCGTCACCACCGGCAGAGGTATGGAGAGGAGAAGGGCCTCAGTACGGTTCTCAGCATGACCACAGCGTCCCCAAGGAAGTAGACGACAGCTGACCGTTCCCCCATCGCGTCCACCCACTCAGCTGGTCGCTCAGCCACTCCCCAACCTGACAGCCTGTGGAAGAAACAAAGCACACAGAACACCACAGCTTACACAGCAGAATAACACCCTGTATGAGAAACCCATCGATTGATTGAAACATATACAAAATGTGCAAAAGAACCACTCAACTTTCAGACTGCAATCACTGGCTCATCGGCGTCGCTCCGTGCTCATTATCACCCATTTCACAAATGAAAAAATAACAAGAGAGGACAAAATCAGAAACACATATTCCAACAAAACATATAGCATAAATCAAATCAAAACCAAACAAAACACACATCGTCCTATATCAGTGCATTCCTAACGCAGATCTAATCTATTGAGCATACAGTAGTCTAATGAGTATACAGTATTCTAATGAGTATACAGTATCCTAATGAGTATACAGTATTCTAACGAGTATACAGTATCTTACTGAGCCATACAGCACTCCACTGAGTCATACAGCATTCTACTGACCAGGCTAGCCCCAGGGTATGGTCCACGGCCTCTCAGAGGAGAGCAGGAAAGAAGAAGAAAAAACAAGCACCAACATTCTGTCCCCATAGAAACATGCAGTTATTGGATTCTCTATCACCACCCACTCAGTCAAAAAATTCAAGGAAATAGGAACCAACTCAAAACCAAACATAACATTCACACCCATACTCCAGGACACACATATCCATACATTCACCAATAAACTATGACGAACAAAATCTATCACTCAAACACAACAAAACAACGTTAGTTAATACTGCCTTTCATACCGGTATTAACACAATAACCATTCCACACACATGTATTAGTTGGAATCATAAGACATGCATTTAGTATCGCATAGGCAAACAAACAGTGGTGGCTTCCTCCCTTTCTACCCTCAATCTCAGCTAATTCCAGTCTACACCCACTCCCCTGCTCCACCTCCTAACATTCAAAGATGGACTAGAATCCTTCTTTAAATTCAGAACTATCCATGTCTTCTAGCGCACAGACAGCCCCGAATATTCCCTCAACTAAACAGTTCATCATTCAAAAGTCATAACCCAGTTGAACGATTCCCCTATTGGATCACCTTGCTCACACCCCATATCTACTGAATTAGCCAAACCCCCCAACCTCCACTGTTCCTATCAGCCAACTATCCGTTAACACCAAATTTTCTAAGTCTCCTGAATCTGCTGCCATACCTGCAGACAGGGTCCTCGGCCCCATCAGGGCTTCATTCAATGAATGATCACCATCGTCTACCCCCCCCCCCCCTCCCTCTCAGCCAAGATCACTCCCCCTTAGGCCTAAGAGAGAGGGAACACAAGATTAATGGGGATCGCCCCTGTTGTGCTGAGTCGTCATACCTCTCAGGTTACCTGGTGACCTGTGCCATCTCTTTCTGGGGCATCCAAGAGACCAATTACCAGGCACAGAACACAAAAAACAGCCTTGTGACCCTGGTTCGGGGGGTGGGTAGGGACATTCCCTGAACCGATGACCAGGCATGCCACACGAGAAACAATTTCCTGACCCTGGCACCAGGTCGTTCCGGAATGGGGGGTAACCCTGCGGTTCATTACCCCGCCTCTTCAGGGGCATCTGGAAATTGTTTAGCGTCACCTGAGTATCCGCATATAGTCGTGGCTGATTAGCAAATGGATTGGTTGTGCTAACCTCAGGAGCCGTTGGAGTGCATGGGGGAACCGCCTTTGTTCTCCCCTCGATTTCCATAGTCAGTTTAACCTCCCCCAGAAAACAGGAGCAGTCAGCTAGGAATGAATCGGCCTCCGCTAGTCCCTGTTTAGCTTTAGACTTAGCTTTGAACTCGAAGGATTTTGTCCCTCCCAAAACAGCGGTGGCCGTGGCTACTCTAGTGGCCGCCTGGTTCGCGCACGCACTGAGTTCACCCTTCGCCGGTGCCGTTGCTGTCCAATGTCCTAAGACCCCTACCATCTGTACCCTCCCAGCCCACTTTACAAATCTCGCACTGGCTTTGCGTCTTCCTTTGTCAGTGACCTTACCCAGCCAACGTGAATGTGTGGCTACCAATACCTGCCCTACGCTACCTGGTTCACAGGCTTCCCACCTTTGTAACACCCGTTCAGTCATTTTTCTTGAGGAGGGAGAGAGAGAGAAAAAAGAGAAGGAGAGAGAGAAGTAAGAGAGAGAGAGATAGATTGAGAGAGAGGTAGACAGAGAGAGAGAGAGAAAGAGAGTAGGGGAGCAGGGGAGAGAGAGTGCGAGTTAGTAAGCGAGAATTTGAGAGAGAGTGGAAGAGGGAGTGCAAGAGAGTGAGAGAGCGTGTGAGAGAGAGAGACAGAGAGAGAGAGGGGGGAGAGAGAAATCCCGTTCAAGAAGCCTCCCACACGCGCCTGCGAGGGAGAGTGAGAGAGAGAAAAAGAAGGAGAGAGAGAGAAGGAGAGAGAGAGAGAAAGAGAGTGAGAGAGAGAGAGAGGGAGAGGGAGAGTGGGAGAGAGAGAAAGAGAGAGAGAGAGAGAGAGAGATCAAGAATAGTCATGGGGAGGGCGAATGTGAGAGGGAGAGGGCAGACAAATGTTAAGTGCCTCACTCAAAGGGGTCGTGGTGCTTTACGCGCCCCTCCCCCTTCGGCCCAAGTTGTTACCCTGCGCCGGTTCACCCTGTCTGGGTGGTAGGTACGGAGCCCTGTTGGGACAGTCTCCGGACCAATGACCAGGCACAGAACACAAGGGTGTGAGTGAATGTGAGAGAGAGGGAGAGAGAGAGAGAGTGGGGGCGAGATTCACCCAGTCAAAAATGTGCTGGCTTGCTGTATTCCAGCACCACGGACAGCTCCCACTGCCGTGAGGACAGCACGGTTAATGTGGGCCCTTTACGGAGCAAAAGAGACTGAGAGAGGGGGAACATAACAGCCCGCGGCTGCTCTCCGTTGCCGGCAGGAACATGCCTCGACCGAGCGCGCGTACAGAAGACAGTGCAGTAGACTCTTGATCCGCAGATGAATACACCTTGGTTCTCTTGTAGGCTGTAGCTCCACAATGAAGAAGAAGCTAGGCGACCTCAGTCTCTGAGCGCCGACTCAACTTGACTCCTCTCGGGGGTAAATCCAACACTCACAGGCGTCGGCGATTATCCGCTCCACAAATCACAGTACCAAAGCAAATATATTCCAGCCGCATAGGGCTCAGCAGTCGTCGGGTAGGTAATCCAGTGTACATGTCCCTCTGTCCTCGTCTAGATCTCCTCGGAAGAAAGCGCCATGTGTGGTCGGCCCCAGCCTGGATAAGACTCTAGATAACACGAGGAGGCGTTGGAGATGCTGGTCACTTTAGAACTCTAACCGCACGATGCACCATACACGATAGACTATTATTACTTAATAGAAATACGGTGCCAAACTCTGACAATTCAGCTATTAATTCGCACGAGGTCTCAATGCTATTCTAAGGCCAAACAGGCCATACTACACCGCACGCGGTATCGTGGGTGAGGCTTCACGTTCTGTTACTTAGTTGGGTAGAAGGGTAAAGGACTAAGGGTCTTCTACATTTACTTGCGCCATATTTATATGCACGGTGAACAAATAGTGCCACTCTCCTTTCGGTAGCCGTATTCCTGCGCGGAGCCGGGGCTAGTAAGGACATGTCTCGTCGGTACCATTGAACTTGGCTCCAAGGGGCTTGTCCCCTGGCGCCAGGTCCTTGTCCAATAAGAGAATGAACTATTATGGGCTATAGTAGGCTAAAGGGATATTCCGTGTATATGTACAAGGAATATACAAGGGATATCAAACGATATACAAATACTATTCAATATATATCCATAAATAAATATATATATTCGGTTTAATCTGATCCTTCGTAACAGCCGCCCCCTAATTAGTCCCACCTAATTAGCTAAGCAGAGACAGATTAACCGCACTGTCCACTACTCAATGTCCGCTGTGAGGGTCAGTCAGTTCACAAAGTCATGGGGTCATGGTCGTCATCGATAGTATCAGGGAGCCTTGGCAGTTCTATTAGCCTCGCCACGGGTCGGGTGTAGGTCCGCCCTTGGACGAGCACTTCAGCTGCTCGGACCTTTCCATCGGCACCGGTGATCACTTTGCTTACGCGGCCAGCCGGCCACATAGCTCGGGGTAGTGACTGGTCAATAATCATGACGACTGTTCCTTCTGTCAAATTGTCTCTCTCTTTCACCCACTTCTGGCGGGTCTGTAGAGACGGTAGGTAGTGGAGTAGGAAGCTGTTCCAAAACTTGTCAGCCAGTACTTGACTGTACCTCCACATTCTTCGGCCGTTCGCTTCTTCAGGCCTGTACATTGTCTGGGGTAGCGCGGGGTCCAGCCGCACCATCAAGAGTGTGTTGGGGGTGACTGGGTCGACATCTGCTACATCACTTGAGACGTAACCGAGGGGCTTTGAGTTCAATACTCCCTCGATCTCCGTGAGGACTGTCATTAAGACTTCTTCCGCCACGGTCTGGGCCCCAAGCACGGCGTACAGGGCTGTCTTTATAGAACGTACTTCTTGTTCCCAAGTTCCACCGAAGTGAGGTGCGTTCGGGGGATTAAACTGGAAGTCAATCTGGGATGGAGCGAGGTGGGTCTTAAGTTCTGGGCCCATAGCTTGGAAGCTCTCTCTCAGCTCTCTTTCTCCGCCTTTGAAGTTTGTCCCGTGATCAGACAATAATGTAGACGGTTTTCCTTTCCGTGATGTGAATCTGCGGAAGGCCATAAGGAATGAGTCTGTGCTCATGGTTGGGAGGAGTTCGATATGTATCGCTCTGGTGGTCATGCATTTGAATACAATACCCCACCGCTTCTTGGTTCCTCTTCCTTTCTTTATATACAGCGGGCCGAAACAGTCCATACCGGTGGAGTGAAAAGGCTTGTCGCCGAGTCGGAGGCGACAGGGAGGTAGGTCAGCCATCCGGGGTATACTGGGCTGGGCTCGCCACTTACGACAGTCTAGACAGGTTCGCTGGAAGCGCCGCACTGCGTCTCTCCCTTGCAGTATCCAATAACGACGTCTGATCTCCGCGAAGACTCTCTCTGCCCCTGCGTGGTGCACATCCTCGTCGTATTTCTTTATGATCAGCTCTGTGACCTTGTGTCGGCTGTTCAAGACTATCGGGTACTTGACGTCATCCGGTAAGTCTGGGGCTCTCCGCAGACGACCACCCACTCTGATGAGACTATGGGCGTCGCTCTCGGGGGCTAGGTGGAGCAGTCTGCTGTCTGATGGGACGGGCTTTGCTCCCTGTAGACAGGCTAGCTCATCGGGGAACGAGTCTCTCTGGGCTCGTTGTAGTAGAAGAAGTTCTGCTTCTTCGTAGTCAGCTGCTGAAATGTCAGTTGTGGGCTGAACCTCTGGGTGGTGCCACAGAAATGTCTTTAGCTGCGCACTCTGTAGGGTGAGGCAATCGTCTATGTCGGGGTCTGTGGAGACGAGTGTGTTCAATCCACAGAACATAGGTTTCTTGTTTTCGGCCTCCTCTTTACTCGCCTCCCGTGGGGTGGGTGTAGGCCACTCTTCTTCCGGGAGCTTGAGGAACTCTGGTCCGTCACTGTAGAGGTTGTGACGGGTGAGGTCATCCAGGGACATTCCCCGGGTGATGACGTCAGCTGGGTTGTGTTTGGTGTCCACATACCTCCAGCTCGCTACTTCTGTTAACTCTTGAATCTCGGTGACTCTGACTCCCACGAAGACCTTGTATCTGCACGAATCAGACCGGATCCATGTGAGTACTGTCGTGGAGTCTGACCACAAGATTGTTCTTTGCACCGGGATGGTGAGTTCACGTTGGATTAACGTGGCGAGCTGCGCTCCTGCTAGGGCTGCGCAGAGCTCTAGACGTGGGATAGATTGTTGCTTTCGTGGGGCTATTCTTGAGCGAGCCAGGATGAAAGCAGTATGTATTTCTCCTCCCTCCTCTCGGGCACGCAAGTAGGCCACTGAACCGTAGGCTACTTCGGAGGCGTCGCTGAATACGTGCAGGTCGATCTTGCATGTCTCTGGCCTCACTGTGGGTGGGAAGTAGCTGCGGCGTATATTAACACCTGGGAGTGAGCAGAGTTCCGTCTCCCACTCTCTCCATGTGGATGCAAGGTGTTCGGGTATGGGATCGTCCCAGCCCTGGTCCTTGTCCCATAGCGCTCTTACAATCATCTTTGCCCTGGTGGTGTAAGGTAGAATACATCCCAACGGGTCATATTGTCTGGCGAGTGTTCTGTATACACTCCGTCTGGTGGTCGGTATTGCCGTCGACCTTCCCTGCTCCTTGGTCAGGGGTTTGTGTCTATAATGGAGCGAGTCTGTTTTGAAGCGCCAGACTAGTCCTAGTGTCATTTCTTGGGCTTCTCCTGGGATGGTCGCCATCCAGGTGTCGCTGCTCGCTGCCTTGTCCTCGGGGGAGAGGCTGCGCAGTACTTGCGGGTCGCTGCTGGCCCACTGCCTGAGATCAAAGCCGCCTTTGATCAGGGAAGCGCGGAGCTTGAGTAGGAGAGCCTCGGCTTCTTCTGGCGTCGAGACGCTTTGTAAACAGTTGTCCACGTAGAAACTATTTGTCACACTTTGTCGGACCTCTTCATCTGCTGCTGGGTCCTCTGCGACGTGTTTTTGTAGTGCAAACGTAGCACAGCATGGGTTGAGGCTGCGCAATGCTGGGGGGTCGCTGCTGGCCCGCTGCCGGAGATCAAAGCCGTCTTTGATCAGGGAGGCGCGGAGCAGCGCACGACGTCGCCAGTCAATTTTCTTTATGTGTCCCGCTGTGATTCGCTTGTTAATCTCAGCGCGGTACACAGCCTCTTGAGCGGGGTCTTTGGCTAGGCGCCGCTCTGTGTTCAATAGATACCGCTCCGTCGCCTCTTTTGTGGCGTGAAAGGTGGGCATTCCCTCTCGCCTCAGGAGTGGAGTTGCGTATCTCATCACTCCGTTGACTGTGACTCTCTTTGTCCCTTGCTCGAGGAGGGTTATGGCGTAAATATCTTCCTTAGAACGAATGTCTTTCTTTTCGTTCTTAAAGGGCATTGTCTCTAGTGTCCATAGCCTCTCGACATGCTGCAGGAGTGTGGTGTCTTCTTCTGTCGCTCCGGAGTGGAGGCAGCTAGTGGCTGCTGTTCGGTTAAGAGACTTGGCGAGGGGGCCTTGTAATGTCCATCCTAGGCGGGTCTCGACTGCTGCAGGACAACCTCTGGGTCCTGTATGGACCCGGTCTATCGGGACTATGAGGTCTGCATGGTCGGAGCCTATCAGCAGGGTCGGGGTGGCACCGTCTATGAGCGGGATAGGGAGTTGACGCAGGTGCACATATTTATCCATCAGCTTGGCGATGGGGTAGGTGTACTGCGATAGTCCTATTTCTTGGCTGGTGAAAGCATTAGTAATCCTATACCGTCTCTCGGGCTGCCCGCTTGCTGCGATAGTGAAGGAGACATTCTCGCCCTTTATCGTCTTTAGATCTCTTCTTATTGTCCGAATCGTCATCTGGTTCTCGCTCCCCCGCAGCCCCAGCTGGGCCGCAGTGGACGCGAGGAGAAGGGTCTTCTCTGACCCGTCATCAAGGACGGCGTAAGTGTCCATGACCTTATCTTGGTAACTCAGTGTTACGCGGACCACCTTTAAGAGCACCTGGGCGCCGCTGCTGCTAGCGGGGTCAATGTACATAACACTTGCCTTTGTGCTGCTGGATGGTGCAGGCTTTCTTTTGTTACTGTCGTGTAGGACATCTAGGTGGGCTCCGTCACACCGACTACACCTCTTCTTGAGGCGGCACTCGGCTGCCATGTGACTGCGCGCACATCGGTAACAGCGCCTGTTGGACTTTATCCAGTGACTCACTTCTTCAGCGGTCATCTTCTTGAACAGGTCACATTGTGACAACCAGTGTTCCTTCTCGCAGTACGGGCACACCATCTTCCACTTCTCTTTCATCGAGGGGGTACTGTGGTTCTTGCTGCTCGGTACTGATTCTGATTGGTGCATGACAGTCACCGATCTTCGGCCATCGTTTGCTCTCCTAGGTCCCTCTCTGGAGCTTGGTGTGCTCCGCACGAACGTATCCAGCCGTAGGCTGCTGACTTCTCTCGCCAGGAAGTCGGCTAGGTCTAGGAGGGATGGCTCGGGACCGTTAGGATCACGGTGGTCTCTTTGCCGCCTGAAGCGCTCCTGTCGGGCGGGCGGCAGCTTCTCTAAAATCCTCTCGACGTTCGAGTTTGCGTATAGTTCGTGCATACCCTTTTCTTGTTGCGCCCCCAGCATCCCTACCAGGGATTGTACTTTGATAGACAGGTCGTCTAGTGAGCGATTGTCTGTTGCTGGGGGTAGGCGGTCAATATGCCTTATCTCTTGTATTACGTAATCCCATATACGTCCATATCTTTGGTCTAGTGCTGCTAGAGCCGCTGTGTATGGGGTAGTAGAGGTGGCATAGGCCAGCGCTATGTTGTGCGCTCTGGGCACTTTCAGGTGCTTCAATAGGATAGCATACTTGTGGCGTTCATCAGCTACATCCACCATCATTGTCTCTAAGCACATCCGTAGCTCCGTGTACTGTGCTCGGTTCTCATGGGTGAAGTCTGGAAACGTCGGTGTGCCAATGTATGACGCCGTGGATGGCTGGCACATCGGTGAGCGTTGGAAGAGAGGCCTCCTGGGCGAGTCTCCTCTTACGCCTCTCGGTGGGCTGGTACCGGCAGGGTACCATGGCCCGCTGGTCCAGGTACTATTCCTCGGGACTGGTCGTGCGTCATGCTCACCCGTGAATAGAGTCGGGGGTCTGTAGCGCAGAGCCGCGGGGGTATAGCCTGGGCTGTACTGGACCTCCTGGTCCTGTGGAGTAATGTGCTGCTGTCGGGCTTGACTCTCCTCTTCTCCCTCTTCTTCCTCTGCCAGGTCATCTAGATCCTGTAGTCGTCTATTTAGCCTCTCCGCGGTGTACGCCGTTCCTTCCTTGTAGCTGGGTCTCACTGGGACCAGTCGGGGAAGGAGTTCGGAGGGGGGTATAGGCTCTCTCTGGTGGTCGGGCTCAGGGTCGCTTAATCGGTTAGGGGAGGGTGCCCTTGACCCGTGTCTTGACGAGGCCCTGGAACCCCTTGTGGAGGGAGGGGGTGTTGCCCTGGTGATCAGCTGCTCCATTAGCTGCGCTTGTAGTCTGTCGCGCTCGGCTTGTAGTCTGTCGCGCTCGGCTTTTAGTCTGTCGCGCTCGGCTTCGCGCTGGATGAGAGCGATGTCGCGCTCTGCTTCTCTTTGGGCACCGGCAGCGGCGCGCTGGGCTTCGGCGGCGGCGCGCTGGGCTTCGGCGTGGTCTCTTACCATATTCTCTTCCGTCTGAAGGCGTCTCAGCTCCAGACGTATGCGCTCTTCTTCGCTCCGTTGCTGCGCTTGGAGGCGTTCTCTTTCAATGGTAGAATGTTCGCGCTCGCTAAGCGTCTGTGCTTGGAGTCGATCGCGCTCCGTAGAGGCTGCTAGGCTGGCGAAGAACGCCTGTGCCAGCATCCTCTCCGCCTCGCTGGGGGAAGCCGCTGGTTGAGGTGATCCGCTCCTGGCAGTACCCGTTGGGGATGCGTTCCCCTGCGGGGAGTCCTGGAGCTCTATCTCCTCGGCGCTCTCCTCATCTTGTTCCGTGCAGAGTTCCATCTCTGGAGGGTTGTCTTCCTCCCGGAGCTCTTAGGGGACTACTTCTTCGGTCTTGGCGGGGGGTAAAGTCGTGTCAGTTCCCTCCTGGTCCCCACCGTGAGCTTGGTCAGTTACATTAGAACCCACTAGGGCCTCTGTGGTCGGGGTATCCTGGTTGATAGGGTCGGACATAATTTTACTTTCTACTTTTACCGCGTTTACCGTTTGTAGAAGGCTAGGTAGTATACTGGCAGCGTAATCCTCTAAGTACTGAGGTGGCTGTCGTCTACGCTGCGGGCGTTCTACTTTAGGAGGACCGTTTCGTGGAGTGTTCATCATAGGCCATTTCAATATTAATACCACTATATTAATATTACACTAATTACCCTCCGGCTCGAAGGACCAATTGTAACTGAGGGGTACAATTCCCTGACTGTATTGATAAGTATGGTATCATTAAACCACTACCGCTTTATGTACTTTAACTACTGGCCATACAGTACACGATATCTAAATATGATGAACACTTTCCCACAATGAAATCGGTTCCAAAGGTAATAATCAAATATTTAATATATAGCAAAAGGTACATATAATAGTTACTATTACATTTATGATTTGAATGCACTTGTAAGGCAAATGAGTACTCGTAGGCAAATCAACACTGAATGTCCAATCTCTGGTTACGCAGGAAGCAAGTATACAACCTGGCTCTTAGGGAATTAGATCTATGGTACTCTTAATGATATAGCAGGATATTCTGGAAGGGGTCCTCCCGGTTGTAGGCCGGTAGGGGGGGTAGGAGAGCCGTCGGTAGTAGACCGTCTGGTCAACGATATCTAGGGAGACTTCAAGTACAGAAGACAGTGCAGTAGACTCTTGATCCGCAGATGAATACACCTTGGTTCTCTTGTAGGCTGTAGCTCCACAATGAAGAAGAAGCTAGGCGACCTCAGTCTCTGAGCGCCGACTCAACTTGACTCCTCTCGGGGGTAAATCCAACACTCACAGGCGTCGGCGATTATCCGCTCCACAAATCACAGTACCAAAGCAAATATATTCCAGCCGCATAGGGCTCAGCAGTCGTCGGGTAGGTAATCCAGTGTACATGTCCCTCTGTCCTCGTCTAGATCTCCTCGGAAGAAAGCGCCATGTGTGGTCGGCCCCAGCCTGGATAAGACTCTAGATAACACGAGGAGGCGTTGGAGATGCTGGTCACTTTAGAACTCTAACCGCATGATGCACCATACACGATAGACTATTATTACTTAATAGAAATACGGTGCCAAACTCTGACAATTCAGCTATTAATTCGCACGAGGTCTCAATGCTATTCTAAGGCCAAACAGGCCATACTACACCGCACGCGGTATCGTGGGTGAGGCTTCACGTTCTGTTACTTAGTTGGGTAGAAGGGTAAAGGACTAAGGGTCTTCTACATTTACTTGCGCCATATTTATATGCACGGTGAACAAATAGTGCCACTCTCCTTTCGGTAGCCGTATTCCTGCGCGGAGCCGGGGCTAGTAAGGACATGTCTCGTCGGTACCATTGAACTTGGCTCCAAGGGGCTTGTCCCCTGGCGCCAGGTCCTTGTCCAATAAGAGAATGAACTATTATGGGCTATAGTAGGCTAAAGGGATATTCCGTGTATATGTACAAGGAATATACAAGGGATATCAAACGATATACAAATACTATTCAATATATATCCATAAATAAATATATATATTCGGTTTAATCTGATCCTTCGTAACAACCACGATAGCTATCTCTCCACGCAACATGGCCGTGACGACGAGGGTCATGGAGAGAGACGCTATAAAATTCCACTGGATAAAGAAAACAAAAAATTTATGAACTTCCACCTCGATCGCACAGCCAAGTGCCTCGTGTTCTAGAGACAATATTCATATCATCACAGATCTCAACAGACGCAGGTACATTTCCTCTTTAATATGACAATACAATTCTAAAAATTCTAGAAATTATTAAAGGGGCTATGTATTATAAATGTCATTTTTCAGTCTCTAGCATTGTATTATAGTAATAGGAGTTCGTATCAATGTGTTTTAGGGTCTAAATACCATATTGGCGGATTGCTGAGATTCAGCCCAGCCCCTTTCCTGGTCTAGTAAATCAGGTCATATTTTTTTGAACGGCCAATACGCGTCACACAGCCGCTGGGTAGCGCACAGTGATGCGATTGGCTCTGTGGTTGGAGCTAATGCCCGCCCCCTAACGCCCGCCCCCATTCTATCGAGAATACAGAGGTTCCGAGAAAACGGAGTGCGGTCACTTGCATCTTCATATCTTCCACGATGAGCAAACCCAGCAAACCCCACAGGCCTTACAGGAAATGTTCTGTTCCTGGCTGTAAAGCTAGAACTACTAATACGTCTTTGCACACTTTTCCCGTGGATGCCGAACTTCGCCAGCAATGGACAAAGTTCGTTTTTGGTGACCCTCCTAGTTCTGTCGCAACGTCAGACAATGATTATTTTTGGAATAAACCTTACAGATGTGTTACATAGACTCACAGGAATTGTGTAAAGTTGCCCAAATAGTGCTAGGAATAGCAATACATAGCCCCTTTAAAGGTTTTCTGCTTACCCTGTCATTTGAAGAAAAAGCACCAGCTCTCGTTTCGACCTGGACCAATGCACTCAACCGTTACGACTCGTCAGTCAGTCCCGGGACGAATGCAAAATGGACAAGAAGACAAAACCAAAAAATAAAAAATACAGATTATGATCTACTCATCCTGTGTTCTCACCCCAGACAAAAATCATAAATTTGGAATATTCAATTTTGCAGATAATCTCCTGCTCACCTATTTCCGATCATCAATCCCAGCGGATGGCCTCCAATTGAAAGGTTTTTCCTCCGTGGCTTCCCTTATAATGTAACCTACGGTGCCTCCAATGAAAAGGATCAAGATATACTCTCGGATCTTTGCCTCCAATGAAAAGGATCAAGATATACTCTCGGATCTTCCACTTATACTGTAAATTAACCCTGGGTTCTTTTAATTGAATGTCGGCGAGGTGAACAGAGAGATGAGACAAAGAGTCAGATGGCAGTCTGTAAAGTTTACTGACCTCTCACAGCACGAATAGATCACAATCCGGACCACGCAATGCATGCACCTCCACACACGGAGCGAGCAATTGCCAAGTGGTGGGCTCGATAATACATCGTCACATCATTTATACATTTGTCGTGGCTGCCCCTCCTCCTGGCTTAATGATTGACAGTTGTCGCGTCATCGCTTGAGGACAAAGAGAATATGAGCGGGAATAGAAGGTACGGAGGGAGGGGGATTCCGGGGGATTTTCAGTACATGCTTCCTCGTAGAGGTGGGGGCTTGAGCTAAATGAGCCATCTGCAGTCCCCCGGTTTGTGGAGGCCTGCATGGTGTATATATATGAGTGTACTCATTGTGCTACCCTAGTCATTACTCTTCTCATCATGACACTTGAGGCAGATCATTGAGAGTTCGAAGCAATTTAACTGATCTATGTGTGTGTATCTGTGTGTGGGGGTTTATGTGTGTGTGTGTATGTGAGTGTGTATGTCATATATGTGTGTGTTTATGAGTGTGTATGTCATGTGTGTGTGGGGGTTTATGTGTGTGTGTCTAAATGCAAGAGTTAATGGATGTTCTCTAAGACGCGGTGAGGGGGCCATCTGGTTAACCGGTTAACTAGTTTACCGGCCCACTGGTCAAGGGTTCACCGGGTCCTGAAGAGTCCAGGCACTTCATCTAATAGTTCTGTGTGTGTGTGTGTGGGTGTGTGTGTGTGTGTGTGTGTGTGTGTGTGTGTGTGTGTGTGTGTGTGTGTGTGTGTGTGTGTATGTGTGTGTGTGTGTGTGTGTGTGTGTGTGTGTGTGTGTGTGTGTGTGTGTGTGTGTGTGTGTGTGTGTGTGTGTGTGTGGAGGGACTAGCAGGATGGATGCAGAAAACGGGGTCATCAGGTCATATTCAGGGAGGAGAAGAACACAGACATGCAGACGCCACTGCGCCAGGCCCCATCAGGAATATTATACATTGGGGCCTTTAGATATAAGATATTACCAGACATCAATGAACTAAAAAACTATCACTTGGAAATAGATTTTGCTTGGCAAGAAGTCTGGGCAAACGTTCGAATTGCGTCACGTAACCCGGACCATCAACAAATGAATCTTAATTATATTCATAGGACATACCTGACTCCTATAAGATTGAACAGAATGGGACTTAAACAAGACTCCCTATGTTCCTTATGTACAAATGGGGATGAGGGTACATTCATGCACATGTATTGGGATTGCCCACCGGTTAAGATATTTTGGAAAGAAGTGTCCCAGCAATTATCAGTATTCTTATCTCTGAACATACCTGTACATCCCTCTGTATTGCTGTTGAATGATGTATTTCAGTTTGCAGCCCCTATACAGCTAAAGAGACTAGTTTTATCTGGTCTCACAGCTTCTAAAAATCTGATAGCATCACGATGGATTCAACCGGAAAAAATTTGCCGGAAGGTATGGGTTCTTACTTATCTCGATGTGATTTATCTAGAAATATCTACAGCAAGAATTTTAGGTGTCAGTGAAACCAACATTGCAATCTGGTTAGAAGTGGTGGAGAGAATAAAAGCTAGCATATGAAGTGTAGTGCCTGGTTAGAAACGAAAGAAAATGGGTACACTGCGGTACACGAGGAGGCAGCCTGTTGCATCTTTTCACCAGACACCGCGGACTCTCAGTGGCGAGGAGTAACGCGTGGGAGTGATTTTATATGTCTGTGATTTTATATGTCTGCACTTTATGTGCACTATTTTACTCTGTCTATTATTGTCTATCTATGTTGGTGGGTGAGCCTAGTAAAGGATGTCGCATTGCGTTCATCTTCAATGAATGGACCAATGCAATAGTCTACCAAAGAACCTTGAGTCGCACTAGGCTGGGAACAACCCTGGGTCAAGTGATAGTAAACTGGACTGGACGAACAACATCAAGGCCCTACAGAAAGGGACAGAGCAGACTGTTCTTCCTGAGAAGGCTCAGGTCTTTTAATGTCTGCAGCAAACTGCTGCAGATGTTCTACCAGTCTGTGGTTGCTGGTGCCCTCTTCGCTGTGGTATGCTGGGGGGGCAACACCAACACACACAAAATAAACAAACTGGTCAAAAAAGCAAGCTCTGTGGTGGGAGCGGACCTGGACAGTCTGAATCACATTTTTCACATTCTCTTTTTTTCCCTACCATAAACAGATCTTTTTCAAGTTCCAAGTTTTAATACTCTTATCAACATGCGAGTCAACAAATGCTTGCTTTATGCAACCATTTAACACAAAAGGATGACCCTCATGCATTGCAAATTTGCATCAAATTCAAAACAGAGTGATGCACAAAATAACTTAAAAGAAAATAATAATTTAAAACAATGAATAAAGTGTGCATGAAATAATAGGGGAAAGAAAACGTTAGGAACTTGTTACATTCACCCACACAAGGGCTGAGTAATTACCCCCCCCTCTCTCTCTCTCACACACACTCTCCCAGCTCTCTTTCTCTCTTGCCCCTTCCTCATCTCTCTCACCCCCCCTCTCTCTATATATCTCACACACACACACACACACACACACACACACACACACACACACACACACACACACACACACACACACACACACACACACACACACACACACACACACACACACACACACACACACACACACACACACACACACACACTCTTCAGAAACAAACATAGTATCAATGAGAGCATCAATCATACACCTGAGTGATGTCTAGTGATGTCTAGTCTTCAGGGTATTCAGGCCGTCTGGAATGTTAAGTGTCACCACACCTATCCATTGACACCCCGGTCGGCCGACCCCAGCCCCCCCCCCCACACACACAGGGGGGGGGGGGGAAGGTTAACATTTTTTTTTCTTTTTAATAAGTAAGGGATAATAATAATAACTTTATTTGTATAGCACTTTTCATACAGAGGTTGCAGTTCAAAGTGCTTCACAACAGCAAAAAATACAGGCATAAGCGAGCATAAAAAGATAGACAGGTAGAATCACAGTGTTTCACATTAGGATCTAGCATCCCAATAGGCTCTCCGCTTACAGTTTTAAAAATAGTTTAAAATGATTCAGTTTAAAAATAGTCAAAAAATTATAAAATAGAACGGACATAAAAAATACAGGCATGAGCGAGCATAGCAAGATATGGCAAATCACAGTGTTTCACATTAGGATCTAGCATCCTAATAGGCTCTCTATTCAGTAATACTCCTGTAATTCATGAACAAATAATCACAGTGTTTCACATTTGGATCTAGCAAATAATAAGAATAAAATGATTCAGTTTAAAAATAGTCATAAATAATCAGTGTTTCACATTTGGATCTAGCAAATAATAAGAATAGTTTAAAATGATTCAGTTTAAAAATAGTCATCAGTAAGAAATAAAAAGTGCAATAACCGACACATGAATTTGATAGGCAGTGTAAAAGAGTAGGCAGGGTAAGAATAAATACAAGTTGTGTCAGGATATCCCTGATGTTTCCTCTTGCCACTAGGTGGTAGCAGATATCTATCAGTGAAATGCCTGAGCAAAGAGATAGGTTTTAAGCTGTCTTTTAAAGATGTCTAGCGAGTTGGCTTCTCTGATGTTTTGGGGTAGTTTGTTCCATAGTTTTGGGGCATAGTTGATAAAGGCTGCATTACCGATCCTCTTTTGACTGCTTCTGGGAGCCTCTAGTAGTCCAGCAGCTGATGATCGCAGTGTTCTTGCTGGTGTGTAATTTATTAGAGTGTTGGCGATGTAGCTAGGTCCCTGTCCATTTAGAGCTTTGTATGTAAGGAGAAGGACCTTAAAGTCAATTCTAAATGTTACAGGAAGCCAGTGTAAAGCGGCTAGGACTGGACTAATGTGCTCTCTCCTTTTGGTTCTAGTTAGCAGTCGGGCTGCAGAGTTTTGGATTAGCTGAAGCCTCTCTGTGGTTTTCTTAGGGAGACCTGTGAAAAGTGCATTACAGTAGTCTAACCGGCTAGATATGAATGCATGAATTAGCTTCTCAGCATCGTTCTGATTAATAAATGGTCGTACTTTTGCTATATTTCTGAGATGGAAGAACGATGTTTTCGTCACTTTGCTAATATGAGAATTGAAGTTCAGTTCTGAATCTATGATAACCCCAAGACTCGTGACCTCAGATTTGATCCAAGGGGTTAGTCCCCCCAGGTTCTTTATTAATGTTTATTTTTTAGTTTTGGAGCCGATAATTAGAATTTCAGTTTTGTTCTCGTTTAGTTTCAGGAAGTTCTTACTCATCCATTTATTTATTGCCAGTAAGCAGTCTGTAATGGAGCTAATCGCTGTATCATTTGGTTCAGCAGATATGTACAGTTGTGTATCATCCGCATAGCTATGGAAATCTACATTATGTTCTCTGATGATATCACCCAGCGGTAACATGTAAAGGGAGAAGAGTAAAGGACCTAAGCAACTCCCTTGTGCAACTCCATAGTTGTTGTCGTATATATCAGACATGTGATCTCCTAGTTTAACATAGAATTTCCTCCCTCTGATGTATGTTTTAAACCAGCCCAAGCTGATCAAGGTTATTTTGTTGTTAAAGAATAGTGCAAGTTCTTCACACTTAACCGTTGATGACTGAGGAGGGGCAGGGGCAGTACATTAATAGTGGAAAAGAGGATTCTGGAGTTTCCAGCATTTTCTGTAATGATTTTAGAGAAGTAATCTTTCCTTGCTAAGCGGATGGTTTTATTATAAGCAGTTAAAGCATCTTTGTATATATCACAGCATATGGTGGTTTTTGTTTTTCTCCATTTTCGCTCCGCTGCACGACATTTCCTTTTTTCTTCGTTGACCGTATTATAGTTTAACCAGGGCGAGGCTCTAGTTTTCTTCTTTTTCGTTTTTAATGGGGCGACAGAATTTAATATAGATGACATTGCATCATTGAGATTTTCTACCATTTCATTTAGAGAGCTGTCATGATTGTGTGGTTCATGTAGTCTGATAAGATCAATGAACTTTGATTCAGCTTTGTCGTTTAGGAGCCTCTTTTTAACTATGATTTATTTTTTTGTTTTAGTAAGGGTTATTTGAGTATCAAAAATTATACAGTGATGGTCGGAGAGAGGTAATTCAGTTATTGAGATATTTGTTATGCTTAGCCCAGTTGTTGTTATAACTAAGTCTAGTGTATTCCCAAGCCGGTGAGTTGCATTTGTTATATGCTGTATTAGGTCAAAGCTATCCAGTAGATTTTTTAGTTCCATAGTTTTGGAGTCTGTTTTCTTATTAAAATGGATGTTCAGGTCTCCATTTGGGATCACCTTATCATATCCGGTAACACATAGTGAGATCAGTTCAGAGAGCTCCTGTATAAATATTGGTGAGTGTCTAGGCGGGCGGTATATTGTGACAATAATAGTTGATTCTGTTTTTAGTTCAATGGCAAGATATTCCATTGATATGAACTCGCCTAGTTCTGTGATTCTAAACAAGAGTTTTGAGGAGAAGATTGCTGCAACTCCTCCGCCCCTTTTATTTTTTCTGGGTATTTGAAAAAAGTTATAGTCTGGTGGACAAGCTTCTATCATTATTGATGTAGCTGTGTCATTATTTAGCCATGTCTCTACTAGGCAGATGCAATCTAAGTTATTTTCTTTAATCAGATCATTTACTAAGAATGTTTTATTATTCAGTGATCTGACATTTAGGAAAGCTAATTTTATTTGTTGGACTTCTTTAGAGGAGGTCTGCTTTGGTTTGACCGTGATGGCCCTGAGGTTAATAGCAGGTAAACGCATTGGTGGCGTATATTTTTCACCATGCCATTGGCTAGTTATGATTACTTGTATGTTTTGAGAGATGGCATGGTAATTGTGCTATACTGTACCGTACTGACTGCACTGTGCTTTCGGGGACATTTGATCAGACGAGATGGCCTTGTGTGATATGGGGGGGGGGGGGGGGGGACGTCTTGTGCTGTACTTCGTGGTGAGATTGTGTCCTTCATGACTATCTCTCGTGCTGGTATGAGCTTAATATTCTTGGAGGCCATCAAGGCATGACGCATGTTTGCTGATAGGAGCTTTGAACCTAAGCGATTTGGGAAGAAGCCATTTCTTTGAAAACGTTCTGGGTTATTCCAGAAAACATTGAAGTTGTCAATGAATTTCAGGCCGTGTACGAGACATGCAGCCCCTAACCATGAATTTAAATTTAGGAGTTTCCTGTCCTCTGCGAAAGCATGCAATTGGTCCACTGATGGACACATCAGTGTTTGTGTACACAGACTGATGTTTGTCTAGTGTGTTCATTAAACGCGTGAAATCGTCTTTCAAAGTCTCTGTGCCAGTCTTCTTTCGCAGGATGTCAAACGATCCAGAGTGAATGACAATTTTTGTTATTCCCGGTCTGATTAGTGTTGGAAGTTTTTCGGCTAGCTCTTTCACAGTTGTATTGTCTAGACAGATATTTTCTGTGTTTGCCATCTCCACATACCTTGTTGTGGAATCTCCAATCAGTATGCAGTCTATTTTCTGTGTGAGGTTAGCATTTTTCTTTCCAACAGTTTTGGGGCCGTTTGTTTTTGGGCTAGGCCTAGTCTGCCGGTTCTTTCCACAGTCCTGTGGCCTTGGTGAAGCCTCGTTAGCCTTCTCAATAGCCGGCATGTTAACGCTGGTCCCGTACCTTCGGCGTTGGCTACCGCGACGTTCTCGGCGCATAATGGTAGTCTCTTCGCTGTTAGCCGTTCGCTCGGTCTGGGTCGTGTTTGCCAGCCGTGTCGCTAGTGGCTCTGTTTTCCTCGTCGTCTCGTCGTTAGCGTGTGCTTCGCTAGCATTAGCGTGAGCTCCGGCATGCCAGCTGTTTGCTTCGCTAGTGTTAGCGTGAGCTCCGGTATTCTTGCTATTAGCGTCGTTAGCGTGAGCTCCGTTACGCTCGCTGTTTTCTTCGTTAGCGTTGTTAGCTACGCTTCTATGTCTCTTTGCCTTGGGTGTTGATATGCGTGTTTCCGAGAGTAGGTTGAAACTATTTCCTGGCGGTACCGGGGGTGAGGTCCTGGATCGTTTATTTCTCCTTTTATCCTTGACGGTGATCCACTGCTTTGGTCTAGCTCCTTGGTTGTGCCAAGGACCGTCTTTTGGGTGGTGCTGTTCTGTAGCTACTAGCATAGGCCAGTTCTCAATCATGGTATTGTTGGCTATATTTGTAGTAGCTTCATAAATAGAGTCAATGAGTTGCTCATCCTGCTGTATTTGGTACAGGGTAGAAACCCGAGCCTCCAGCTCTACAATCCTCTTTCTCATCTCCAAGCAATTAGTACATTCTGTGGGAGAGCCGAGTCCCGGCATCTTCCTTTATTTCTTTTCAGGTTAGGCTAAGCTGAAGCTAAGCTAGGTACTTAGCTGGTGGTGGTGGTGATGATGATGATGGTGGTGGTGATGGTGGTGGTGGTGGTGGTGATGGTGGTGATGGTGGTGGTGATGGTGGTGGTGGTGGTGGTGGTGGTGGGTCACTCACTTCACAACCGGGGTCTTTATGAAATATCATACAGGAGAGCTGTCTGTCGCTCTCTCCTAAACGGGGCAGCTTCCGTCGCTCTCCCCTACACGGGGCAGTTCCGTTGCCCTGGAGCTGTGCTATTACTCACACGACCAAAACCACTGTCGTCTTCCGTCTCGTTAAAACTCAAAATGAAGTATAAAGTATTCTCGCCTTTCATAAATATCCTCGACTTCAGCAGTGCCCGACATAGTCCTTTGTGTGTAGCTGATAAGACGGAGACTTCTTCATCTCGCCTGTCCTCCCACGGAGAGATCTCGCTACTCGTCCTTTCGGTGAAGTACTGCGGTCATAAATCTAAATAAATAAATTCACAGTTCTGGAGGAGTACCATAGGAACTAGGAGTTAACATACAGAGTATTTAGAGTTGAAAGGGCTATAATAAATCATTAAGGTAGCGATAGGTAGAAAAACACGGAGCGACAGTGAAAAGCAGCTTGCATAGCAGAAGCAGGAAGTATAGCTACAAGGTCATTGTCGCAAAATAATTGACCGACACAGAGTTTAAAATACCGAGCCGCCTCGGCGAGGTGTTTTAAACGTCAGTGAAGGTCAATTATTTTGCGACAATGATCGAGTATAGCTATACATTATCCCGCTTATTACATGGCTAACTTACTAACAATATACCTAATTAATTTTACATCGACTCGCAACAGTAACACTGGTTCTGGCTCCGCTGAGTGCTCGTCGCTCCGCCCCCCCAGCAGCTTCCCCGGCAGCCGGCAGTTTTCACTGATGTCAGTGGGCTTGATTGCGAACAGCTGCGCACAGCGGTCATTATTGTGGGCTTGATTGCGAACAGCTGCGCACAGCGGTCATTATTGTCCCACAGCGGTCATTATTGTCTGATAACTGACCTCTGACGCGCGCTATTGACCAATCACAAGCAAGCATTTCGGCGAATGTGAAAACGCCATGTAATAAAAAAAAATAATGTGTCAACTGGTCTGGGAAGGCATAGCCTGCCCGTGCCTTACACACCCGCCGCCTATGTAAACAAGAATACCCTGAAGACTCTGGCAGGAGCACTCATCCAAGGGTACTACGACTATGCTTGCACCTCATGGTACCAAAGCACCTCAAAGGCGCTAAAACAAGATTACAAACATCACAAAACAAACTGGTCAGACTTCTACTTGACCTTACCCCTAGAACCCACCTCACCTGCCCACTTTGACAACCTATAGGATGGCTTAGAGTAGACGACAGAGTACAGCAACTTGCAATGGGCCTGGTCTACAAGATACACTATACGACTAAGGTACCCATGTACATGTCAAAATACTTCCCAAAGGTCAGTGAATACCACGACCACAACACCAGAGAAAGCTCAACAAATCATGTTAAACCCAGATTCGGCTCAAACAAGGGACTAAACACGTTTTGCAATTATGCCACATCAATGTGGAACGCCCTACCCAAAGCTGTAAAGGAATGTGAATCCATACCCACATTCAAGACCGCACTTAAAGAGCACCTACGGGAGGCTGCAATTCGAAACTGGCCACCGTAAATGTCCAAACCCCCCCACCCACTCCTAATAGACAGTCTCCTCCCCACCGCATGTATATATTCTCTCCCCACCGTATATGTATATTTCTCTCCCACCCCCTCCTAATGTACAGTCTCCTCCCCACCGTATGTATATTTCTCTCCCACCCACCCACCCCCTCCTAATGTACAGTCTCCTCCCCACCGTATGTATATTTCTCTCCCACCCACCCACCCCCTCCTAATGTACAGTCTCCTCCCCACCGTATGTATATTTCTCTCCCACCCACCCACCCCCTCCTAATGTACAGTCTCCTCCCCACCGTATGTATATTTCTCTCCCACCCACCCACCCCCTCCTAATGTACAGTCCCCTCCCCATATATGTATATACTCTGTCAGGATCTATGGGTAACAGTACTGTATATTTGCATATCGTATATGTCACAAATCTAACAGTACTAAATACCTGTATGTCATGTATGTCCCTATGCCATAAATGGCATGTATGTTGTCGTGTATGTCATAAATGTCACTATGAATTGAAAATGGGGGACCCTGATGTAAACAAGACAAACGTCTTTCTCTGGTCTGCATCCCCTTAACAATTGTGTGTATTGAGCCGTACTGTATTGTACCCATTCTGCAATCTGTTAAATAAAGCATTCATTCATTCATTCATTCATCATGGTGCGTTAGCTAACGTTTTGGGCATGCGCACTAGCCCAAAACCTTCCGTGGGTGGAACCGAGTAGGGTATATCTGTAGAGCCGCAAGCCCAACGTCTGGGCGGGGCTTCGGGGCTTGTACTCTGTTTGAGGTAATCCAGAACTATTTCATTGCACTGTAAATAAACTGATTTTATAGTATGTCACATCATTCATGTATTTCACATTCTACTAAAACTGAATCAAACCATAAACAAGGTGGCCTGTTGGGATGTTAGATCCTAATGTGGAAAACTGATTTTATATGTCAGGAGAAGACTGGTACTCATCAGCAGGTCTCCACAAAGTACTGGGGGGGTCTACTGTATGTGCGACAGACATTTCCTTAGAGTGAAAGAAAAATGACATGTGAACAAGTATGTTGTGTGCCAGGTTTATGTGCAGTCATGGTAAAGTGAGAGGTGACGGGTGGTCCCCCACTGATGTCATGTGTCCCGGCAGGCCTCAGGTACAAGTCATTTTAACTCCAGCAGCCCATTACGTACCAACCAGTGCACAGCCACAGACACTAAACCCAAAGAAGCTTTAGCTGTCATGACATAAAGATGCCAGACATCCATACATCTGCTTATAGATCTGTTTGATACTGTCTAGCTCAGGAAAGGCTAAAGTAATCTTGTGTGCATTTAACATCCTGCTATCCTCAAATTTACAATTTAGTACATTACATTTGGTTTCCTTGAGGTAAATTTCACCCCAGCAATTTAAACATCTAGAAAATTATTAAAATTGTAACCAACGTTTGTGTCTGGGGTGCACAGGGTAAAACAATTAGATTTTAGAATATTTCAGATAATGAAATTAAATGTTTATTATCAACTATCTAGTTAGTATTTATAGGTACATTGAGTCCATCCTCACCTCCATCACACTATGGTACGCTGCAGCCAAGGACAGCGGCAGGCTGCAGCGTGTCATCCACTCTGCTGAGAAGGTGATCGGCTGCAATCTGCCATCTCTCCAGGACCTGTACGCCTCTCCAGAACTCTGAAGCGTGCAGGTAAGATTGTGGCCGACCCCTACCACCCTGGTCACAACCTGTTGGAGACACTCCCCTCCGACCCCTACCACCCCGGTCACAACCTGTTGGAGTCACTCCCCTCTGACCCCTACCACCCTGGTCACAACCTGTTTGAGTCACTCCCCTCCGACCCCTACCACCCTGGTCACAACCTGTTTGAGTCACTCCCCTCTGACCCCTACCACCCCGGTCACAACCTGTTTGAGTCACTCCCCTCTGACCCCTACCACCCCGGTCACAACCTGTTTGAGTCACTCCCCTCTGGAAGGAGGCTGTGGTCCATCAGGGCCAAAACCTCACCCCACAAGAACAGTTTCTTCCCCTCTGCAGTGAGCCTCATCAACAAGGCTCGGGACCCTCACTGACACCCCCCACTGTGTTACATTGTGCTATATTTAATTTAGTTTATATCCCATATAATTTTATTCAACCTCTTATTTACTGATTCTGATGTAACTCTAACCACTTAACAGTCTCTCCATGTAACTCTAACCATATTTGCATATCTTGTATGTCACAAACTTAAATGTCCAAACCCAACCCCCTCCCATGCACAGTCCCCCCCACCCAACCACCTCCAATGTACAGTTTTCCCCACCTACCCAACCTCTTCCAATGTACAGTTTCTTCCCCCTCAAACAGTGCTGTATATTTGTAGATCTGGTATGTCATAAATGTCTAGATGTAACAGTACTGTCTATCTGTATGTCATATATGTTATGATTCATTGAAAATGGGGGACCCTGATGTAAACAAGACGAAAGTCTTTCGAAAGTTTCTCTGGTCTGCATCTCCTTAACAATTGTGTGTATTGAGCTGTACTGTATTGTACCCATTCTGCAATCTGTTAATATCTGTCATCCGCATGCGCAGTAGTAGTGCAAAACACAACCCAACCTCCTCCAATGTACAGTTTTTACGTCAAATGTATATACTCCCTTTTCTGGACTCTTTTTGTATCACAAACTACTGTATTTGCAAATCTGGTATGTCATAAATGTATAGATGTAGCCAGGGACGTGCACAGGACTTTAGAGGGGCAGGTGCTCAAAGGCTGAAAAGGGCACTACACTTGTGTGTATATATAAACCGAGCGCACGTAGCGCGCGTGGGCGATTTTCAAGGGCCCTTTCCGGGCGGGGAGCCCCCTTTTTATGCTTTTTGGGGTTTTTTGGTGATCAAATATTGAATATTGAACTATAATAATCAGTGCAGGAGCTCACTTATCCTTGAAAGACACTTTTATCACTGACTTAAAAGGCCCATACATCTCCATAAATGTTCAGGGGGGAGGGAATAAGTGCTTACCCTACAGACCCCAAGAAGTGCTGTATATTCTGTATTGTTTAATATAAATGCATTTTTTATTCCAATCCCGATTTGTATTTGAGATTCCCAAATCCCATCGGACTTGACTTCTTCGTGTCCCTCAATGAGTGTAATACCAGCATTCAACAGCGGTTTCTATCATCATCATCACCCACGCTATGCATAAAATATATAGGTCCGCGGAGAGGCACGCTGAGGAGGCCGTGCAAACTGCAATGGAATATGGGGCATCTCTCTCTTTACCTAATATTTTGATTATATCCTGACATTTTTCAGTTGGAAGGGCGGTCTATATGCGTAACGGTAAAAAAAAATAAAAAAAAATAAAATAAAAAAGGGCACTTTTTTGATGAGGCTCAAAAAGGCAGGTGCTCAGGCACTCCTTGGCCTCTATGTGTGCACGTGCCTGGATGTAGCAGTACTGTCTATCTGTATGTCATGTATCATAGTATGTCATATTATGTCCTGATGAATTGAAAATGGGGGACCCTGATGTAAACAAGACGAAAGTCTTTCTCTGGTCTGCATCCCCTTAACAATTGTGTGTATTGAGCTGTACTGTATTGTACCCATTCTGCAATCTGTTAATAACGTTTTCAATCAATCAATCAATCAATAGCCGCCTCAAACCGAGTACAAGCCCCGAAGCCCCGCCCAGACGTTGGGCTTGCGGCTCTGCAGATATCCCCTATTGGTGGAACCTTCCGGCACTGCAGGGATCCCCTGTTGCACTTAGCACGCGCTACACAGTGACGTGTGTTGACCCTTCCTTCTTTTATAGTTGCCTTGCTCCGCTAGAGGCAGCAGAGTGCTCTCTGTTGCTACAGCTGATGTCAACATGGCGGCCCCCAACAGCTCAGAGTGGAGATCTCTCTGCGACAAATTCACCACCGCCCAGAACCTCTCCGAGGTAGAGTCTCGCAAAGACCCCGAAAACGACCCCTTCCGCTCCAAGTACGGGGCCAGGGAGCTGCTGCGGGAGCTGTACTGCTCTTTGAAGAGCTTCGAAGCTGGTGAGGGGGAACATGACAGCGGCGAACAGCAGCCCACAGAGCAGCCGGTGGACGGGGAGGATAACCGGGGAGGAGGTCGGGTCCTCAGCGGGGACTCTCCAGCCGGCCTGCGGGCCGCTAAACTCGGGGCTGTGGAGTATTACCTGGGGGTGAACCACGTCGAGACGGAGGAGCTCTCAGCCGGGGAGGAGCACCTGATGAACTGCCTCAAGCTCCTGGAGAAATGCAACGTGTCCCCTGAGAATGTCTCTTTGTTCATACAAGTCAGGGTAATGATGGCACTAGAGTTACCAAACATAAATCAATGAAATAGTGATGGTAATGGTGTTTAGAGTTCGCTTGTGTAGAGTTGAAATAATGATGCTAATGGTGTTTAGAGTTAGCTTGTGTAGAGTTGAAATAGTGATGCTAATGGTGTTTAGTTAGCTTGTGTAGAGTTGAAATAGTGATGCTAATGGTGTTTAGTTAGCTTGCTGCTAAATGTGGTACGGAGGCAGCCATCAGTCAACATCATAGAATTCAAATGTATAGATTGGTCCATTGTTATTGTATTGGCTTCTTGTTGGCCAACCAGGTACTGTCTTTAACACGCACATTCCAACAAATCCAAAACGAGATCCAAGGTATTATGAATACAATTATAGGTTTATTTTAAGCATCTGCAGCATCTAAAGAAAACATCAAAGATTCCAATACTAAAAAATAACTGAATTCTCACACTGTGGTTTAAAGAAATTTATAACCTGGCTGCCACCTTCACAATTTTTTTGACCATGCCTAGGCCTTCTCTTCCTGCTCATTAAGCCACCTGAGATTCCAAAAGTCCCCACCCCCCACTCTCAACATGCACTACCAGCCTTTGGATACTAGGTGGGGTAGATGACTACAGAGGTGCAGAAACTAAATGTAAATAAATGATGGATACACTAAGAACACAATAGAATGGCTCCAACAGTTATAATGTTGTTGTCATGGAAATCATTGTTTGTTTGGTGTCAGGGGACTCCCTAAATCTCATGTACAAACCCTCACCCTAACCTGGACCTCAGAGATGTGAAGTTAAAGCTGAGGTCTCACCACTAAACCCTAGCCATGGTGGCTGCAGTCTTTTTAAGCCCTAGCCGCCCAAAGTAGGTGGGGCGACAGTGACTCGGAGGTAGAGCAGTTGTTTGGTAAGGGGATGTTCCCGGTTCGATTCCCGCTCCTCCCACGCAGCGTGTCGAAGTGTCCTTGAGCAAGACACTTAACCCCTAATTGCTCCTGATGAGCAGGTTGGCACCTTGCATGGTCGCCTCCGCTGTCGTTGTGAGTGAATGGGTAAAATGTGAGGAACAAATTGTAAAGCGCTTCGGATAAAAGCGCTATATAAATGCAGCCATTTACCATTTTAGCTGCAGTGTCACCACTAAGCCCTGGCCATGGTAGCTGAGGTCTTACCACAAAGCCCTAGTCATAGTAGCTGAGGTCTCAGTCTCACCACTAAGCCCTAGCCATGGTAGCTGAATTCCTAAACCTGCTAAATGCACTATTACTTATGCCTTGTACTGCTCACTGATTGGCCGTTTGTGATGTCTGTCAGAACCAGTTGGGCATCTTGTGGGCGGGCCGAGATGAGACCGAGACGGCACAGGGCTTCCTGGAAAAAGCCCAGTCCATCTACCTGCAGTACATGAAGGAGGTAAGAAGAGACGAGATAATAACTTTATTGTCCAAAGGGGAAAATGGGAAATAACAGAATAGCAAGCTAACAAAGTAGTTCTACATGATAGTAAGGTCTCAAAAGCACCTATCCACCATCAGGGAAGTACAGTCATGTTCACTTGCCCAAAAACGAATCGTCCGTTATAAACAACAATGGTTAAAATATTTATCTACTCTGTACTGTAGCTCACGTTACCTAGCTACTGTCGAGCTCTCCATTGGTAAGTGTTTCTTGTTTTTGCACTGAAAACCCATGTCACAATTGCAGGGCTTTACACTAACTTCTACCCCAAGGAGTACAATGAAAAGATTTAGGAGCACACAAAGACATTTACAAGCATTTTCTTTCTTTTGGGAAGAAACATGGTTGATTTATTAGTTTGAAGTATTAATGACATTATCTCAACAGAAATCTAATAAATAATGTTTAGAAACCATCACCAACATTAACCTTAAAAGATGCTTCTTTATATTGCAAATGTGGCAGGAGTAGGACAACACAAGTCATTTTTAGACCATAGTGTGTTCCAGTGATCCAATCTTCCTCTTGAGACTCTTTTTTTCTTTTTCTTTTTTATCCACTTTTTCCTCCCATTTTCTATTTTTCTCCCATCCCAATTTCGTATCATCCAATTCAACCCTCCCGTCTCGAACGCTGTTTCTTGCCTCCCACAAGCCGGCTGCAATGTGGACGAAGCCATACATAGCACGAGTCCCCTCCGATACTCGAGGTAGCAGCAGTCGCATCTTTTCACCTGCGCAGCTCGATCTCTCAGCGTCAGGGGTCTGCGCTTTGGAGGGGCGCCGCCCCCATCGCTTCTTGATTCTACTGCGCAGGCGCACCAACCGACCTGTAGGAGTCGCTGTCCACAACGTCCCATCCCCACCCCTCAGTTTTCCCTCCCCCTAATACTGCCAATTGTATTAGTACGGACGACCAGCCAAACTGAAAACAATGTGGAGAGCTGGGCTTGAACCCAGCGTCTCCAGCATTGGTGGTGAGTGCCTTGCCCACTGCACCACCTAGCCCCCCCTCTTGAGACTCTTAAGTCAGTTCTAATGATATATCACACTTTAGTTTTCAGAGGTTCAGACTTCTTTTCCATAACGACATAGTGCAGCTTTAAATTGCATTTGAATTGCATTTCTTGTTCTGTAGTTACACGCGTAACACACACTCACTCGCTCTGTTCCTTGTGCCCTGTCTCTGAAAGCCTGCAACCAGGGGGTCAGCCCCTCAGCTCCAACACATGGCTGCACCAGACTGCTTACAGTACTGATGTGGAATAATGTGACCAGATTACTCATGGAGGCGGACAACAGAGTCTTTGATTAAGAAATCGTTATTTCTTTTATTAGCGATATCCATTCATTTTTATCCATCCAACCTGATGTTATCAATCGTTATTTCTTTTATTAGCGATATCCATTCATTTTTATCCATCCAACCTGATGTTATCATGGGTCTGAGCTCGCAAAAGGGCAAATACCGCCGCCTATCGTCTCCCGGATGGTATTGCACATCATTGGATTGGATTGGCTGGGAATGTGCATCGAAAAAATAACTCTGGTCCGGTTTTCCCTTCTCGGGCAAGCAGTATCGTGTTACCACATTGACTGAGGACACTCGGAACATTACATTACACTTACATTTAGTCATTTAGCTGACGCTTTTATCCAAAGCGACTTACAAGTTCTGTACGACAAGTCATCAGAAAGGGTACAACTCTATCAGCTGAGTAACAATGTTCATCAAAGTGTTGCGTGCTACAGTGTAGGTTAGTTTATTAGGACAAGTGTGTAAGGTTAGTTAGGGTTAGATTCTTAAAAAAAATATATATATATTATAATTTTTTTATTATTATTATTATTATATTTTTTTATTTCAGATAATGGTTGAAGAAGTGCGTCTTTAGTCGACGGCGAAAGATTGGATCGGTTTCGGCTGTCCTAACTGGGGTGGGTAAGTTCAATCCACCATTGTGGGGCAAGGACTGAGAATAGGCGACTTCTCTTTGATGACCCTCCCGGAGCTTGGATAGGAGTAGGTTTGAGACAGCCAAAAGCTGCAGAGAGTAGGGATCTTGAGGGTGTGTAGTTAGAGACCATTGACCGGAGGTAGGCGGGAGCGGTTCCCTTTGCCGCACGGTATGCCAGGTCGAGGGCCTTGAAGTGGATTCGTGCAGCAATGGGGAGCCAGTGCAGGTCCCTAAAAAGTGGGGTGACATGGGCCGACTTCGGTAGGTTTGAGATCAGGCAGGCCGCTGCGTTCTGAATTAGTTGAAGAGGCTTGGTGGCAGTGGCCGGGAGGCCAGCGAGCAGTGCGTTGCAGTAGTCAAGGCGGGAGATGACTGTTGATTGGACGAGGAGTTGGGTGGCTTCTTTTGTCAGGAAAGGGCGGATCCTTCTGACGTTGCTCAGGAGGAATCTGCAGGTTCTGGTTGTTGCTGCCATGTGAGCAGAGAAGTTCAACTGGTCGTCGAGGACAACGCCAAGGTTCTTGGCGGTCGGGGACGTGGTCACAGCTGCATTCTCGACTGATGGAAAGGTCGGTCAGGGGGGAGGATTTGGCCGGCAGGTGGAGCAATTCTGTTTTGCTTAAGTTCAGTTTGAGGTGGTTGGTCGTCATCCAGGCGGAGATATCGGACAGACAGGCCGAGATCCGCTCAGAGACGTGGATATCTGAGGGAGGGAAGGAGAGGAAGAGTTCAGTATCATCGGCATAACAATGATACGAGAAGCCATGAGACGTGATAATGTTACCCAGTGATTTAGTGTAGAGGGAGAAGAGAAGGGGTCCTAGGACCAAGCCCTGGGGGACACCCGTCCACAGGGGGCGGGTGGCCGACAGGGTCCCTCTCCATGACACTTGGTAGGAGCGGTCATTGAGGTATGATGTCAGCCATGTCAGCGCAGAGCCAGCCACTCCCATTCCTGCGAGGGCCGCGAGGAGGATCTGATGGTTGACTGTGTCGAAGGCTGCAGATAGATCTAGGAGAATCAGGACCGAGGAGAGGCCTTTTGCTTTTGCTAAGTGAAGTGCCTCTGTGACCGCAATGAGGGCCGTTTCTGTGGAGTGGCCAGTCCGGAAGCCAGACTGATTAGGGTCTAGGAGGTCATTCTGTAAGAGATAAGCAGTAAGTTGGTTGGATACAGCAGGTTCAAGTGTTTTATAAAGGAAGGAGAGAAGAGAGACAGGACGATAGTTGCCTATGACGGTGGGGTTCAGGTATTTTTCTTTTTTGAGGCGGAGGCCTCGATCCTATGGTGAAAGAAAGAAGCTTTGGCATTAGTAATGGTTTTGGAGAATGTTAACAAGAGGTTGTGATATGTGTCGATGTCAGCAGTGAGGCCTGACTTTCTATACTTCCTCTCAGCCGCTCTCAGGACTTGTCTTTGTTCTCTTACTGCATCTGTCAGCCATGGACTGGGTGGGGAACGGTGCGCAGGTTTCTCAATGAGGGGACGGTGCTTGTCGAAGGAGGTTGCAAGGGCTCAGAGGAGGGTTGAGGTTGCCATCTCTGTGGGGAGAGCAGAGAAGGTGTCACTTAAAGGTAGAGCAGATAGTATGTCAGAGGAGAGGGTGGAGGGGGAAAGGGAGGGCAGGTTGCGTCTGAGTGAGACGGTTTGAGTTGGGGTGAAGACCTTTCGGTTAAGCATGAGTTAGTGAGAAGGATATGAAGGAATGGTCAGATACATGTAGGGGACTTACCGTGGTGTTCATGATGCTGGAGTTACGGGAAAATATGAGATCCAAGGAGTTGCCTGCTTTGTGGGTGGGAGGGATGGCAGTGGGAGTCAGGTCAAACGATTGTAGGAGGGAGACCACCGGGACTGACTGAGATGAGTCAGGCAGGTTGAAGTCGCCCAATAGAAGGAGAGGGGTACCATCTTCCGGTAAGGAGCTTAGAAGCATGTCCAGCTCATCTGTGAAGTGATCGAGCGGACCTGGAGGGCGATAGAGTGTAACAATGGTGAGATTGAAAGGATTAGAGACGGATACTGCATGATATTCGAGAGAGGAGAGTGACGGTTCTGGGAGTGGTGTTAAGTTTGTAGCCCATGAAGGAGATGTCATGAGGCCAGTGCCTCCACCCCGTCTGGAAGGTCGTGTGAGTGAAGTTATAGTTTGTAGATAATGCTGCAGGTGTTGATGAGTTATTAGGGGTTATCCAGGTCTCAGTTAGAGCCCGGAGCTTCAGATTTTGACTATGGGCGTAGGCAGTAATGAAGTCCGCTTTCTTGACTGCTGATTGACAATTCCATAAGCCTCCCCGTACTGTGACAGGTGTATTAGTGGCTGTAGGAGGGTAGGAGAGATTAGCCGGGTTGCTAGCAAACTGCAGTGGGTGGGTTGAATCTGTTCTGGAGGAGCAGATTATGGATATAGGTATGAGACACATTGTGGTGTCAAGAGTGGCAGGGAGAAAGTTGTAGGGAGGAAGCGAGGTAGTAGAGAAATAGCAGAGTCGAGTGAAAGATAGGATTATGGTGTACTTAGCACTAGGTGGATCGGTGGATCCCTCTGCGGGTAACTCCCAGGAAAACTCCTTCGCTAACGCTAAGCCAGCAAGCCTTTAAATCACTATCACTAATTACTGCTGTCTAACACCTGGCCCTTAATGTGGCACTTAAGAAAACAAAATGCCTGTTTTAAACACGCCCCTTTAATCAAGTCAGCTGGTTCCTGAAGTCTCAGTTATGTGTTTTGGACTATAACGTTGGATCAATAAACACTATCGATATTTGGAATGGCGATCAGGAATTGGATTAATCTTTTTGCAGAACATCTGATCTGAGGTAAGGAATTTATGTTACGAATCTTGGGTTAATCAGATGTTCCCATCACCGCCATCGGAGCGAGTGTGTGTGTGACGTTAGCGATGAGCAAGTCACGAATAAGCGATTTTTCAGCCCGCTTTTGTATCATACATAAGGACACATATACTCTCGATAATCTAGCGTTTATTTGAAAACGATTCATAAATCAGCCGAAAAATTACGTGTTTTGTGTATTCCACTAAAGGGCGATTATCGCGTATTTCTCTGGAATTACTAGAAATCTCAAACTATACTTGTATTCAAAACGGTATAAAACGGAAATGTACTGATGAAAAAAACAATCCGTTTCGTACATGTTGACTGCAAGCAAGTCATTGATAAGCGACTGGTGTATTAGACCCATAGCCATAATTTAAGATATAGTTTAAGCGTTCGCAAATATCCCCGTCCTCCCATTGAGTAAAGTGCTGGCATAGAAGCCCTAATTTGGTCATATGGGCGACGGCGTGGCTCTGAATGAGTTAATACATAAATCCTTCTTTGCATGAATTGATACAATTATATTCATTTTGGGATAAGAAGAGACATAGAATCAGGAAAGGCTATTTACAGCGACTGAAGCCAAATGAGGGAATGGAATTACCAAAATTTCAATTGTATTCTTGGGCGTGTAATATTTGTGCTCTTTCCTTTTGGCGCCATTTTGATTAACATGCTGAGTGTCCAAGTTGGGTGCAAATTAAATGCTCTTTTGTTCTCTCCTTTGTCTCTGGCTTTACATTATGTTAAGAACAATCCCATTGTAACAGTCTTTGAAAACATGGTCTAACATCAGGAAAAACTATGGATGGCAGAAGGGCTCTCTGCTTGCTCCCGTTTATCCCAGCCACCTCTTCTATAATGGATGAGTCTTTTGGTATATTGGAAAGGAATGGAATAGATAATATGAAGACCCTTCATATTAATAACATATTTCCTACCTTTGAACAGCTACGAAATACATTTAATTGACCACAATCCCATTTTTTCCAAATTCCTCCAGATTTGCGGTTTTAAAACGAACACACCTTCCTTTCCTGATCTGCCGCCTGCCGGATGAATCAATTGTGGAATCTCTGTTTTCCTTTGAGCCTTCAAGAAGGGATGCAATATAATTATGTCCATTGAAATCTGTGCTAATTGTACATCATAACCAGCTAGTGTTTCCGTCACTCTGTTGTCTTTTGAGAAATCATAACATGATTTGCAGATGTGCTTGAGACTTCAGTTTTTTATTTAAAGGGGACATGCATTGCTATTCCTTGCACTATTTGGGCAACTTTACACAATTCCTGACAGTATATGGAACACATCTGTAAGGTATTTTTCAAAAACATTCATTGTTTTATATTTTTGATCAAGTACTCAAAAGAATAATTTTTCAGCCTCAGGATTTCAGGCTATTTTTGGATGGGCTCCGCCCATAAGTGCTTTGAGTGACAGTCACCCACAGTCTGCGACTGGCAGACGGAGAGAGGGAGGGAGCGAGAGATAGGGACACGGACAGGGAGCGAAATTTACTTTTTGACCCACCGGCCAGTGGCGGGTAGATGGGAAGAATCTACCCGCCAAGCATATTTCTTACCTGCCAACTTTTTTTTGATAAAAAAAATATTATTATTATTTTATATAATTTTTTTTAATAAAATATATATATTATATAATCATACTTGTGATTGTGTTATCTGCGAGACATCGCCACCTCGCTGTCTGCAAACAGCTCCACTGTCTGTGTGTATACTCGAGTGGCCTCCAGCTCCAGCAAGGATTCTCCGGCGCTGCAGCTGGCGCTAAACGCTACATTCAGCATGCAAAAGGATTCTCCTAAGCTACAGCTGGACCCTATTCAGCAGCGATGTAAGCCAGGGACTCGAATACGCATGTTGTTGTTGTAGGACATTGATGTCAGGAGCTTTCTGTAGCTACTGCTGGATGGCGTTGGGACAACACCTCAGTGAACTATTTAGTTTACTGCGACATTTCGTAGTGACTAGTGAGCTACCTAGCCAACGGAGGTATTATGCACTGGACTATTGCATTTGTTGATGTCGGGAGCTATCCGTAGCTAGCCGGCTGGATAACGTTACACAATGCCTCATGTATTAAACTAAGTGAATAGTTGACTGGGTCATTTTGTAACGGTAGCTAACGTTATCGCCACCACGCAACAAGTCAAAATGCTCGCTATCTGCTAGGGATGCACCGAAAATTCGGCTACCGAAAATTATCGGCCGAAAATGGTTAAAAAGGCTCTTTCGGCTTTCGGCCGAAAGGGTTTTAGCACCGAAAATATATGACCGAAAGTCAAATAACGTGTTGTTGTGATGACGTCATCAAAACGCGACTACAGACATACCGGTAGCATGCGCAACATGTAACGTGAGCAGCTTGGCAGCTCTTCCTGCATTCTACAGCCTGTGGTAACTAACTCCTCTTGGGAGTAGGGATGCCCCCCGAAACCCGGTTCTAAACTAAATTAGAAAAAACCGGAGTATTGATCAGCTCCGACGTTAACGGTACTGCTATCAGTAGTCTAGGAGCGGATTAGCTACGGAGCTAACAGTGTACCATCCATCTGCGACGCAACGGTGGCAGCAACAGTGGACACTGAGTAATGTTAACGTTATGACGAGTTCATACTACACTACACGCTAACGTTACTCCGTTTAAATGAAGTGTTTAATTAGCAGCAATCTGTTGTTGAAAATGTATCGTTAAACCGGAAATGGAAATGCGAGGACAGGAAGTCGTCATCAATCGTTGTAGTCTTTTAGTCTTAACAGTCTGGAATTAATGTATGCATTCAAAAGTGCTGAATAAATGTTTTATGGGCCCATAATAGTGATTATTAATATTATTTAAGTTAAGTTTAGCCATAATCATGTCTTTTGCCATAATCAGGTAGCTAAAAAAAGCTACCTGATTTTCGGTATCGGTTTCGGCCAAGAATTTCCCATTCATCCCTACTATCTGCAAACAGCTCCACTGTCTGTGTGTATACTCGAGTAGCCTCCAGCTCCAGCAAGGATTCTCCGGCGCTGCAGCTGGACCTACTGGAGCTAACGTGTACTAGGTAGCTGAAGTGTTATCGAGACAATGAAGACAACGAGTTGCAGACTGGACTCAAGTTTACTTGGTTGACATAGAGACGCTCATACATACTGGTGCACTCTTATATATCGTCCGGGTTCCACACTGGCATTATATGGTACCTACTGCATATCACTACATCCCCCCTGTTTAGCAGCATCGCCCCATATAATTAGCGGAACACTTATGTCAATAGTCTACTGAAATCACATCACCAAGTGCAAATCCTCCCCCTTATTTAGGTTTACATTCACCCCCCACGACCATAATGATAACAAAGCACCAGAGTCCCCATGATGACCCAGCCTTGTGCTCCTGGTGTTGTTCTGGCCCTCTGTAGTGGGCATCTTCCGTGCAATATTGTGTGCTCATGTCACATAGTCTTTGAAATAATCTGGTCTGTTTACAACCCTCCCACATCTTGTGCGTCTTGGACCTTGGCTATTGGGCACCTGTGTAGTACAGGGTGACATCGTAGGTGTTTCCGGTGGGTCACTCTGCATTGTAGGTAGGGCTGACATTCGAAGCTTTTTTTGGCAATCGAAGCTTCGGGGCCGAGCTTCGATTTTAATTCGAAGCTTCGAGAAAAAAAAAAAAAAAAAAAAAAAAAAAAAAAATTAATATTCTTTTTTTTCGTTTTTTTTTTTTTTTTTTATCTTATGTTGTGGGACTTGTACAGCACTTTCGTAAACGTTGTTGTTTTTAAATGTGCTCTATAAATAAAGTGGGTTGGATTAATTAATTAAGTAGCCCCTTTCGTGACTGACGCATCCAACAAGGTTTCACTCGGCTGTGTGATTTAATTCAAGGTGGATCGCTGTTGTCGTTTGAACAACTTCAGATTTCATGGGAACTACCAATCCCCCAAATCAAGAATGTTTAAGATGAATGAAGTAAGATTTTGATTATTTGAAAAATGGCCTGTGTAGACTAAACTATGCACAGAATTATGTCAGTCTACAAGGTCCGGATTCTACATGGTCCGGCAATGTAGACCTTGTAGACTCCACTACAGACCAATTATCAGTGAATGTTCATGCATTTTTAAGAAGGGCAACTTCCACAAAAAAACAAAGAACTCACCAAAACATCTCAGTAGCACCTTATCTAAATGTTATATTTCATATATGGAGATTCATATTTATTTATGTATTGCATGCATTTCTACATTTTATTTCCTATTTTGTTTATTCATCCCAGTATCTTTCTTTCTTATGTGTGGAATTCTACAAGGTGCGCGCACACACACACACACACACACACACACACACACCTACACACACACCTACACACACACACACACACACACACACACACACACACACACACTTACATTTAGTAATTTAGCTGACGCTTTTATCCAATGCGACTTACAAGTTCTGTACGACAAGACAGCAAGAAGGGTACAACTCTATCAGCTGAGTAACAATGTTCATCAAAGTGTTGCGTGTTACAGTGTAGGTTAGTTTATTAGGACAAGTGCATGACAGTAAGGTTAGTCACGGTTAGATTTTTTTTTTTTTTTTTTATCATTTCAGATAATGGTTGAAGAAGTGAGTCTTTAGTCGACGGCGAAAGATTGGACGGGATTCGGCTGTCCTAACTGGGATGGGTAGTTCACACACACACACACACAAACACATACACACACACACACACACACCTACACACACACACAAATAGAAGTAAAAAAAAAAAAAAAATTGATTTTTTTTTTTTTTTTTTTTTTTTTTTTTTTACTTCGATTTTTTTTTAATGTTCGAAGCTTGTGCCATCGAATCGAACGTTCGAAGCTTCGAAGCATTTAAGACAGCCCTAATTGTAGGTGTTTCCGGTGGGCCTTCGTGGGTGTCCTCTTGAAGCTGTGGCACAGCAAAGTGTGTCTGTTGGACTTCTCTGCATCTGTGGGATGTATAGCTCACTAGAGCTGCCGCGATTACCGCATTACCGCGGTATCTCTGTTACATCACGGCCACCGCAGAGTAGGCTGAATACCGCGTCACCGCTGTTTTTTATAATAATAATAATAAATTATCCTCCTCTCGTTGGGCTTGCGGCTCTGCAGATATACCCTACTTCTCTATCGAGGTTCCAAGCGACCCTATTGGGTACCAGAAAAGTCACGTGAAACATTGCAGACCACTGATTGGTCAGAAGAGAGACGCGTCACACGTTTTTTACGTCCTGAATGTCAGATCATCACAACACGGCTAATAACGTTAGCTTTAACTCTCCGCCGGAGTGGACTACCATCCTCTTCAGGAGTACTAAACGAGACATAATGATTTTACTGTCTGCAACGAATGTTATAATAAAAGCCCTTCGTTCTATACACTTGTCTGATTGAAAACTTTATTAACAGACCGCAGAATGGGACAACTCAGCACGCTCTGAGCAAAGAAAGGAACTGAGATATGAATAGAGTATTGCTTGCCTTGCTATCGTCCGGTAAATACGCTCAGTGATGTTATTGAACGTATAACTATATAATGTTAATGCCACAAAACGAATGCCTTTATTATAAAGTAGTAACTTTATAGTAATAATAATAAGAAAGGGTCGGGGGGGGTAACCAGCCCTGCCCGCGACACCGAGTGAACGGCGCACGACCAGAGGGTAAACTTCGAATCCGTGTTTCACTTTCAATAACTAATGCGTGCTTGCCGAATCCCAAACAATATTCATGCTGCAAAGTCATCCTCTAAAGATAGACATTTAGACTAGAGGCAGGCTATATGCTATAAAGAGTAGACTACTACTAAAAAAAAATGCATTCAAACGTTTTTATTTTTTATTTTTTGTGTGCGTGCGGTAATACCGCAGCGGTAGGAAATATTTAGCAAATTTGTGCGGTAAGGAAAACAGCAATACCGCGGCAGCTCTATAGCTCACGCAGGTGGCTCCTGCACCGCCTGACCTGGTTGCCATTTGGTGTTTGTACAACATAGCTTCTTGGCTCATTGCATTTTTGTACAATGATAGCTGGATGCCATGTCCCTCTATCCTTGTTCAGCACAGTCACATGCTGTCCGGGGCAGAGTGGGGGTAATTCTCTGCGGCAGCTGCGGTCGTGATGCTCTTTTAGGTCCGCTGTTCTCTGTTCCATGTGAATCCTATGCTCCTCCCTGCCTGGCTCTGCCAGACTTGGCAGCAGGGTGGTGACAGGTCTCCCAAATATCAATTCTGCTGGTGATGGCAGTTTACTGTCGATGGGCGTCGCTCTGACTTGTAGTAATGCCATCTGTAGATTGCCTCCCTGTTCCAGGGTTTTGGTCACAATTGATTTGATGTGTCTCACGTGCCTTTCAATGAACCCATTGCTCTTTGGGTAATGGGGAGAGCTTGTGATGTGTTTGACTCCCCAGTCTGTTACAAACCTTTGGAAGGCCTGCCCTGTGTACTGTGGGCCATTATCTGTTAGGATCTCGTCTACTCGGCCAAACAGCGACAGGTACATCTGCATTTTTTGTGCGACTGCATGGCTAGACACATTAGGCATTTCATCCACCAGTGGATATTTGGAATACCTGTCCACAGTCAGAAGGAACTGGCGACCTTTGACCTCAAATAGG
Organism: Notolepis coatsorum; assembly: GCF_963971535.1. NCBI lineage: Eukaryota > Metazoa > Chordata > Actinopteri > Aulopiformes > Paralepididae > Notolepis > Notolepis coatsorum. The sequence goes on along the minus strand of NC_140165.1, from coordinate 166,894,942 downwards.
TCAGAAGCGATAGACTGCCATGGTTTGGATGGTATGTGGTGTGGGTAGAGAGGTTCTTTTGGGTTTGCATCTTGATGTTCCACACACACAATGTCATCATTCATTCATTTTGATCCAATAAACACTTTCTCTGGCAAGGCGACACGTTTTCTCAATCCCTTGGTGGCCCACATGTAACTGTTTCAGGATGTCCTCAGTCATGGAGTCTGGGATGAGTACCTGTCTACCTTTGAATATGACTCCTGATTCCATTGCGAGCTCATCCCTGAAGGACCAGTAAGCATGCAGGTCCTTCGGCAGGTCTTTGATGTGCTCTGGCCATCCTAGGTGAATGACTTCTTTGAGGGCATTAAGTTTGAGATCCCTCACTGTTTCTGTACGGAGAGTAGGGCTGGGCGATATGGCCAAAAACGTTATCGCGATAAAATTATAAAATTATTTTCATATAACTCTATCGATAATTATCGTCGATATAATGTCTGTCAAGTTTAATTAACTTATTATGCCCGGCGCCGATGGACGGGCTATTAATTAATAGACTTGTTTTGCTGCTGTGAATGTCTCGAGAGTCGAGTTGATGTCGTCATCAGTCCGCGCACGTTAGCAGTTAGCCAAAGCAAGCGGAGTATCTCATGACAATGTACTAAAAATGACCCTAAAATACTCTGTTCCGCCCAATTCATTGCAACGACGTCCACCGTATATCCCACGCTACTATAACAGTTACCCTCAGAATTCAAAACACACACCAACTCGGCAGGTAACCTGTAAAATAGCGCCGTGCAAGCTAATTAGCCCTAGCCAGCCTCGTTTCCGAGCGGAGTATCTCATGACAATGTACTAAAAATGACCCTAAAATACTCTGTTCCACCCAATTCATTGCAACGACGTCCACCGTATACCCCACACTACTATAACAGTTACCCTCAGAATTCAAAACACACACCAACTCGGCAGGTAAACTGTAAAATAGCGCCGTGCAAGCTAATTAGACCTAGCCAGCCTTGTTTACTTGAGTCCTACCTCCGCGCCTCCTTCCCGGTCTCCTTCCGCTATCGGCCATCTCCTTCACTGATTGGTTGTTAGTGCGTGTGCTCATATCCAAGCTTGGAAAATCGATATATCGAAACTTTGCGACCACGTTTCATGTTTATTTCGAGGAAATAATTTATCGCGATAGTTATCGTTATCGTTTTATCGCCCAGCCCTAACGGAGAGCGTCCTGTTTCTCAGGGGAGAAGTTTATTAATGCAATGGTATATTGCTTCTGATCCTCGATCTCCATATCAACTCCATCAATGCGCTCATCTAGCTCTATGTCCCCATGGTTTTCTGGGTTTGGCAACCGGCTGAGGGTGTCTGCCAGGATCATTTGAGTACCGGGTCGGTACATGACTTCATAATTGTACCCTTGTGTCTTTATCAGCATGCGCTGGAATCGTGGTGGTGCAGCATGCAGTGGTTTTGCACATATGGTCATGAGTGGTTTGTGGTCTGTTACCACGAGAAAGGATTTCCCATACAGGTACGTGTGGTATCGCTGCATCCCATATACAATGGCTAGCATCTCTCGCTCTATATTGCTGTATCTTGACTGGCAGTTAGTCAGTGTCTTTGAGCCAAAGGCGATGGGTCTGTTGTTCTGCACCAAAGCAATGCCCAATCCCTTCTGTGATGCATCCACTTCAAGGGTTAAAGGTGTGTTTGGGTCATAGTACTTCAGACACGCATGCTCGGTGACCGTAGACTTCAGGTCCTCGAAGCATTTCTGGTGGTCCCATATCCATGGAGCTTCGATTTTTAGCAGCCCCCTCAAGGTGTGAGCCTTATCCGCAAACTTTGGTATATAGGGGGACAGGTATGTTAGCATTCCCATGAATCTGTGCAGATCTTCTTTATTTTGGGGTGTTGGCATGTGTTGTATGTCCCTGATCTTATCTGGGTCTGGCCTGATGCCTTTGCCTGTGTACAGGTTGCCGAAGAAGGAAATGCTGCTTTGTTTTATGGTGCACTTGTCGCTGTTGAAAACAACACCTGCCTCGCCAGCTCGTTGCATCAGGTTGGTCAGGTTCTTGTCATGCTCTTCCTCGTTTGCTCCATATACTGCTATGTCATCAGCTATGCTGACAACACCTTGGAGCCCCTCTAGGATCTGGTCCATCTTGGCCTGGAAGAGGTCTTGAGAGACACTCAGACCGAATGGTAAGCGCTTCCAGCAGTACCGGCCAAATGGAGTCCGGAATGTTGTTAGGAGTTGTGAGTCTTTATCCAGGTGTATAGACCAATACCCTGCTTTTGCGTCAAGCTTGCTAAATATTTTGGCATTAGCAAATTCTGGGTTTAATTCCTCCACAGTTGGAATTTTGTGTGGGCATCTCCTAAGGCTGGCATTCAGTTTTTGAGGATCTAGGCATAGCCTAAGGGAGCCGTCTTTTTTTGTGCGGTACGCCAGACTGGAGCACCAGTCTGTGTGTTCTTCCACCTTTCTTTCTTGCTCCACCATTTTATCCAGCTCTGATTTTAGCTTGTCTTTGATGTGGATACTGCATTTCCGTGGTGGGTCAATGAAAGGTTCAGCATCCTTTTTCAAAAAGAGCTTAGCGGTTCCACTAAAATTGCCTAATTTATCAAACTGGTCTGGGTAAGCTTTCTTTAGCTCCGCAATGTTTGATATCCTCTTCAGTGGTCTCTGGCTGTTGTTAACCTTCTTGTTTACTGTATCAACATTGACAGTTACCAGGTTTAACAGCTCACTGGTTGGCAGTCCAACTACAGCTGGACCTGGCACATCCACAACATAGAACCTGGCATTGATCCATTGTGAGTCTTTGTACTGGCATGGAATGTCGATAGTACCCATACAGGGAATCTGATGACCACTGTATGCCGATAGCCTCCTGTAATTTTTCCTCCGCTTTTCCTGCGCACACGCATCCTTGCCATACATCTGTCTGAAGGTGCGTAGTGGAAGAGTATTGCCTGATGCCCCTGTGTCTATTTTTAGACGGAGTGTATGTCTGTGGCCTGGTAGGTCAGGTGGTCTCACGTTCAGTGTTGTGTATGCCTCTTCTCTGGGTGGCTTGCTCTCAATGCTGTGCATGCACTTCTCACTGATGGTGATTGAGTAGAATTTTGTTTGGTACTCCCCTTCTTCATCAGCCTCTGTGCTGTATCGCATTGATATGGGACTCACCCCGCTGTCTGTGGTAACTCCTGGAGGCCTGTTGTCTGTCCTGTCTTTGTGGTGGTGGGGGAGACTTGCTTCTTTGGCTTTGACCGAAGCGTTGTTGTCCCTGCCGCGTGTAGCTTTATGCCAAGCAAGCAGTGCAAAAACTTACCGTAGTGGCATGCAGTAATGCGCCTTTCATTTTCCGCCGCCCAGCGCCCAGGTCGCGCGGAAATAGGCTGTCTATTGCCATTCTCTTTGACAAACTCTAACCTTAACCAGCTCCTTAACAACGCCTAAACTTAACCGTTCTAACCTTAACCAACTCCGAAACAATGCCTAACCTTAACCTTAACCTTAACCATGCCTAACCTTAACCATAGAAATTATATTGCCATTCTCTTTGACAAACTCTAACCTTAACCAGCTCCTTAACAGCGCCTAAACTTAACCGTTCTAACCTTAACCAACTCCGAAACAATGCCTAACCTTAACCTTAACCATGCCTAACCTTAACCGGCGAAAGAATACACGTTAAAAAAAAATCACGTTAAAAAATATTTTCGATGGGATTCGAACTCGCCAGCAAACAAGCCATAGGATCCACAGCCATGTGTCCTTGCCAATTGAGCTATTGCTAGATACTGAATAAGGGGCGGTGACTTATATATATTGAGCTCCAACCAAGGCGGGATCTCATGCGCATGCGCGGGCACCTCGCGCGAGCACGCCGGCGCACGCACGCACCTGAGCGAGCACGCCGCCGCCGGTGCACGCACGGTAGCATTTGTCTGAAAAGAAGGGCGCTTTACCGCACTAGCGTGCGGTGACGAATGCGGAAGCATTTTTGCACTGCTTGCTTGGCATTAACGTACAGGCGTCCCTGCCGCCTGCTTTTCCTGCAGCACTTCGCCCAGTGGCCTCTGGTACCACAGGCAGAGCATTCATCGTTGAATGCAGGACATTGACGGGGTTTATGGCTCCTGCCACAGTTTTGGCATATTCGCCCTCTGTCCACTGCATGTATTTTCTCACCATGTGACATACCCAGTTGGTGTAACTGTTCATTGCCTGCTGATAGGGCTTCATATTTCCGCCCCTCTTGTAGCACCTCTTGTAGAGGATGGCCTTTGGGTTTGCTGTACAGGTCATTCCTCAGAGCATCGTGGGGTGTGCTGGCAATGATCAGCTCCATTAAACGTTCATTGAGCTCTTCATCAATAAACTGGCATTTTTGAGCTAATGTTCTGGCTCTGGTCACAAAATCATCAATGCTTTCGTCTGTTTTTTGAGTCCACTAGCATTCAGCCGTTTCAGTCCTTCATCTCCAATGCCACAACATATTTTTCGTGCCCGTTTAGCATCGCCAGCTATTTCCTCATCTTCCAGGTAAAGAGACATTTTTTGTTTAAACAATGAAATAGCCTCACCCTGATCCGGGTCGGCCCAATTCATTGTTGGCAAATGTGATGCCATGACGTCTTCTCATTCGGGTTGCGCTTCCAGCGTGTGGACTGCTGCTGTCAGTTGTCAGCTGTCAGATTGCTTCATTAGCGCCGAGTTAGCGCTGACGGAGTGACGGGTTTCCTACGTGCCGATGCAGAATTATCCTCAGACAATCTCCCGTCCTGCTTGTAGCAATCCACTACTGTTACCGCTGTCATCATGAAGTGTTATCGAGACAATGAAGACAACGAGTTGCAGACTGGACTCAAGTTTACTTGGTTGACATAGAGACGCTCGTACATACTGGTGCACTCTTATATATCGTCCGGGTTGCACACCGGCATTATATGGTACCTACTGCATATCACTACAGTAGCTACCTATCCAACGGAGGTATTATGCACTACTAGACTTGCTGGAGCATTTGTTGCTATCAGTAGCTAGCCGGCTAGATAACGGACAATGCCTCAGTATTAAACTAAAAGTAAATAGTTGACTGGGTCATTTTGTAACGGTAGCTAACGTTAGAGCAGTCGGCAGACTGCCCGGCCCGACTCTAGCCTCTCTGTTTACATGGGGTTGGGAGGGGCTGGAGGAGGGAGGAGCAGCGCGTTGCATGTCTGTGTGCTTGAGACAGCGAGTGAGAACTCCGCTAAGAATTGGATCATGTTATTCGATCGGTTTTCACATGACTATTTCGTTGCCTGCCACATGGCGGACAGACCTCTCAGTCCCACCCGCCAAATGTAAAATCTGCCCGCAAATGGCGCTTGGCGGGCTTTAATTTCGCTCCCTGGACACGGAGCATAAAGTTATCTCTCCACTGCTTCCGCCGCGAGGTCCAGGTTGTGTGTGTAAATGCGTGCGTGTCACTGCTTCCCCGCGCGGTCCAGGTTGTGCGTGTAAATGCGTGCGTGTCACTGCTTCCCCGCGCGGTCCAGGTTGTGCGTGTAAATGCGTGTGTCACTGCTTCCCCGCGCGGTCCAGGTCGTGCGTGTAAATGCGTGCGTGTCACTGCTTCCACCGCGAGGTCCAGGTTGTGTGTGTAAATGCGTGTGTGTCACTGCTTCCCAGCGCGGTCCAGGTTGTATGTGTAAATGCGTGCGTGTCACTGCTTCCCAGCGCGGTCCAGGTTGTGTGTGTAAATGCGTGTGTGCCACTGCTTCCCCGCACGGTCCAGGTTGTGCGTGTAAATGCGTGCGTGTCACTGCTTCCCCGCGCGGTCCAGGTTGTGCGTGTAAATGCGTGCGTGTCACTGCTTCCCAGCGCGGTCCAGGTTGTGTGTGTAAATGCGTGTGTGCCACTGCTTCCCCGCACGGTCCAGGTTGTGTGTGTAAATGCGTGTGTGCCACTGCTTCCCCGCGTGCGGTTTGTTTCCCCGACAGAAGCTCCTGTCTCTCTCTCTATCTATCGCTCGCTCGTTCTCTGCCTAGCTCTGTTTGAGGAAGTGAAGATATTTCCACTCGCTCTGCTGTCGCTGTCAACCATAGAGGGGGCGTTAGTCATGCAAATCAGTGCTATATTCATGTCAGCAATACTGTCAAATCAGAACAGCTTAGTTGAGTGAGGGAAGATCTCGTGAACTCCTAGACTGATGAGTCAATATGATAATTAATGACACAGACCACATTGATATAATCCCCAATTGCTAGGATACAATGCTAAACACTGGAAAAGGCCATTTATAATGCATGGGACCTTTAAATAGTTTTTATCCTTTATTTAACCAGGGTAATCATGTTGATATTTCCACCTCTTTTTCAAGTGGGCCCTGGTCAAGAAGGCAGCATACAGAACATGTTCACATATAGAACCACATTAAAACAAGATAGTAAAAGCACACAAATACTAAAACATAGAGAAAATGTCACATTTCAATGAAAAAGACAATAAAACATGAGCACTCCATGGCAAGCAGGTGTCCATTATTTTCTTTATTAAATGAGGGAGTCTAGCTTCAAGAGCCCCCTCCTCTACTCCCTGTACACACATGACTGCGTAGCACAGCGGAACAACAACACCATCATCAAATTTGCTGATGACACAGTAGTGGTGGGCCTGATCTCTGCCAACGACGAAAGGGCCTACCTGGAAGAGGTAGAGAACCTGTCACAGTGGTGTCAGGAGAACTGCCTCTCCCTGAACGTCAGCAAAACAAAAGAGATGATTGTGGACTTCAGGAGGTCGGGGGTCAAGGACTACAGCCCCCTCAGCATCGACGGGGCACCAGTTGAGAGAGTGAACAGTTTCAAGTACCTCGGAGCCCACATATCCGAGGACTTGACATGGACCACACACATTGACAGTGTTGTGAAGAAGGCACGACAACGCCTCTACTTCCTCAGGCGCCTAAGGAAGTTCCAAGTCAGTCAGAAGATCCTTAGGAACTTCTACTCATGTACAATAGAGAGCATCCTGACCGGCAACATCACCTCCTGGTTTGGGAATAGCACTGCACAAGACCGTAGCAGACTACAAAGAGTGACACGTTCAGCCGAACGCACAATTAGAGGGGGGCTTCCCACCCTCCAGAACATTTACAACAAGCGGTGCAAGGGGAAGGCTAAGAGAATTATTAAGGACTCGAGCCACCCGAACAACTGCCTCTTTGAACTGCTGCCGTCAGGCAAGCGATACCGGAGTCTTATGGCGAGCACAGAAAGACTCAGAAGGAGCTTCTATCCCCAGGCCATCAGGCTGCTAAACGAACAATAATCGCTAAACGAACAATAACCACTATGCAACAACCATCAAATGCACACAGCACACACACCCACACGCACACACACACTCACTCAAACAAACAACACACTGCAGCACCCACTCTCCACACTTTAGATCACACAAACACACTTACACTTTATATTTATTGATAAAGGATTTGCACTACAACTCGTACACCTACTGTGAATTGTACCTAAACTGCACCTTGTCCATTTATGCCTTGCACTATATAGTATTGTATATTAGTACACTGCACAGTATTGTATATTGTATGGTAACTACGTCTACGAACATTGTACATATGTCTAAACTGAACACTGTGACCTCTTTTTTTTCTTCTAATTTTTACTATGTTTTTATTTCATACTTATCTTGTCATGCACAGTCTCTGGAGCGCAACAGTAAGAAGCATTTTGTACAAAAGTATTCTGTACTTCTGTATGACAACTATTAAAGAAACTTGAAACATTGTAATAAGTTCCAGGGGAATGGAGCAGCATAGCTCAACACATATTTCCCAAATTCAGTTCTGACAGTGGGAATTATATTACCGTACTTTTCGGACTATAAGCCGCGGCTTTTCCCCCCATTTTTCGACCCTGCGGCTTATATAACGGTGCGGCTTATATGTGACTCGACGTGACCAAACCCGAAAATGTTAAAATCTAAATATTGCTTTTTTGACTGCATTGAAATGTTATTTATCTGTTCCCTTATTTGCTAAACTTAATACAACTTGTAAATGAGTTAATTCTTGTTATTTGTCCGACAGTATTGTGTCCCAATGCTAATTACATATGGTAATTAAACATTAAAACACCTGCGGCTGGCGGTTAGGTGGCCGAGCGGAGATTGCGTTCGTCACCAGCCCCGGAGCTGTGAGCTGGATTCGCCTGTTCGAATCCAGCTCACAGCTCCGGGGTTGTCACCAGCTTGGCTGGCCGTCTGCACTAATACAATTGGCTGTATTAGAGGGTGGGAGAAGCTGGCGGGGTGGGTCCGGGTCGTTGTAAACAGCGACTCCTACAGTTCGGTCGGGGCGCCTGCTAAGCGCGGATAGGACTTGAGTGGGATAGTGTGATCCTTCCACACGCTACGCCCTCTCGATGAGAATCCGCGCTGCCAGGTGAAAAGAAGCGGTGATTGGCTGGACGTGTGTCGGAGGAAGCACGTGGTAGCCTCCACTCTCCCAGATGATCTGACTGTGGGGGGTAAGTGCGCAGCGACCAGGAAGGGACTGGGAATTGGCATACGACTAACATTGGGATGGGAGAAAATCGGAGGAAAATGGAGGGGGAAAAAGACCAAAAAAAAAAAAAAAAAAAAAACACCTGCGGCTTATAGTCCAGTGCGGCTTATATATGTACACATCATTCAATTTAGCTGCTGCGGCTTATAGTCATATGCGGCTTATAGTGCGAAAAGTACGGTATATGAGATATAATTTTGTGATCTCAGATTGTAATATCCACCTCTTGATACACTATCGCACCTTGTACTTCGGCCAGCCCTGCATCTCTACCCCTTTTCCCGTCTGCTTGTTTAGGAGGGCAGTCCACCAATGGACATGACGGAATACTACAGCCCTGAGGAGAACCAGCTATCACACCAAGAGAGAAACAAGAGGTAATGCACATATACACACTACAGCCCTGAGAACCATCTATCACACACATACACACTACAGCCCTGAGAACCATCTATCACACACATAGGCCTGCCGCGATAAGCAATAAATCGATTAATCGGCGCGATAATTAAAATGAATGCAATGATTTTGACGGGCGCGATTAATTGCTATTTGCGCGTTTGTTTTAACCCTTTCTCCGCCGATGACGTGTTAAGACGTCATTCCTCGCCATGCGTAATCTGCCAATGATGTTTTACAGCGTCTTTGAGATCAATATTTCAAATTTCTGTCATGGTATTCATATTTCACCCACGGATCCTTGACTGGTGCTGTAGGACTCCGCTCAACTCTCCAACGCTTCAATACCGCCACCTGGTGGCCGATCGGCGAGTTGCCAAACCGGAAGTGGGGCCGGAAGTCCTTGGTGTCCCCCCTATTCCGTCCGCCACTCGCTATCGCTCGCGAGACTCCATCTTGACACACTGGATAATCGATCCGTTGCCATAACTCAATAAACAACATTATTTGGACGTATATAGTATTATACAACCCGGAAATGGTTCACCTAGATCAACATCCCATAATAGCTATCTTTTTGCTCCACGCTCATCACCCAACGGTAAGAGGAGACTGGGTTGAGTTTCAGCCTGTTTGTTTACCATTTTCGATACAAACTGCTCTGATCTATATATCACCCATACAACATGAATCATTTAACGTCGGTCATTGCATTATAAACGACCCCCCCCCCCTCCGGTCACCAGCAGATGAGTCATGACGTTTAGGACCATGCACAGTTGAACATTTAAATATAACGTTCATCGGTATCAAACGGCATTTGATGATCTAATATATGCATTTATGGCTATAACTCACGTTCTATGAAATACTGAAGAAAACGATAAACATATTTATACTCTAGACCGTATTTTTGTATGAATGAAAAAGTAAAACGTTCCTACATCCTGAACGATAGATAATTGATGTTGAATGGGCCATAGTAATGTCAATTTAGCAATACAATTTAAAAAGTTATAGCCCTGCAAAGAAGGTGAACATCTCCATAGACAAATAGAGCTGGCAGACTGGATACAAGGATGAGAATAAGCTCCGGCAGATAAAGGGTTAATGAGGCGGAACCAGTACCACTTGTCAGTCACTCTCTGTGTGGGGGAGATGCATCCAGCTGCAGGACCGCAGAACCATACAAGGCTCCTCCCACTGCCACACTCTCCGGACCCCAACGCTCTGCAGACCCACGCTATCCGGACCCTCGCTCCCAATGGCTGATTTGGGTCATGTGACCGTCCCACCCAATGGCTGAATTGGAGTATTGCACTGCGGGATTGATTGATTGAAAACTTTATTAACAGATTGCAGAATGGGTACATGTGACCGTCACAGGCCCGGATTGATTGATTGATTGATTGAAAACTTTATTAACAGATTGCAGAATGGGTACAGTACAGCTCAATACACACAATTGTTAAGGGGATGCAGACCAGAGAAAGACCTCAATGCACTACTGTTGCATTTGTGACATACAGTAAATATATACAAGGGGGAGGGAACTGTACATTTATGATGAATTGAAAATGGGGGACCCTGATGTAAACAAGACTGAAGTCTTTCTCTGGTCTGCATCCCCTTAACAATTGTGTGTATTGAGCTTTACTGCAGATATATTTCAATTGCCTTACTTATTTACATAAGTATTATAGGCCTACAGCAGTATTTTACAGACAGTAACTATACTTTTGCTCACACAATATCTTGAATGAATGAGTTTATTTATTTTGAACATAAATTGAAAATAAATAATAAAAAACTAGACAATTCCGCGTGGGGGAAATTGTGAAAGTGTGGGTGACGCCTGTGCACCGCCGGCCAACGGGAGAGGGTCTCTCGCGAGTCTCTATGACAAACAAAAAAAACGTATTAAAAAAACTTCAGTTTTTTATATTTTTGGGACTTTTCCGAGTTTAAAAAATTATTCTGACTTTTCCGAGTTTTTAAAAATGTTTGAGTTTTTAAAAATGTTCTGACTTTTCAGAGTTTTTAAAAAAATTCAGACTTTTCAGAGTTAAAAAAAAAACTGGGCTAAGGGGGTGTGGCCTACGGGGGCGTGGTCTAATGGTCGGGGGAGTGGTCAACATCGACCAATGAAAGGATATCCCTACCGAGGTTCAATGGGTCAACATAGACCAATGAAAGAGCACATCCCTACTGAGTAAAATGACACAACCCGCAAGACAGAGGGCGCTGTCAAGCAATTCAGTACTGCTACACAAGGGCGATTAAGGGTTAACTCCATGAGAGGTAATTGGCAGGTCAGCTGTACCCTTGAGCCATGAGCCACACACCTGTTACCTAATTAGGCACGAATGACTTGCACTTTCGATACAATGCATTTCAATGAGGGCAGACGCATGACGTCCTTCTCACGATGAATAAAAGCAAACGATAAGAGATGAAGCGTTGTGAAGCACAGATGAGCACTTCAAGGAGTAGGTGAAGGGTTGTGTGCGATATTGTGGCATTCCGTTGACAATTGTGGCCGCGGTGACGATCGGAACACAAGGGGGGGAAAGCGATAAAACCAGCCTATTCTTAGAGTGGCTAGCCATTGGTGTCTATGGGGAGGAGAACCTTCAAACAAATGGTCATCAGTTGAGATAGAAATGTCCAATTCCATTTATCTTTCTTTTGTGAGCGAGCCGACAGCCGTGTCATCGTTTTGATGTGTTTTTTTTTCCTATGTCCAAAATTGAGATCACTGTCGCAATTTACCCAAGGTGGTGGAAAAAAATATTTCAACTCCTCCACTCTAACTTGCCATTCATTTCCAATGGGACAGAAATGTTCCTGTTTAAAGTCGATTTGTAGCCAAACGGTGCGGTGAAACTTTCCGATAAGCAATAGCGCTGTGACTTGGAGCAAGCCGGTCGTTTTGATACCTTTCACGTGTATGGGGCGCGAACGCTCTGGCAGGAGTTGTGTTTGCAAAATCGGTGGAATAAAGAGAGAATAATAAAAAGAGTATAGATTACTATAGTGGCTTCACCAGGTCACCCACACTAACAAGTAATAAACAGATAAAAAAAAAACAAGAGAAAGAAAAGAGAAATCTATAAAGTAAAAAAATATTTTACTCATATTCATACAGTATGTACATCCTCTGGCCTGTTTGTAGAACTTCCCTGTGTTGACAAAGCTAAACCCTATTGATATGAAGTCTAAATAACATGAGATGATGCCGTCATTATTGCACTACTTATTTGCTGCTATGTTTCAATATTATAAGAAGAATTATAATAATACTTTTGAGTTTTATATTGTTTAAAACTTCAACAGCAGAAGCTTATATGCTAACCATCAAAACATTAAAGAATATTTGGAGCAATTCCATAAACCTTTCAATATCATAACAATATCCGAAACTTGGTTTAGCTCTGAGAAAATAGTTGACATTGAGTTGAATGGATATGAACTCAATTATATTAACAGGATTGGGAAAAGAGGTGGGGGTGTAGCCCTATATATAAAAAATAGCCTCAAATATAAGGTTGTAGAATGCATGTCAACTACCATTGACAACTTGATGTAGGCCTGTTGCAATAAATCAATTTATCGCGCAATAATGAAAATGAATGCAATGATTTTGATGGGCGCAATTAATTGCTATTTGCGTGTTTGTTTTAATGAGGCGGGAACCAGTACCTCTCCGTGTGGGGAGGCGGGCCGCTGGCGTTACTACAGAGTACAGCACGGGAGCTCCTGTGAGCACCATGCGTATGTTGGGCAGTAGCAACGCTACATAGCTTAACTACATTTCTCAGTAGCGTGATGGTAGCGTCGCTCCTTTTGAACCAAGTAGTGTTCTTTCTTTGTAGTGTAGCTATTTTTAGACCTAAGTAGTGATGTAGCGTGAACAAACGCTATACGCTACTGCCTGGAGAAACTGGACTGCTAAATAAATATTAAAGATCTAGTGTTGATGCTATGACGCTTCCTCCTCATCGTTGATTGCCTGTAGTAGCTGCATCTAACGTTAGTAGCTAACGTTAAAACTAACCTAAAGTTAGTTGTTCACCAACAATCTCAACATTTGTTTTATCATTAGCTCAAAAACACAGAACCGGACGACACAAGTTGTCCGCTCATAGGTTCTGCTAGGATAATAACAACAATACTTCCGGTCGGTGGGTTTCAAAATAAAAGAGCAAAGTCTAAAACACCGGAAAAGACGTTTATTTTGTACAGCGTTTTCCTCCACGAGTACTCAAGTACATCATGTGATCAATCGATCTGTTTTTTTTTGCCCATCCCTAGTTTATCCTGTGCTGAAAAGTCTCCATTCCAATAGAGATAGTATATATTTGTGTTTATTTGATTATTGTTGAGCTATATTTTAATCGAGAGTAACTGGTAGTGTAGCTTACTACATTTTCCAAGTAGCTTGCCCATCACATAATCCGCGAGCCACAGTAAACAAACGCGAGCCACAGTTAGGGTGACCAGGTGTCCCGCTTTTGGTTGTATACTGCACAGCCATTTTACCTAATGTCCCACGTCCCGCATATTGAGAGGATGTCCCTCTTTTCGAAGCAAAAAATAAAAACATGGGTCTAAAAGCCCCTTCCTACAGTAAACGTAGCAACCTGCCTCTTGTCCACACACATTGCTCTGCTCGTTTTATCATTGCTCTCACGGAGATAAAACTGGGAACGAGGTTACTCTGCTTCTGATGCTACCTCATATCTGATTGGTTAGGTAGTAATTTAGGATATTTAAAATGTCTTCCAATGGTAAATAAAGGTTTATTGCACTTTGAAACGGTTTCCTTGCATTATTATGCTATTATCATTATATTAGTAAAAAAAAAAGTTGATTGAAAACTTTTGGGAAATACATTTCTCAAAAAAATTATTTCTCTCAAAACCGCAATAATATCACTTATCGCAATAATTTCTGGGACAATTAATCGCCCAGCAAAATGTGTTATCGTGACAGGCCTAACTTGATGGATTGTATCTTAGTAGAGATCTGAGAAACGTGATTGTCAGTTGTGTATACAGAGCTCCAGATTCCAGCATTGAAGCATTCAAAGACTGCATGGAGGTGTTATTTGCCAAGACTCAGAAGGTTACATTCATCTGCGGGGATAAATCACTGTACATTCTATATTGCTCACTAGTATACCATATCTGAACTACTGTGGTGAGATTTGGGGTAACAATAAACAATAAAAGTAAAACCATTTGCTATATGCTATACACTACAGTCTATGTGATGTGGTGGGTACGTATGATGGTAATTAAGGAATTATTATACATGACTATTATATGCAAGTAGGCTATGTCTAAGCTATTTTACAATATTATACATGAACTGCTTTTTCTTTTAATCTGTTTATTACTTGTTTTTTATTATTATTTATTTTCAATTTATGTTCGAAATAAATAAACTCTTTCATTCAATATATTGTGTGAGCAAAAGTATAGTTACTGTCTGTACAATACTGCTGTAGGCCTATAATACTTATGTAAATAAGTAAGGCAATTGAAATATATCTGCAGTACAGCTCAATACACACAATTGTTAAGGAGATGCAGACCAGAGAAAGACTTCCGTCTTGTTTACATCAGGGTCCCCCATTTTCAATTCATCATAAATGTACAGTTCCCTCCCCCTTGTATATTTACTGTATGTCACAAATGTCTTTCTCTGGTCTGCATCCCCTTAACAATTGTGTGTATTGAGCTGTACTGTACCCATTCTGCAATCTGTTAATAAAGTTTTCAATCAATCAATCATTCCGGGCCTGTGACGGTCACGTGTACCCATTCTGCAATCTGTTAATAAAGTTTTCAATCAATCAATCGTGCAGTGCAATACTCCAATTCAGCCATTGGGTGGGACGGTCACGTGACCCAAATCAGCCATTGGGAGCGAGGGTCCGGATGCGTGAATACTTTCGGCAGCCCACTTGTCCTTCCGCATTGCTCTGATTGGCCGAGCGCGCGCATGAGCCGTGACGCGGCCCTCAGCCAGGCAGCAATACTACGCTCCAGTTAACCTAATTTATACAAATGGAGTATTGATTTCGCCGTAACGAATCATTAAAAAAATATACCGTTAACTGGAATATGTTGTTTCTTTACACATATGTTGGATTATGTAATTGGTCATGACAAACCAATAAAAAATCGCATCGCGGACTGGCTGCCTTGCGGGTCCACGACCCTCCGTGCTCCGATCGCCAGCGGGGAGAATATGCTGCCGCGAGCGGCATCGCTGAGCTCTGGTGTCCGCTGGACGAAGCCAGAGATGGTCTTATTATGGGGCTTATGCCGAGAAGCAGTCGGTAACACAACAGTGAACACATAGTTGCAATGCATCTGTCAGTCGTACTTAACTATGTGTTCATAGGTACCGCAAGGTACATTAATAATACATGTACATGTTAAAAGGATGACACAAAAAGCCAGACAGAGGGCTTGTTTCCAGTTTCAGTTTGTTTTATAATAAACAATCGAGAGCATTTCTTTATTTAGGATATTTAAAATGTCTTCCAATGTTAAATAAAGGTTTATTGCACTTTGAAACGGTTTCCTTGCATTATTATGCTATTATTATATTGGTAAAAAAAAATAAAAAGGTTAATTGAAAACTTTTGGGAAATACATTTCTCAAAAAAAAAATCTCTCAAAACCGCAATAATATCGCTTATCGCAATATTTTCTGGGACAATGAATCGCCCAGCAAAATGTGTTATAGTGACAGGCCTACATACACACTACAGCCCTGAGAACCAGCTATTGTACACACATACACTCTACAGCCTTGACAACCAGCTATCACACACACATACATACTATTCAAATGCCTTATTTGAATCAAAGGATCATCTATCACACATATGATACATACATACTGTAGGATTCTAATTTTGTGTGTCTCTTCCTAGTGGTTTTCTTCTTAAAGGAACATGCCAACATAATGGGAAATGCGCTTACCGTCTTCTCCAGAGTCGGACAAAAAGATGGATACCAATTTCCTCTCTGTGTGTTCCGTAGAAAGCTATCCGTCTGCAAGCTCGCCTAGCTTGGCACAAATTCATGGAAGCAGATACAGTCCACTAGCCTCGCTTAAAACTCCGGGAGAGGTGTTTCCAGCCAACAGCTAGGCTAGCTGGTCCTTAAGCATATGTTGTAGTGTTCCTTTAAAGTAGATGCCTCTTCCTAGTAGCTTTCTTCTTAAAGCAGAGTAACCGGTCCTGCATTATTATTATTATTATTATTATTATGTCTCTTCCTAGTGGTTTTCTTCTTAAAACAGAGTGTATGTCTCTTCCTAGTGGTTTTCTTCTTAAAACGGAGTGTATGTCTCTTCCTAATAGTTTTCTTCTTAAAACAGAGTGTATGTCTCTTCCTAGTGGTTTTCTTCTTAAAACGGAGTGTATGTCTCTTCCTAATAGTTTTCTTCTTAAAGCAGAGTGTATGTCTCTTCCTAGTGGTTTTCTTCTTAAAGCAGAGTGTATGTCTCTTCCTAATAGTTTTCTTCTTAAAGCAGAGTGTATGTCTCTTCCTAATAGTTTTCTTCTTAAAACAGAGTGTATGTCTCTTCCTAATAGTTTTCTTCTTAAAGCAGAGTGTATGTCTCTTCCTAGTGGTTTTCTTCTTAAAGCAGAGTGTATGTCTCTTCCTAATAGTTTTCTTCTTAAAGCAGAGTGTATGTCTCTTCCTAATAGTTTTCTTCTTAAAACAGAGTGTATGTCTCTTCCTAATAGTTTTCTTCTTAAAGCAGAGTGTATGTCTCTTCCTAATAGTTTTCTTCTTAAAGCAGAGTGTATGTCTCTTCCTAATGGTTTTATTCTTAAAGCAGAGTATGTGTCTCTACCAGCCATCCCCACACCACATATATACTGTATAGTCCAGGGGTTCTCAACCTTTCTGCTGCCAAGGCACCCCTGTGTTCAATAAAATATTCCAGGGCACCCCTACATACGATAAAGACTTTTCCGGTCCTGTCTTTTTTGCTACAATGATGACAAAAGTGCTTGCTTTCAAAATAATGTTTATTTAAGAAACCGGGAAACACATTGTGTATATGCAGGCTATATAATGCATTATTAACAGGTGTTTCAGGTCTAAATGGCTTAGTACTGTTGACATTTCACTGCTTGTAGTAGTAAATCAAATAGCATATTTAGTTATCATGAGATACTTGGTACTCAGCACCACACTCTGAAACGAGCTCTCCAGGTGGTATCAGATGAGATTTCAAAGAGTTCTTCCAAGAGTTTGGATGGAGATGTGTCAGGAAGCTTTGTCTCAATGTTGTCTGTAAAGGTTTTTTTTATCCAGAGTAACTTGGTGATCCTTTTCTGTATTTTATTAAATAATGATTTTCAGATTTTGAGAAATGGTCAAACTTATCCAAATACGGTATTTTCATGGAAAACAGTGCAGCTGCAACAGATAGCACTTTAGTGATAATTTTCTGTAATCTACATTTTTTTATTTTTATTTTTTATTTTTTAATACATCTCAAGGCACCCCTGGCAGCTCTCCGCGGCACCCCTGTTGAGAACCGCTGTATACCCTCAGCAGATCCGTACCCATCACACTCACTTTAAACGATTCAACTACCCCCCCCCCCCCCCCGGTTCGCAACCTCGTCATTCTGGACCCCACCCCCTCATTTGACCCCCACGTCAGCTCCGTCATCAAAACCTCCTACTTTCACCTCCGCAACATCGCCAAAATCAGACACTGCCTCCCCCCCCCCCCCCCCCTGCTGCTGAATCCCTCATACACGCCTTCATCTCCTCCCGCCTCGATTTTCTGCAACTCCCTCCTCACTGGCATCACCTCCCGCTCCCTCCATAGACTTCAGATGGTCCAGAACTCTGCTGCTCGCCTGCTCACCAACACCCGGTCCCATGACCACATCACTCCTGTCCTTCACTCTCTCCACTGGCTCCCAATTAAGCAACCTATCCAGTTCAAACTATCACTCCTCACCTTCAAAGCCCTCCATAGCCTGCCCCCCCCCCCCCCCCCCCTACCTGACTGACCTCCTTCTCCCTCACCGCCCCACCCGATCCCTCCGGTCCCCTCCCACTGCTTCCCTCACCGTCCCATCATCCAAACTAAAAGGTTTTGGTGATCTGGCCTTCTCTCATGCTGCACCCCGACTCTGGAACACCCTCGCTCGGACCATCAGAGACTCTCCCTCACTCTCCACCTTCAAATCCCGTCTCAAAACCTACCTGTTCTCCCTAGCATTTAACCTTCCCTACCCATAACCACGCTCCTCCAACCTATCACCCCCTTTTCCCCCTCCCCTCTCTGTCTGCCTCCCCTCCCCTCCCCTCTCTGCCTCCCCTCCCCTCTCTGTCTGCCTCCCCTCCCCCTCTCTGTCTGCCTCCCCTCCCCTCCCCTCTCTGCCTCCCCTCCCCTCCCCTCTCTGCCTCCCCTCCCCTCTCTGCCTCCCCTCCCCTCTCTGTCTGCCTCCCCTCTCTGCCTCCCCTCCCCTCTCTGCCTCCCCTCCCCTCTCTGTCTGCCTCCCCTCCCCTACTGGCTCCTGTATTTTTGTTGTCTGTTATTGTGGCTCTATGTTCCTGTGCATTCATATTGTTCCCTGTTTACCTGGTTCTATGTTTCTTTGTTTTTCTTTTTGCCTACTGTCAGCGATTTCGGGTTATTGAGAAGCGCTTTATTAAATAAATAAATGAATTATTATTATTATTATACTGTATAATATCTTTGTCTCTCTCTAGGTTTGAGTTGGCATATACCCACACTCTCTACTACCTGGCCCAAGTCTACAGAAACCTGGGTGAGTTTCATTTACAGAATGACTGACACCTGTCTCCATCGGCTATCTATTTTTATTTATTTGTTTAGCTTTTTCTTAAACATTATTAAATAGTATCACAATCCTTAATTTAAGGCCTTAAAAGGTATTAAAGGAAAACTCCAACATTTTGGGAAATTAGCTTATTTGGCATCTACCCTGGAGTTAGACAAGAAGATACATACCCTTTTTCTTCTCTGTGCATGCAGTAGGAGTAGGAAGACATGCACCGTTAGCCTAGCTTAGCGTCAGTTAGGGCTGGGCGATATGGCCTCTAAAAAGTCTAAATGATATCGCGATATTTCGACATTTCCTCTAAAGCACTTAAAAATGCTCGATTTAACCCTTTGATGCATACAGTCACGCCAATATGATGATTATAATAAGTCCCTGCAACATGTTTGCATTATTAAACCATGAAGATGCTTTAAAAAATAATTTAAAAATGAAAATGTACTAAGAGTAGTCTACTGACACACTAATACTTTTTTGTATTTACATCTAAGACCATTTATATAAAAACTCTTGGGTGCCTAAGATGGCAAGGGGTCATCCCTATGTTCCCCAGGCTCTATGTTCCCCGGGTTCTATGTTCCCCGATTGATTGATTGATTGAACATTTAATTAATGTCCGCCTTGTTTCGAACTGGTTAAGCTTGGCGACTCTTTCGAAGTTGGTTAAGGTTAGAGTTTGGAATCAGGGCTGGTGGTCTATCGCCCTGCTCTAAAGGTAAACTAAGCATAACCGACTATCTATCGCTACCGGGGAACATAGGACCTGGGGAACATAGGACCTGGGGAACATAGGACCTGGGGAACATAGGACCTGGGGAACATAGGACCTGGGGAACATAGGACCTGCGGAACATAGGACCTGGGGAACATATGACCTGACCTGGGGAACATAGGACCTGGGGAACATGGGACCTGGGGAACATAGGACCTGGGGAACATAGGACCTGGGGAACATAGGACCTGGGGAACATAGAACCTGGGGAACATAGGACCTGGGGAACATAGGACCTGGGGAACATAGGACCTGGGGAACATGGGACCTGGGGAACATAGGACCTGGGGAACATAGGACCTGGGGAACATAGGACCTGGGGAACATAGGACCTGGGGAACATAGACATGCTCCCGATGGCAAATAAGCTAATTTCCCAAAATGTTGGAGTTTTCCTTTAAAAGTCTTACATTTCATTTGCACAGGTATTACATTTTTGGGGGAGCAGCCCGGCTGTCGGGAGATTAAATAATATTAAATATTACTTTTGTATTGAAGTTGTTGTTTTTTGTGGGGCTACCGGGAGCTTGGTGCGTCTGGCGAGAGCTTGTATGGAGCGCGTTCAAATTTAATTTGGCGTGGAAATGCAACCGCCAGTTCAGTGTCACTATTCATGTTTTTTCTTGCTAGTATGGTTGTGAAATTGGTATTAAAAAGTCTTACATTTAACTTGTTGACACCCTGCAGTCTGTAATGAGATGCTTTATAGTACAAATGAAACCTGAAAAAACCTGTTCTTTAGCGAGAGAAACCCCTCCCAACAGTGATGAATGAAGCGGTGAAACTCTCCACACCAGCTCTTCTGGTTATAGGTCTACGGTCTCACCAATGTGACAGGTGTTGCTCAGACAGCACCACGTCACACACTCCTGCTAGCCCACCTGGTGGCGGGGCGCAGGAGAAGTCCCAGTACTTAGGACTGCCTGGGAGACAGAGCCCCCAGTCATGTCCATGAGGTAAACCCTGACAAAAAGACCCGGGGAGGACCAGAAGGCCGCAGTGCAGATGTCCTCCACCGGGGCCCCCCCAGCAGGGCAGCAGAGGCTGCCACTCCACTAGTGGAGTGTGCCCCGACGCCTGCGGGGGGAACCCGTCCAGCCAAAGTGTAGCAGAGGGCAATGCCCTCAGGGAACAAACTTAACTTTTTGACCTACCAGCCAGCCAGGCAGATTTTTTACCAGCCAAAAATTATAAATAGCTTTTTAGTATATCGCCATGTGTTATTATTACTATATAATACTCTCATATGCTATTTTCAATTAATATCATAAACAACATAAGGAATATTAGCATAATTTTTAGTGGACTGATGGAATGAGTCAGCGTTAATAGTTTTAAATGCAAATAATTTATTGAAACATAGAAGTGGGGTCGGGACACGCACACACACACACACTGTTTCAACTCACCACCCCTGCATCATATTGTACTAGTCTGTCTTCAAACTTCCACTCCTCTCGAAACTTTTTTATATTTGAATATCAACATTATCTGTCCATCCTCAGTAATCCTCAGTTTACTATAATATACTCCTGTCCTGAGTCCTGACTAGTGACTTCATCGTCTTTCCAAACGCACGCACGCACACACACGGGGAAGGGGAGAGTGCCCCCCCATTTCCCTTTCCCCAGTCCACTGTCTGCTGTTCTCTATGGCTCTGCGCCTCTGCCTCTGATCAGGATTAGCTTGTTAGCTTACGCTAACGTTGTAGTGATTGTAATGGTACATAAACGTTAATTTCGGGCGATGTCGGCATATAGGAATGGTGACGGTGCAAAGCATGTAGATGCATTTGACCCGTTGTGAGAAGAAAAAAAACACCAGACTTATTTCGGGTCGTGTAGGCGCACTGCTGTGTAGCGCTGCTCTGCTTTCAATAGCACGGACTGGGCGGATATGACTCGCGGAGTTGCTACAGGGTTTTTCAAAATAAGAGTATCATATGAACCGAACGTTGCTAGCTGCCGGAGCCATAGATATTATGACTGGAGCTGCGCTTGGGGCGGAAATGAGACCCGCACAGGATTTTCAAAATAAGAGTATCGATATGAACTACACGCCAGGTGGCGGGCAGACCTCTCATTTTTACTCGCCAAACCTTAAATCTACACGCCATTGGCGGGTGCTTATTTTGTTCCCTGGCCTCTCATAACCAATGTGACAGGCGTTGCTTGGACAGCGCCTTACCTGCGTGGGAGCCACTGTAACAGACAAGCAGTCGACCGGTAGCCCCGAGGTCCTGCGTGCACCTAAGGCACATTGTCAGCGCACGGACAGGACACAACAGGTGAAGGCTCGCCTCCAACTCACCTGCGTGAGGGGGAGGGTGAAACGCCTGTAGCACAATATCCCTGGAGCGACAAGAGCTCCGGATATCCCTCGGAACAAAGGCCGGAGTAGGCCTCAGAGTCGCGCTGCTAACCAGTTGTCGTAGCAGCGGGGCGCAGAGGTCCCAGCTGGACTTACCGCAGAGTCCGGGGGCCAGGACCCCCAGAAAAGGGGCCTGGCGAGGTGAACGAGGCCGCGGCATCGAGACCTCTCCATGTGTTCACTGGTGACACCACCCTCTACACCGCCAGCGTATCGGACAGGGCCTACACCCTACAGGTGAAGGCCCTTCTCCGCCTGGCACGCCGCAAAGACCCCCTGAGGAAGAGGCTCTGTAAGGAGGTCTCCTCCTGAAGAACCCCCAGAGGAGGCTCTGAAACTCCCTGAGGAGGAGGCTCCGAGGCCCTCCGAGGAGGCTTCCCCCCCATATCCCTGTGGGGTCAGCCGACGCACCGGGGAGACAACACTCCAAGGAGGTTGATCCCTTAATCCAGGCCGACTGGTAACAAGAGCAGAACTCGACCTGCGCCTGGAGGACCGAGAACTACACAGGGATGCATAGAGGAGCTGACTGACAACAAGCAGCCCCTCGACAGCCCCCTCCCATCCCCCGGTCGAGCAGGGAGGGAGGGGTGAAAAGAATAGAGTTTACAACTCGTAGTGACATTTATATGACACAACATTCACGATATCAACCCCCGTGACGTTCGGCCCAGAGGAGAGGGGGTTAGGTACATGTGTCGGATCAAAACATCACAAGGGGCGCCACCAAGATGGTCAGCACGCAAACGCACAGCTCCCGGTGGCCCACCTAACGGCCGTGAAACCCCCCGCCAATGTTTGATCTACCCCGGCATCCCCCCCCCCCCCCCCCCCGGAGATGCACGCGAGTCTTCGAGTCTAACCTATAGTGCGCTGGCGCGCGGTAGAGATAAGAACCTCCTTCCTGGCCGACCGCATAAAAAAACGCTGTTTTTATGTTGTTGGACAAACCAGGGCGCGCCAGTCCCGAAGGTGGATTCAATCATTGAAAAACACCCTCGGCCAGCGCTGATACCGGTCTCGTAAGACCAAACGCTGACTTATGATCAGCGTGTATGCTAGTGAAAAACCCGAGAACGTGACGGCGAGTTTCTAACAAGAAAAAGCCCCACAACGTCTCTCCCCGCTGTCTGGGACGACCAGCAGGGAGCTGGTCCCGAAAGACACAGACATGGGTTTCTACATAACGAGCCTGGGAATAAACTGCTCTTTATGCGAGAGGGGAAATAAAAGGTTTATTTAACAGATTGGAGAATGGGCATAACAGCCCAATATACACAACCGTTAAAAGAAAGCAGAGCAGAAGGACAACAGCCTCGACTGCACCGCGGTACCTCCCATTTACAATGTCAGTGGCCTGCAGTGCAGGTCCTGTAACTCACGGATACATCTCTCGGCCAATAAGAAAACGCGAAGCCTGTGACGTCTTCAATGGCCTGCTTCGCCAACAGAGATTGAATCTCGTCGGCCAGGGCTGTCCCTGCCGTGGACTATGACAATAGAGTGTATCAAACCCAAAAACGGAGGGTGGGGGTGTGCAAACTGTAACACAAGCCCCACTCTCAACGTTCTCTCCATCCACACCAACATGTGGCACTTCTGTAGCCACACATGGTAAAAATCGCAAAGCGGCCTCGCTGCCGACCGGCGCCGGCCCGTTAAGAATCGTAGATAGGTGGCCCGGTCCCTCCCGCTGCTTATTGCAAAAAGAGAGAGAGAGAGAGATAATCTGTAAAGCATTCCCGGTAACTGGAGAAAGGTATTCCCGTAACTGAGAATACCTTGAGGTACCAGGAATACCATGCCTAGGTATTCTTGGTTACCTAAATAGGTATTCCCGTAACCTGATAGGTATTCACGGTAACTTTAGATATTGATATGTATTCCGGTGACTTGTGAAAAGGAGAGGTTACCAGGAATACCATTACCATATAGGTATTCACGGTAACTTATATGTATTCCGGTAATTAATTAATTGAAGCTAACACATCATGGAGGCCCAGGCCGTTAGCTACAAGCTACACACACACACCCCCCCCTACATGTGCCCCCCCCTACATGTGACCCCCCCCCCTACATGTGACCCCCTCCCAGCTCCTGTATCTTGTCTCATCAGGGCAGAGAAAGTGCTGACGAGACAAAACGGAGCAGAGCTGATTGAGATCAATGAAGATACACTGTTATCTCACACACACACATTCTGTACACACACACATACTGTACACACATACTGTACACACACATACTGTACACACACACATTCTGTACACACACACATACTGTACACACATACTGTACACACACATACTGTACACACATATTGTACACACATACTGTACACACACATACTGTACACACATACTGTACACACATACTGTACACACACATACTGTACACACATATTGTACACACATACTGTACACACACATACTGTACACACATACTGTACACACATACTGTACACACACATACTGTACACACACATTGTACACACATACTGTACACACACATACTGTACACACATACTGTACACACATACTGTACACACACATACTGTACACACACAGTACACACACATACTGTACACACATACTGTACACACACACAAATACTGTACACAGATACTGTACACACACATACTGTACACACATACTGTACACACACATACTGTACACACATACTGTACACACACACTGTACACACACACACAAATACTGTACACAGATACTGTACACACACATACTGTACACACATACTGTACACACACATACTGTACACACACACTGTACACACACACAAATACTGTACACAGATACTGTACACACATACTGTACACACACATACTGTACACACACACTGTACACACACACTGTACACACATACTGTACACACACACATACTGTACACACATACTGTACACACACATATTGTACACACACACTGTACACACACACATACTGTACACACATACTGTACACACACATACTGTACACACATATTGTACACACATACTGTACACACACATACTGTACACACATACTGTACACACACAGTACACACACATACTGTACACACATACTGTACACACACACAAATACTGTACACAGATACAGTACACACACATACTGTACACACATACTGTACACACACATACTGTACACACACTGTACACACACACTGTACACACATCAGGGTTTCCGTTAGAAAAAATTGTTGCCGGTCTCCGTGACCTGCAAGATTTCAATCTACCGGACAAATGAGATTAATTCCGGTCATAGTTTATTGAGCTTTAAAACAATTTATAGGCAGACTATATAAAGAATGTCATCCTCAAGGCATGTAGATTTATAATATTATTATTTAAAACTAGGCTACTTTTGCGTATACAGTCATTAATATATTCCAAATAAAATAAGTCCCTCGATACTCCGTGCTGCTGCTGACTTGAAATAAAATAGACCGCGTATGTGGGCAGTCGGTCCGACACTAAACAGCAGTCTGTTATAATCACATTTTTATGAGCTAACGAATTCCGTTATATTGGACATTTGTATTAATTATATCAAGCGAAGAACTGAGAAATTTTGCAGAGAGAGACGGCAACGTTATCGTGGCCGGGTTTGCGTGATGTATTTCTCCACCTCCCAACGACTTGGTGCTGGTCATAATGTCCGGTGAAAACAACTCCCTCCAAGCACAACTTGATCACCCGAACCGTACCAAAACAGGCCAAAATTAAATAGCCCATGCGACGAACGATTCATTACATTCGTTTCATCGTTGCTCCACCAAGCAGCCGGTCCAACAATGAAAGCTGTTATCAGCGCGAGCCGGCAGCAGTTAGTTTGCAAGAAGCATCCAGCTGCAGACCCGCAGAGCAGCTTTCCAGGTCTGGGGACCGCACTGTGCCAGCAAAGCTGGTGGGTTATGTGGGTCTGCAGCTGCATGCCTTCCGCAAATCCAGCAGCAAGCTCTCGCTGAGCGAAGCAACGACAACAAACGCAATGATTGTTTCGTTCACCCAACTCCAGCCCATCCAAATACAATTCAAATAATCAAACTGTGCCCAGAGGGAACTATTTTCACCGGACACTATGACCGGAGAGATTAAATATGTCGGACTTCAACAGATTTTGCCGGCCAAATACCGGTAATTACCGGCTAACGGAAACGCTGACACACATACTGTACACACACACATACTGTACACACATACTGTACACACACACGCATACTGTACACACAAATATTGTACAAACGCATACAGTGTACCCCCACCCACCCACACACACATACAGTACACACACACACTAGGGGCATGGTGACCAGGAATACCTGTTCTTTCCAAAATTCAGTTCAAATGCCATCTTGGAATAACAAATCAACGATTGTGTGCAGACAATTGAAAAATAGAAAAAATTTAAATACTTGTTCTAGAACTGTATTTTTTGCACTTGTTTGTTAAGTTACTGGGAATACCCTTTCCTTGTTTTTGCTCATTTTAACAGACAAAACACAACACATTCTAGTAATTCTGGTTTACACCTAACCCTTATTATTGCTGTTATGATTTCCAAAAATAAAATCTCACCAATCTTTAGTAAAATAGGAGATTTAAGTGTTTATCTGGAATTGTGAGGATAGGTATTGGCGGTAACCTGGGATCAATATGTGAAACGTAATTATCTCCTAAAATAATTGGCCACAAAAGACTAAACTCATTTTGGTTGTTCATTGGGGTGCCAAGATCATGCCCAAAACATATCATGCATCTGCCATGAAAATTAAGCCTTTTTTGTTTGTTATCAATTGAAGGCCATGAACTATGTTGACTCATATCCCATACCCGGATTTTTCCTTCAGATTCAGCTACATTTGAATTCTCTTGAGATAACTCTGGGAGAACTATGGTATTATGTTACATGATGATGATATCCCTACAAAACGACCAAAACATTTTAATTCTCTTAAATTGGAGGAGATAGTGAATTGGTATTCCCGGTAACTTAGGTCAACTTTAGAGGTCCGCCATCCCTCATTACATGATTTTTTTTTTAAAGTTGAATTATTTGGCATCTATAACAATCATTCTTGACATGAGAAAAGATTTTAATGTTGTTCGTATAACATCCTGGGTTATATGGCTTAGAAATGGGGCAGGTTACCGGGAATACATGCGTTACCCATATAGAGAGAGAGAGAGAGATTGATTTGCTAAAATACAGTTCTTAATTTTCTCACTTCCTATGTGAGAATGTTAGTTATTATGTTCTCAATGCCCATAACATTGTATGAGTTGTGTGGAAGCGTTTGCTAGTTCTAGTGCTACCCCTTTGTACATTGTGTCTGACAAGTTAACAATAAATAATGGTATCAGGAATACATTTGCCTCCTGCGTGAACTGTGCATAGCTGAATAGACTGTATTTTAACGCAGGTTATATGGTGGTACTTGGAGAGCCAGCTACGTTCTCAGGTGGTACTTGGTGTAAAAAGTTTGAGAACCACTGTTCTATTGTATTCTAGGTGAGTTTGAGCGTGCTGCAGGTTATTGTCACAATACTCTACAGAGACAGTTACAACTGAACCAGTACAGTCAGATGGAGTGGGCCATCAATGCTGCCACTCTCTCCCAGTACTACATCACTAAGGTAACCATGCTGCCACCCTCTCTCAGTACTACATCACTAAGGTAACCATGCTGCCACTCTCTCCCAGTGCTACATCACTAAGGTAACCGTGTTTATGTTTGTGTTGTTCAGGGGCTTTACATGGAGGGTAGACACTGTCTGTCTGCAGCTACTGTCGTTGCAGGCCAGGCTGGAGAGGTGCCTTCTGAGGATGCTGCTCAGGAGAGTAAGTTCAGACTGTCTGTCTGTCTGCTAGCCTCTCTGTTTGTATGAAATAAAATACATATCTTTTCGTCTTGTGTCTATATCTTATCTGATCTTATATGTTGTCTAGTCTTATATCTTGCCTTGCCTATAACTTGTCTAGTCTATATCCTGTATAGTCGATATCTTATCTAGTCTAAGTAGTCTTATATCCTGTCTAGTATATATCTTATCTAGTCTTATATCTTAACTAGTCTATATCTTGTCTATATCTTATCTAGTCTATAATCTTGTCTAGTATATATCTTGTTTAGTATATATCTTACCTAGTCTATATCTTATTTAGTCTTATATTTTGTGATTTGTCTAGTCTATATTGTCTGACTAGTCTATATCTTGTCTAGCCTTGTATGTTATCTTGTCTCTTGTCTAGTCTTATCTAGTCGTATGTATTGTCTAGTCTATATCTTATATTGTCTCTTGTCTGGTCTATATCTTATCCAGTCTCATATAATATCTAGTTGTATATCTTGTCTAGTCTTATATCTTGTCTAGTCGTATATCTTGTCTAGTTTTATATCTTGTCTAGTCGTATATCTTATCTAGTTTTATATCTTGTCTAGTCTTATATCTTATCTAGTTAGTGAAAGTAAATGAGAACAAAACTGAAATTCTAATTATCGGCCCCAAAACAAAAAAGAAACGTTAATAAAGAACCTGGGAGGACTAACCCCTTGGATCAAATCTGAGGTCACAAGTCTCGTGGTTATCATAGATTCACAACTGAACTTCAATTCTCATATTAACAAAGTGACCAAAACATAGTTCTTTCATCTCAGAAACATAGCAAAAGTACAACCATTTATGAATCAAAACAATGCTGAGAAGCTAATTCATGCATTCATATCTAGCCTGTTAGACTACTGTAATGCACTTTTCACAGGTCTCCCTAAGAAAACCACAGATGCTTCAGCTAATCCAAAACTCTGCAGCCCGACTGCTAACCAGAACCAAAAGGAGAGAGCACATTAGTCCAGTCTTAGCTGCTTTACACTGGCTTCCTGTAACATTTAGAATTGATTTCAAGGTCCTTCTCCTTACATACAAAGCTCTAAATGGAAAGGGATCTAGCTACATCACCAACACTCTAATAAATTACAGGCCAGCAAGAACACTGCAATCATCAACTGCTGGACTACTAGAGGCTCCCAGAAACAGTCAAAAGAGGATCGGTGATGCAGCCTTTATCAACAACTACGCCCCAAAACCATGGAACAAACTACCCAAAAACATCAGGGAAGCCAACTCGCTAGATATCTTCAAAAGACAGCTTAAAACAGGCATTTAAATTAAACGTCAGGGATATCCTGACACAAATTGTACTTTACCTGCACTATTCTTACTCTGCCTACTTTTATACACTTCCTATCAAATTAATGTGTCAGTTCTATGCTAATTTGATCTCACTACCTCTTATGCACTGTAATTCTAAGAGCGCTGCTCTGTTGTAATTCAAAACTGAACTTTGTAAAGAAACTCAAAGTTGAGAGCGATGCTCTGTTCTATAAGGTAATTTAGAACTGTACTTTGTTGTAAAGAAACTCAAAGTTAAGAGCGATGCACTGCTCTGTTGTATGTTAGAACTTTGTAAAGAAACTCAACGTATTAAGAGCGATGCACTGCTCTGTTGTTCTATTAAGTGTTATGAGCGATGCTCTTTTGTAAATCTTATTGTATATTTTTATTGAACTATTTTATCACACTTTTTACACACTTTTTACTCTGTTCTATTTTATTATTTGTATTACTGAATGAAACCATAAACGGAGGCCTATTGGGATGCTAGATCCTAATGTGAAAAACTGATTTACCTTACCTTGCTACCTTTTTTATGCTCGCTTATGCCTGTATTTCTTACTGCTATAAAGCACTTTGAACTGCAATTTCTGTATGTAAAGTGCTATACAAATAAAGTTATTAGTTTTATATCTGGTCTAGTCTTATATATTATCTAGTTTTATACCTTGTCTAGTCTTATATCTTGTCTAGTCTTATATCTTATCTCTAATCTAGTTTGTATGTCAGCTGAGGTAGAGGGTGTTGTTTGTCTCTCGTCCCAGGTGAGGTAGAGAGTGAGCGGAGGGAGCAGCTTCGCCAGAAGAGAGCAGAGATCGCCAGATGTTGGATCAAATACTGTCTGAACCTGCTGCAAGACTCCAAGAAACTACTGGAGGTAGAGAGAGATTAACCTAACACTGACTCCTAGAGGTAGAGAGAGATTAACCTAACACTAACTCCTAGAGGTAGAGAGAGATTAACCTAACACTAACTACTGGAGGTAGAGAGAGATTAACCTAACACTAACTCCTAGAGGTAGAGAGAGATTAACCTAACACTAACTACTGGAGGTAGAGAGAGATTAACCTAACACTGACTCCTAGAGGTAGAGAGAGATTAACCTAACACTAACTCCTAGAGGTAGAGAGAGATTAACCTAACACTAACTCCTAGAGGTAGAGAGAGATTAACCTAACACTAACTCCTAGAGGTAGAGAGAGATTAACCTAACACTAACTCCTAGAGGTAGAGAGAGATTAACCTAACACTAACTCCTAGAGGTAGAGAGAGATTAACCTAACACTAACTACTGGAGGTAGAGAGAGATTAACCTAACACTAACTACTGGAGGTAGAGAGAGATTAACCTAACACTGACTCCTAGAGGTAGAGAGAGATTAACCTAACACTAACTACTGGAGGTAGAGAGAGATTAACCTAACACTAACTACTGGAGGTAGAGAGAGATTAACCTAACACTGACTCCTAGAGGTAGAGAGACCACAGGCTAGAGAGACGGTTGTCCCCTCGTACAGTGTGTCACTCGCACGTTAAAGCTGCAGTAACTGTTTTGTCTGTGTGTGGAGGACAACATTAGGGAGCTGGATACAGATCGTCAGGAGTAACTGTTTTGTCTGTGTGTGGAGGACAACATTGGGGAGCTGGATACAGATCGTCAGGAGTTGAGGAGATCGATGAGGGCAGAGGAAGAGGAGGAGAGGAAGACTGCCCTTGTGTTTGGTTCAGAAGACACCTACCATTCTATCATCGGCCTGGAAGAAAAGGTACTATTACTACTACTACTACTACTCCTGCTGCTGCTCCTACTAACACTATTATTCCTCCTGCTACTGCTGCTAGCCTGCTACTAACACTACTACTATTATTATTACTACTACTACAATTACTACTATACTGCTGCTGCTGCTACTATTACTATTACTACTGCTATTATTACTACTACTACGATTACTACTAGAGCCCGAAAGATACTGGATTTTTGAGGCAGATGCCGATACCAATATTTGGGAGTAAAACAATTTGGATGTCAATATATCGGCCGGTATTCAGACACATCTTTAGATGTGAGATGTAAAATACTTACAAAGATATGTACATGGTGGTGGGATATTTTACAGTTGAACAGAATTTACTGTGAAAATGAATATATATATATATATATACGGTATGTGTGGTTCCATTGACCCCATTCTCATTCAGATATCTTGAGGTGAGAAGTCAAGGGAGACCTTTGAAAATGCCCATAGCATGTACCTCCCATCAAATTACCCTAGCTTAAAATTTGGAGAGAAATCGACTTCCTTTGCCAGTGAGCTAGCATGACATGGCTGATTCCTCAAGATATCTAGTTTGAGTTTCATATGATGGCAGTATCTTTGCTAGCTTAAAAATGTGCCCACTAGAGCCCTTTTAAAGACTGCTAATCAAACACCGGGATACCGGTGTGTCTCCATAGTAACCATGGTAACCAGATGTTGTGTTTCCAGGTCAGCTGTTTGTATCCGTTGGACTTCACTGAAGCCAGAGCTGTTTTTCTGGTGGGACAGAACTACGTTACACAGGTACACACACACGCAGGTCAAATAGGAATGTTTTTTAGTAGGGATGGGTCATAAAATAAATAGTTTGCAGGGATCAACTTTTGTGATCTGGTCGTTCCTTTTTTGCTTTATATGCGGCACAATAATAGTTTTATCTCGATTTATCTTGTTTTCATGATCGTGGGAAGCCAAAATTGTAATTTAAATTAAAACTTGATTAATCGCCCAGCCCTACCAAATTTCATCGAACTATTATGTTATTCAATTTCATTCTTTCAAATGTTTTTATTATGAAGCTTATTAAGAACAAATCTTGGTATTGCCATGCTTCTTTTCAAGTATAAACACATACAAACATGAGGCGACAGTGGCTCGGGAGGTAGAGTAGTCGTCTGGTAATCCGGATGTTCCTGGTTCGATTCCCGCTCCTCCCGGGCAAGACACCCCTAATTGCTCCCGATGAGCAGGTTGGCACCTTGCATGGTTGCCTCTGCCATCGGTGTGAGTTAATGGGTAAAATGTGAACAAATTGTAAATCGCTTTGGATAAAAGCGCTATATAAATGCAGCCATTTACCATTTATGAGGGGGGGAAAACAACGTACACATTAACTGTAGCCTATAACCCATAACCCCCCCCCCCCCCCCCCCCGAACTGCAATTACGATTAAGTTCTTTCTGCAAGATGAGAGACTAGAGGTTGCCACATTTTCTCTAATTCTCTTAACTTGTTCTTCATGATAAAGCGGATTCTCTCAAGGTGAAATGATTATGTTTTTTTGCAGTGATAAGTCCATATGCCTGGAAAAGCTGTTGTGCCTGTTTTCAGTTTCCTTAAATCCTCTATCCCCAATATTATTAAAACTGGATCAGGGTCAGGTGGCGTAACGGAGATTGCGTTCGTCACCAACCCCACGAACCAACCCCGGAGCGGCTAGATTGGCCTGTTCGAATCCAGCTCACAGCTCCGGGGTTGTCACCAGCTTGGCTGGCCGTTCACACTAATACAATTGGCAGTATTAGAGGGTGGGAGAAGCTGGCGGGGTGGGTCCGGGTCGTTGTAAACAGCGACTCCTACAGTTCGGTCGGGGTGCCTGCTAAGCGCAGATAGGACCTGAGTGGGATAGTGTGGTCCTTCCACACGTTACACCCTCTCAGTGAGAGTCCGCGCTGCCAGGTGAAAAGAAGCGGTTGATTGGCTGGACGTGTGTCGGAGGAAGCACGTGGTAGCCTCCACTCTCCCAGATGATCTGACTGTGGGGGGTAAGTGCGCAGCGACCAGGAAGGGGATTGGGAATTGGCATAACGACTAACATTGGGATGGGAGAAAATAGGAGGAAAATAAAAAAAAAAAAAAAAAAAACTAAGATATCAATCCAATAACCTTGTATTTTAGGACAAAGAGCGTAATTATGAAGTAAGTTAGTTCATCCTTCTTGACTGCCAGAGGTGGTGCTTTAAGCACTGGATCACTCATACCAACAGAGTCACAAGGAATCTTGAGGACATACTTTCTCACAGAGTAGAAGCAGGGGAACTGGGCACTCAGGGGCAGTCCTCTCAGGGGCACTCCTCTCAGGGGCAGTCCTCAGGGGCACTCCTCTCAGGGGCACTCCTCTCAGGGACAGTCCTCTCAGGGGCTGTCCTCTCATGGGCAGTCCTCTCAGGGGCAGTCCTCTCATAGCCCTTTTACACCGGCCAGGTTCCATGTTGGAGCCAGTTCCCGAACGTAATCTTGCACCGGCCAGCACGTTCACACCGGGATTAATTGGTTCAGAACGTGACAAATCGGTGCTCAGCTGGCACTGGAAAATTGTTGGTTTTTCCTCGCAAACCGTGACATCATCAGTGGGCGTGTCATATTCTAGGCTGTGAAGACGAGTAAACGGGGGAAAGTAGCGAGTCGGCATTGCACTCAACCGATCCATTCAACAGGAAGCGATTTGCGACTGATCTCAAAACCAGATTAGATTTAAATGTATTGTTATGATACAGCACAAGTACAATACACCATCCAACCAGAGTGGATAAAGAAATGCTCCAGAAATGCGTGGAGAAATATGCTGAATATGCTTTCAGCGTTTATTGCGTCATACAAACGGAAAATGGATCTAGCAGATCGACGTCAAATAATTGGAATTGTTTTTCTCCAGACACATCGGCCACAGGTAAGAGGAATCTAATGTTATTTCCAGATCGATTGTCCATTTATTTCATTGCAATCTGTCCGATCAACGTATGGTGTCTTACTAAAGAAAGACGTTAGTGACGATCAAGGAATCATAAACGACCCCCCCCCCCCTTTCCTTCACGCATGATGGAGCATAATGTATAGCGATCATATGCATTTGAAAATTTTAATATAGCGTGTATAGGGACGAAACGGCAATCGATAATGTATAATACGCGTCGGGGCCTATAGCGCGCGTTCTAGGAATGACTCTGCTATACAGTCTAAAAACATATTTTTTTTTTTTTTTTTTTTTTACTTTTTTTTTTTTTTGCGTTTATCGCTTTTCTGGTCAAGCATGACCGACAGAAACAGGTTGAAATGGGATGAAGAGCAGGGGAAGACACTCTGAGAAAATACGTCGGGTCCGGGAATCGAACTTGTGTACCCCAGATCCATGACGAGCACGGTTTTCCCCGACGCAGAAATAGCGCCGAGATATGCGTTGAGCTACGGGAGCTCCCCTCTAAAAACATACTTATATTCTCAACGGTACTAACACGACAATGTATGAATGGAAAAATATAACGTTCCCACATCCAGAACGATAGATACCCGATGTTGAATGGGCCATAGTAATGTCGATATAGCTATAATATTTAAAAAGTTATAGCCCTGCAAAGAAGGTGAGCCACTCCATAGGGTTACAGCACTGGCAGAGTGTGGTATAAGATGGGCATACTGCATGGCACCCAATGTGTCTGACCAATCTGACCAATTAGTTCAACTGGTAAGTCCGCTGGCTGTGGATCCTATGGTCACAGGTTAAAAATTCTTTTTTTTACGTTAATTCATTTATCCACTCTGGTTGGATGGTGTATTGTACTTGTGCTGTATAATGACAATACATTTGAATCGAATCTCATTTTGAAATCGCTACCTGTTGAGTGGATCAGCATGGTGCAATGCCACACCTCGTGTCCATAGGCAGCGTAGCGATTTCAAAATGACATTTGATTAAAATGTATTGTCATTATACAGCACAAGTACAATACACCATCCAACCAGAGTGGATAAATGAATTCATGTTAAAAAAAAAAACATTTGGAACCAAGAGATTTGAACCTGTGACCATAGGATCCACAGCCAGCGGACTAACCAGTTGAGCTGATCAGTCGGATGTTAACTGTGAGTGACTAATCCATCATGTACACTTGTGCCAATTGAGTTTGTCCCAAATTTTTTTTATTGGCATTAACCCATTCTCCGCCAAAATCGCTGTTCAGCGTTATTGCCCGCCATGCGTTGTCTGCCAATATCGCTGTACAGCGTGTTTCAAGTTCATATTTCATATTTTTGTCATGGAATTCATATTTCACCCACGGAGCCTTGTCATATGCTGCGGGAGCCATCACAATTCTGCAACGCTTCAATACCGCCACCTGGTGGCTGATCGGCGAGTTGCAACCGGAAGTGGATCTCTTGTGATACCGGTGCGTCTCCCTATTCCGTCCGGCCACTCGTTTATCGTCCCTGGACTCAAGACACACACCGTGGATATGGATATTTGCCATAACTCAATAATCCACATGATTTGGGCGTATATTACAGGGTGTCCGCGGGACCTTAAAAAGTCTTAAAAAGTCTTAAATTCAACTATCAACTATTAAGGCCTTAATTTGTCTTAAAATGTCTTAAATCCGACTTTCGGAGGTCTTAAAAACATGCCATGTCATCTTATGTTTCATTGTGAAATCTGGGGGGAAACTATTATTAACGGGAGATAAAGTCAGACTTTTTTTTTTCTTTCACGCAAACGGTACGCTGCGCAGTGGGGCGGAACCAATTTATGGTCCTTAATGTGTGTCGCCGTCGGGAGCTATTTCAGAACACCGGAGCATAGGTAACACGTTATTCAAGCCGTAGCGATAACGCTGACGTTTAGTTTAGTTTAATTGATTTGTATTTATTTGCACTCGTTAATTTAACATGGGAAAGTGCAAATTTAATGAGAACTGGCTCGAAAACCCTCTGTTTGCACCGTGGTTGGTCCCAGTGAAAGTACGAGGCCCGCTGCAAACTCTGCAAAAAGGATTTTAAACTGGGAACGATGGGAATAAAAGCAGTCGAGTCACGCATGCACAGCGCTAAGCATGTTACCTCTACAAAAACCCGCCTGCAGACAACTTCAATATCAAATTTCTTTTCGACGCCGTCCACATCAACTGCTCAGGGACAGGTAGGTCTACCACCAATTACATCTGCACCTGTCCGGGTAACGTTCGGCTCCACGCCAAACCCTTGAAGCTGAGGTACTGTGGGTTCTAAATACGGTCGCAAAGCATCAGTCCTACAATGGAAATGAGGGACTAGGAGAGGTGTTTCAAGCGATGTTCCCTGACTCTGTTAGGATCTATGCGTAACAGTACTGTATATTTGCATATCATGTATGTCACAAATGTAACGGTAATATATACCTGTATGTCATGTATATCCCTATGCCATAAATGTCATGTATGTTGTGCATGTCATAAATGTCACTATGAATTGAAAATGGGGGACCCTGATGTAAACAAGACAAACGTCTTTCTCTGGTCTGCATCCCCTTATTATTGTGTGTATTGAGCTGTACTGTATTGTACCCATTCTGAAATCTGTTAAATAAAGTATTCATTCAACCAAACCACAAAAACAAAACAACTGGATGAATGAAAACTTTATTTAACAGATTGCAGAATGGGTACAATACAGTACAGCTCAATACACACAATAATAAGGGGATGCAGACCAGAGAAAGACGTTTGTCTTGTTTACATCAGGGTCCCCCATTTTCAATTCATATTGACATACACAACATAGAATAGATGGAATAGAAATACTTTTATTATCCCGTGGGAAATTTGACACTGCAAATCGCTCAACATTTAAACATTTAGACAGGACAGGTCACGAATTAGAATAATAACACAAATCAATAAAGTTGCCTAGGATAAGAGTAGAGTAAAATAGAATAAAAATGAAATAAAATATACAGAAATAAATACAGTAAAAACATACATGACATCATGACATACAGGTATATACTGTAGTACTGTTACATTTGTGACATACGATATGCAAATAATATACAGTACTGTTACCCAGAGATCATAACAGAAAATATTATATATATATGATGGGGATGAGACTGTACATTAGGAGGAGGGGGGGGGGTTGGACATTTACGGTGGCCAGTTTCGAATTGCAGCCTCCCGTAGGTGCTCTTTAAGAGCGGTTTTGAATGTGGGCAGGGGTAAAGTGGGTTTTAGGAGTGAGGTTAAGCAGTAGTCTGACCAGTTTGTTTTGTGATGTTTGTAATCTTGTTTTTAGTGCCTTTGAGGTGCTTTGGTACCATGAGGTGCAGGCATAGTCGTAGTACCCTTGAATGAGTGTACTGAGAGTACCCATGATTTTTGCCATTTTGTTATCGTGAAATTGGTATTAAATTTAATTCTGAGTGGCATTAAAAAGTCTTAAAAAGCCTTAAATCTGACTGGGCTAAACCTGCAGATACCCTGTATTAGTATTATACAAACCGGAGCTGGATCGCATCGATCCACATCACATAACTGGGATCCGTTTGCTCCACTCTCATCGCCCAACGCTACGAGGAAGCTGACGTAAGTTTCAGCGTTTTTCTTTATCATTTTCGATACAAACTGCTCTGATCTATATATCACCCATACTACATAAATCATTTAACGTCGGTCACGGAATTATAAACACCCCCCCCCCCCCCCCCCCCTCCGTTCACCCGCGGATGTTCAGTCATAACGCTCAGGACCATGTACAGTTGAAATTTTTTATATAACGTTTATCGGTATCAAACGCCATTTGATAATCTAATATATGCATTTATGTCTATCACGTTCTAGGAAATACTGCAGAAAACGATAAAAACATATTTATACTCTAGACGGTATTTTCGTATAAATGTGTGAATGAAAAAGTAAAACGTTCCTACATCCTGAACGATAGCTAATCGATGTTGAATGGGCCATAGTAATGTCAATTTAGCAATACAATTTAAAAAGTTATAGCCCTGCAAAGAAGGTGAACATCTCCATAGACTTATAGTACTGGCAGAGAATGGTTTAGGATAATCAAAGTGGTGGCAGAGAATGGGTTAATGAATCAGATGTCATGCTAATATGTCATGTTCTACAGTAGGACTTACTACTATGATACCCATTAAAACAGTAATTTGAATAATAGAAGCCTACATTGCTGGAACGATTAATTTCAAACGTATACATTGCGTGTGTGCTTTTGTGTGTGCGCTCGCGCGCTGAGGCTCGCTAAGCCTTTCTCCACGCATTATTTTTACCTCCGCCTGAGTAACGCCCCCGTTGATGACGGAGATGGTGGAATGTTGGTTCTGCTTAAATGGGTGTAAACGCGCGCTGGTTTGCCAGAGAGCACCAAGGTTCAGAGTAGGGGTGGACGGTATGGTATAAAATTTATATCACGGTATAATTTGAAGCATAGACGGTAACGGTATATATCACGGTATCATCGTTTTTGATAAAAAAATATTATTTTATATAATTTTTTATTTTTTTTATAAAATATATATATTATATAATTAGACTTGTACTTGTATTATCTGCGAGACATCGCCACCACGCAACAAGCTCCACTGTCTGTGTGTACTCTAGTAGCCTCCAGCTACGGCCAGGATTCTCCGGAGCTGCACCTGGACCTATACTCGAGTAGCCTCGAGCAGAGCTACGGCCAGGATTCTCCGGCGCTGCACCTGGACCCTATTGGCATAACGTTACTTAACTGTGCTCAGCAAGCCCTCAGCTCGAATACGCATCGAATCAGTGTTATAAGACATTGATATCAGAAGCTATCTGTAGATACTGCTAGCCGGATATATAACGTTAATACAACGCCTCAGTGAATTATTTAGTTCAATGGGACATTTCGTTTTGAACGGTGAACTAACTTGCGCTAACGTGAGCTAACAGGTAGCATACACGTCTACTCTCTACTAGACTTTGTGGAGCGTTTGTTGATGTCAGGAGCTATCGGTAGCTGGCCGACTAGATACCGTTCGGTTAGACAATGCCTCATCATGTATTAAACTAAAAGTGAATAGTTGACTGGGTCATTTTGTAACGGTAGCTAAGCTAACGTTAGCTCAGGGAGACGCCGCCGTCCTCCCACTAGACTACTAGACCCGTGTTTACATGCGTGCGGTAGGGGCTGGCACGCCCACTGCGCGAAGCCTCCTAAATAACTTTTTCCAGTTCGCACATATCTATTATCTATGACTAATTCTATCTATTTTTAGGGGCAAATGCGAGTGAAATAGTCGCGCTGTGGTTACATGACGTCATTGCTATTTTAGAGCTGCCCTACCGGTTACACGGTATAGTCAAAATCCATACCGTAGAGCAAATTCATACCGTTTATACCATATACCGTTTATACCGTCCACCCCTAGTTCAGAGGGTTCAGAACGGAGCTGGAGCTTGAACCGGAGCCCGGGCGGTGTAAAAGGGCTATCGGGGGCAGTCTTCTCAGGGCTGCCCATGATGTGGAGACACTTCTGGTAGAGTGGCACCTTGCACCTGATGGCAGGGGGCAGTTCTTTGGACTAATTATGAGAGGCAATCATGTCCTATGCATCCAGCCACATTGAATTGAATTGATCTGAAAACCTTTATTTATCCCCGAGGGGAGATTCAGATGTCCATCACAGCATAACAGCAATTTAAAAACAGTAAAAACAGTTAATGGAAACAGTTAATACATAACATACACTTATTAGTATCTATGTGTTAAAAACAAGATGGACAAATACATTGGGCTAAAATAGAGCTAAAAGTGGTGAAAAGAAACGGGTCCAAACATGATGTTAAATAATTAAATTAATTGGTTACAGTCCACAACCCAGCTCCTCCAGTCCACGGCAGTTAGCCCGTCCTGGCCCTGCCTGGTTGTGGAGCCTGATTGCCACCGGCACAAAGGACTGCCCGAAGCGCTTTGTGGTATGTCGGGGGGGGGATAAGTCTGTGGCTAAACGTGGACCGCATTGCGGTCAGCTCATCATGGGGGGGGTGGCAGGGGTTCTCAAGGATAGCATACAGCTTCCTCCTCGTCCTCCCCTCTGCCACCACCTCCAGACTGTCCAGGTCCGCTCCCACCATAGAGCTTGCTTTTTTGACCAGTTTATTTCTTTTGTTTGTGTTGCTGTTGCCCCCCCCCAGCATACCACAGCGAAGAAGAGGGCACCAGCAACCACACACTGGTAGAACATCTGCAGCAGTTTGCTGCAGACATTAAAAGACCTGAGCCCTCTCAGAAAGATCAGTCTGCTCTGTCCCTTCCTGTAGAGGGCCTCGGTGTTGTCCGTCCAGTCCAGTTTATTGTTCATGAGAACACCCAGGAATTTATAGTTATCCACCATTTCCACCCCCACCCCCTGGATGATGATGGGAGTTGGGGGCTTCCTCCTGCTCCGCCGATGGTCTACCACCATCTGCTTCGTCTTACTGATCATTTTACACATTGATGGCAATGAATTGCTAAGTGCACCCACTGTATTACTAACTTATAAAATCAACCTGAGGTAGATTCGTCACAAATGAACCTATGTTGAACACAGTCTGTCCACCATGCAAAACAAAGCATGCATAACACTTTGCCGAAAAACCTCAGTCACGTCTCTTGACAACTGTCATAATAATGGCTTTCCTTCTGCTCTGACTCCATGTTATCAAGGCATAGGGCTGTTACAAACAATGCAAATATTAAAGTAAAGAAGGTTAATGCATGATTAACTTAGAATGTAAAACAGTACATGGCTCTTTCTTATCTAGGGGATGGCTTACAGTGTTGTTGAATGAGTTGTGCATCTTTGCGCACAGTGGGTATACTAGTGGGATTAAGACATACTAGTCTATTTGCCAACACAATGAACCCGGAAATTGTGGAACCACCAAACTTTTATGATAGATATGGATAGTATGGGTCACCAGCACTTAGAAACTGCCGGATGCTAAGTTGTACATGTTGGGCAACTTTTTTTATTTGCATAATTAGCTACATTTGCATAATCACCTAAATGGACAAATCTCGGAAACTACTTGATCAATTTCAACAATGTTGGAGTGGTTTTGGGGGTTATTTGGGATGCTGAATCCATTTATGATACTCAAGAGTTTCGGAATTGCAATATTTACTGGAATTTACCAAATTTCTATTTCAAGAGAAATTCTGCTGAATAATATTATGGGGAAACTTACTCCTTGCTTACAAGTCTTGGTTATCATAGACTCAGGTCTACTGTAAGCTTTAAGTCCCACATTAACAAGCAATGTTCCCTCTAATTTTTTTTCGGTCTGAGCAAACACTCAAACCTCCTGAGCAGACATCAGCAACTACTGAGCAACATACGTCACCTGCCGATTAACCAGTTAGTTGATAAGCGGCGGTTTGTAAAAAATCTGAGAATCTTAATATCCCTCAATGTCTAACATAAAAATCTATACATTTAGCTGATGCACAGAAATAATACAAAAAGGCATATTATATTCCTTAATCAAATATTTATTTGACCATTGATTGACGATATAGAGCAAAGTCCTTACTTTGGCGGCGGCGGTGTGAGTCGTGTCACTAACTTTTGTCTTTTTAGGAGGCTGACTCGTCATTATTTTATTAATTGAATTATCATGCGACTTCAAGGGGGACCATATTGTGATTTCTTTTATGATACTCGAAGTTTACTCAAAGATGCCTTATCATTTTAATATATTTAAAGTATGCCTCCTCTGTATGGATATAAAATTATTGTTTATTTTATATAACAAAATAATATCTCTCTATAACCAAAGTTACTCAACATGCTGTATTATGCCTAAAGTAATCTATCTGACAAATCTCAAGAAAATAACAATCAACCTATGACAAAATAATATATATTTTCAAGTCTTACTGGACAAAATAAATAACAAGAAAAATATGAAGTAATGTTCTAAATAATACCTCTTCTGTATTAGAAAATTAGACAAAGCTTTAAAGAATATATCTTTGTATCTTTTTAATGTAATGGAAATTATAAAACCGTAACCTCACAAATACTAATTTAAAAGTAGCCTACACTATGCAGTTTCAGATGTTGCAATTAGTGTACTAAACTAATTTATTACACACATAATCCTTAGAATGATTGTATCATAAGCATCTTATCAAACCAAAACATAATTTTCAGGCATCAAAATAGTTTTCAATTATTTTCTTTCTCTCTCTAGCTGCATTCTTCAATCAATTCGGTCAACTTTGCCATCAAACTCTCGCCTCGCACTGCTTTGTTTGTAATGTTTTTCTGTGTCCATGTGAGCTTTGAGATCGCCAGCACCTTTATTAGACACAAAAACATATGGTGAAGCTTTGCACGCATACATTTTCGTGTTGGCAATTTAGGGATGGGTAC
This sequence comes from Notolepis coatsorum, assembly GCF_963971535.1. Lineage (NCBI taxonomy): Eukaryota > Metazoa > Chordata > Actinopteri > Aulopiformes > Paralepididae > Notolepis > Notolepis coatsorum. The sequence goes on along the minus strand of NC_140165.1, from coordinate 166,852,570 downwards.
CTTTCACATTTGAATCGATACCGGTACCCAACGGTACCTTTTTTCTGTACTTTAGTCTCAAGAAATTAAATTTGCCTACCTCAGTCGTGAAAAAAAAAATCCAAACTTCAAATAACTACAATTTTGACAGTTTTCGGCTTGCCATTGCTCCGACTGCTTTGTTGTTGAATCAAGTCAAATCCTAGGTAAGCATATATTGTGCGTGTGAACGTTGACATGAAAAGAAAAAAAGTTTAAAAAAGTTTAAAAAGGTTAAAAAAAGAAAAGAAAAAAAATTCTGTATCTCACTTGATTCGATACTCGGTAGTACCGACATGTTTCGGTTCGGTACCTCAAAAGTACCGAATTCGGTACCCATCCCTAGTTTGGCATTGTGAGCCAGCAATGCTGGTCGGATCTGTCCGCTTCCTGCTCTGTTGTGTGTGTGTCTGTGAGCGCAGTAGCGACTCCCACAAGGCACTGAAAGCAGGGCTTCTCTTGGTAACTTCACACGCAACAGGGTACCGTAGTATTCGGTGCAACGCGCCAGTCAATTTAACTACATGCATATTTTACACAAACGTTTCTGTGCACGACAGATTTCAGATGTGCGCGGGAGCATTTTGCCATGTGCGCACGTTAGAGGGAACATTGTTAACAAGGTGACAAAAGCATAATTCGTCCACCTTAGAAACAAAGCTAAAGTACAACCATTTATAAATCAAAAGGATGCTGAAAAACGGATCCATGCCTTTATTCCAAGCCGACTGAAGAAAATACTTCAGCTTATTCAACTCTCAGCTAGGCTATTACACTGGCTTCCGGTAACATTTAGAATTGATTTGAAGGTCCTTCTCCTTATGTACAAAGCCCTAAATGGACCAGACCAAGCTATATTGGCAATTTTCTTGTCAACTACATGCCCCCAAGAACACTACGATCATCTACTTCTATCATCTTGTATTTTTATTTTCTGCATTGCATTTATTCTGTCTATTTTATGCTCATTTTATGTATTCTAGTGTATTTTCTGCTGTGAAGCACTTTGGGCTGCAATTCTTGTATGGAATTTGTACAAATAACATTTATTATTATTATTGGAGATGGTGGAATGTTGGTTCTGCTTAAATGGGTGTAAACGCGCGCTGGTTTGCCAGAGAGCACCAAGGTTCAGAGGGTTCAGAACGGAGCTGGAGCTTGAACCGGAGCCCGGGCGGTGTAAAAGGGCTATCGGGGGCAGTCTTCTCAGGGCTGCCCATGATGTGGAGACACTTCTGGTAGAGTGGCACCTTGCACCTGATGGCAGGGGGCAGTTCTTTGGACTAATTATGAGAGGCAATCATGTCCTATGCATCCAGCCACATTGAATTGAATTGATTTGAAAACCTTTATTTATCCCCGAGGGGAGATTCAGATGTCCATCACAGCATAACAGCGATTTAAAAACAGTAAAAACAGTTAATGGAAACAGTTAATACATAACATACACTTATTAGTATGTGTTAAAAACAAGATGGACAAATACATTGGGCTAAAATAGAGCTAAAAGTGGTGAGTTATTTGCTACCTCTTATCTAGCAGGGCTAAAATTATTTGAAATGGTTTTGTTAACCCTCCTGTTATCCTCAAATTGACTTTACACTCTTTATCCTTGGGGACATTTTGACCCCAGCAGTTTAAACCTCCAGAAAACTATCATAATCAAAAGTGTTACCCAAATGTATGTTTCAGGTGCTTCATGTTACTTTGTTGATTACCTAAATAACCGTTTAAATAAAACATTACCCCTACTCCCCCCCCCCACCCACCCAATTATACATACATAATATATATTATGTTGTTCAAGTGGGGAGTGGGCCCATGATAACTTTCCGTTTTTGGAAAGTAACGTGTGCTTGTGGTTGAGAGACAACAGGAGCATCTGCACTAAGGGTCTCATTCTCATCAGAGGAGGATGCCTCATAATCAGGGTCTCAGACACATTCTCTCCTATGTCACTTTCACCGTCAAATATCTGTGACAAAACTTCACTGGCAGAAAACTTTTTCTTCAAGGTAATTTTCAAATTAGAGTTTAGAAGGCTGCTATGCAAGCTATGTTTGCTCCTCCCCTATGTTGCGTAAAGTTTAGGTAGTCAAAAATCACAAATAACAAAAAAATTCCAGTCCGGGATATACATTCTAAAATATACAGCCAAAAATATGCAGTAAAATTTACAGTAATAAATGTAGATTTTTTTTTTAATTTTAAGTGTATATGTAAAAATAAGTCAAAAGTCCAGGAAGATTACCAGAGTTTGTACTGTCACTCTGTGGTGAGGCAGTGAGGCACAGTCAGTGATGCGTTGTATACTCTGATGGTTGTTGGAATTAAGGACTTCCTGTGCCGTTCAGTGTTGCATCTAGGGAGTCTTAGTCTAACACTGAACATGCTCCTTCTATCAGCCAAGTCTGTGTATAGCGTGTGGGAGGGGTTGTCCATGATGGCGTGGAGCTTAGCAAGGCTCTTCCTCTCTGACAGAGGAAGAGTCTAGCTCCACTTCCACCATGTTACTGGCCTTCCTGACCAGCTTATTTGTCACATATAAGGTACATGTACATTACAGTGAAATGCTTGGTTCTGTATGAGCCCCCTGAGATTGTGCTTCAGACAGTAAAAAAGTTAAAAAAAATAAAGACCAAACACTATACAAAATATACAAACTAGTACAAGTACACAATGCAAACAAATGCAAAGATGAGTTAGAGAGGTAGTGCAAATCTTTTACTAATAAATGGATACAATATGGTGTAATGTTAAAGGTGAGTGTAACTGAGGGGTACAATTCCCTGACTGTATTGTTAAGTATGGTATTATTAAACCACTACCTCTTGTACTTTAACTTCTGGCCATCCAGTACATGATATAAATATGATGAACACTTTCCCACCTGATGAAACGAAGTCCACACAAATGTACAAATCGAATATTTAATATAGCAAAAGGTATATACAACGTTCACTTGTTTACACTTATGATTTGAAATATGCACTTGTATGGCAAATGAGTATTCGTAGGTAAATCAACATTGAATGTCCAATCTCTGGTTACGCAGGGAGTAAGTATACAACCCGGTTCTCTAGGAAACTATAGCGATGGTACTTAAATGATTATAGCTGGATACTCTAAAGGGGGGGGGGTCCCGCTGGTTGTAAGACAGTAGGAGGGGGGGGTTAGAGAAGCCGCTGGCGGTATCCCATCTGGCCGACGATTTCTTGGGAGAATTCAAAGTCTTGAACACGGTGCCCACAGAACCTCGGTCCGCAGACGAATACAGCTGGACCCTCTGGTGGACGGTAGCTGCCGGTCCACAACGGAGAGACGTGAGGCGACCTCACTGGTGTAGAGCGCCGTCTCACCTGGAGTCCTCTCCGGGGGGTAGTTCCAACACTCCGCAGTGTTGGCCGTTATCCATGGAATAATCAAAGCACCCAAAGCATAATCCAAGCCGTGGAAGGCTCGCCGTCGTCCGGGTAGAGTAATCCAATATACAGGTCCAGTCGCCCTGGCCCGGAGCTCCTCGGATGCAAGCACCAGTAGTGGTCTGCCCAGCCTGGTTAAGACTCCAGATAACGTCAGGAACGATGGGGGTACTGATAACTTTATAACTCTAACCGAACGATGCACCATACATAAATAGACTATTATTAGCTTAATAGAATACGTCCAACTCGACGGTATAGTGCCAAACTATGACTATTCAACTATTAATCCACACGATATCTCAATGCCTATTCTGAGGCCAAGTAGGCCTTACTGCACCACACGTGCGTCGTGGGTGAGGCTTCGCGTCTGTTACTCGGTTGGAGGGTAAAGAACTGGACTAAAAGAAAGTTGTACTTTACTTGCGCCATATATATATGCGCTACGAACAAATAGTACCATTCGTATTTCGCCAGACGTATTCCTACGCGGAACCGGGCTTGCCACGACATGTTGGGCGGCACGATTGAACTTGAACCTAGGGGGTATGGCTGCTGGCGCCAGGTTCTCGTCCAATGGTAGAATGAAACTATTATGGGCTGTTTAGTAGACTAAAGGGATATTCAGTGCATATTGTTACAAGGAATATACAGGGGATATCAAACGATATACAAATACAATTAAATATATATATATAAATAAATATATATATTCGGTTTAATCTGATCCTTCACAACAGTGAGTGTTATTCCATACACATGGAATATGTATCTCGATACGATAGAGGGCACACATTGTGAAAACAAAGAACAATTTACCGCCTAATAGAGGCCTTGCACAGAGTGTTTAGAATGCCCATTTCTCCTTGTTAGGGACCAAGCAGTGAGACAATGAGGAAACAGGAGTTGTAGATGAAAACTGGGTTTTTATTTACCCACAAGGTGCAAAACCATTGCAAACCAATAATTTGATAACTAGGCCTATAGATGGGTTTCTCGTCCACGTCAGCAAGTAGGCCAAAAGGAACGTAATAATCCTGGTCAGAACAATGGGGCACTGTATATAGAGGATACTTTGTAGGACATGACCTCGAGAACATTTGAACCTGTTTGGGGAGAGATTTCACACAGACACAACTAGGAATGAGGAAGATATGGATAGTGGTTTACCATTGTATCTTTGTTCCTGGATTGTAGCCAGCTCTTCATAACAACTCATCAACAATAGTCTTCCGGGATTCTGAAATCGGGGAGGAGATAGCGGGGGGAGCAAATGAATGAATGTGGATGAGAGCCGTGATGTAAGTGATTGCAGCTACGGCTGTGGGGGTACTGGAGACATGATCGAATAGACTTGTATGCGCCTGAATCTCCTGAACACGGCGCAACCCATTCCTAATCGATCAGAACTAAATCGGCAGAGAAAAAGCCCATTTTTAAGCACCTATTCCCCATGCACATGCGCAGATTGCCCACGGATTGTGACGCCACGCACACCCGCCCTGGACTGTTCCATCAGAGGGGGGAGCTTCGGTGGTAGTGTGAGTGGCTACAGACCACTGCACTTAAATATAAACATTAGTCTACCTGGAGACTCAATGAGGTAATTGTAGATGTCGCCATAAGACGCGTCTGGCCATTTAGTGGGATCATTGTTTCATTATCCTGTTCGGCTGAAAGGACACTGGCCACCGAAGCTCGCCCCTCTGATGGAACAGTCCAGGGCGGGTGTCCATGGCGTCACAATCCGTGGGCAATCTGCGCATGTGCATAAAAAATTGGCTTTAAAAATTGGCTTTTTCTCTGCCGATTTAGTTCTGATCGATTAGGAATGCAACCACTTACATCACGGCTCTCATCCACATTCATTCATTTGCTCCCCCCGCAATCTCCCCGATTTCAATGTAACGCGGAAGTGTAGTGGTCTATTAGGCGCTCTACAAATTAAAGTTATTATTATTATTATTATTATTCTGTTTACAATTGAACATTCCATGAAAATTATCTATAAATTCTGCATCTTCTGAAACATTTATAAACGGAAAATTCATAAAAAATTGCACCAAAATTTGGTAAATTCCAGTAAATATTGCAATTTTGAAATTGTTTTCTTCTCTTAAGTAGGCGATTATGCAAATGTGGCTAATTATATAAATAAAAAAAGTTGCCTAACATTTACAACTTAGCATCCGGCAGTTTCTGAGTGCTGGGTATCCGTACTATCCATATCCATCATAAAACTTTGGTGGTTCCGAAATTTCCGGGTTCACAATGGGGCTCTATGGGATGGCAAATAGACTATACCGTAGTTGTGTGTTGATAGCCTACCTAAAGCCATAAAGAGGCATTTCTTCACTATATTTTATTATGGTGAAGAAATGAATGCCAAGTTAAGGTTGGTTCTATAGTTTAGTCCTTAATTGTCAGTGTACAGTTGGTGCACTTGGTAGCTCACTCCATCTGCACATAAGAATATGTGGGTGGACAAAACATGGCATTGCAAAACAATGCAATTTTTTGTTCTCCCTGTATTCCTTTCTCAGCCTCTCTCTCTTTGTCTCCCTCTCTCTGTGTGTCTCTCTCTGTCCGTCTGTCTCTCTCTTTCTGTATTTCTCTGTCTCTATTTCTCTCCCTCTCCGTCTGTCTCTGTTTTTCTTTCTCTCTCTCTCTCTCTTTCTCTCTCTCTCTCTCTCTTTCGCTCTTTCTCTTTGTGTCTCTGTCTCTCTCTCTAGGCTAAGGAGTATTTTGAGATGGATGGTCATGTAACAGACCATATAGAGGTAGTTCAGGACCACAGCGCTCTGTTCAAGACACTGGCATTCTTCGAGGAGGATGTTGAGAGACGTTGTAAGATGCATAAACGCCGTGTTGACATGCTAGAGCCCATCTGCAAAGGTAGTGCACTTTTTTTTCTTCTTTTTTTTTTTTATGTCGTCACAACTTGATTTCTGCATTAGAATGTATTCAGACTACAGATCTTGAATTATAGATTAGACAAATGTTACTAGAGTAGTCTAGGGGTTAGTATTTTTGGCAATCCAGAGGTCTAGCCCTAACCTGGAGTCTAGTCAAGGGAAAACTTAGCTTAACAACCAGCCCATACAAACTGTGAAGGAAATGGAGAAAACTATTATATTCCTGTCATCCTAATATTGTACTATGTATATATATATATATATATATATATCACATTTGGAGCTGTAGTCAATGGGCGTAGTCTTTTAGATGCCAAGGTATTCTAGAGAGTCTACCGTAGCGAACTATTACTGGCTGCGTCGGCCAATCGGAGCGCAAAACGGCAAACGCGGAACTGGCTACCTTATGAACTATCAAGCAAGACAACACGAGACAAACTGAAACATGGCAGCAGCAAATGATACCGTCGATGTTGTTGCGGATTTATTAACAGTTCCCTTTTCAAGAAGAACATTCAATGAAAAGATGGACATTGTCAAAAAAGGCCGCCCAACCCCAGAAGGACTGGAAATCAGCCAGGCATCAACGGCCGGTTACGAGCGACATTTCCAGGCTAGCAATTGGGAACGGTACCCCTGGATGACTGGCTCGGTTTCACGGAAGAAGCTTTTCTGCTGGGAATGTTTGTTGTTTGGGACCGACAAGGGTGCGTGGAACTTTAGAGGCTTCGATAACCTTAGCTGTTTAACAAAGTCTGCACAAAAGCATGAAGGCTCGGCAAGTCACCTTAAGGCAACAATTAGTCTGAAAACATTTGGAGACGCAAGGATTGATTTACAGCTGGATGAACAGAGATGGAGAGAAACAACGATGCACAACGAAAAGGTCAAAAAAAATCGGGAGATTTTAAAACGGCTCATACACTGCGTGGTTTTCCTAGGGAAACAGGAGATGGCTTTCAGGGGCCATGATGAGAGTGGAACATCTTTGAACCGGGGGAATTACCTGGAGCTTTTGTCATTTTTAGCAGAATATGATCCAGCTTTGCACTACCATCTGACCACTTCCAAGGTATTTATTGGAACCTCAAGTCAAATACAGAACGATTTGATAAGTGCTGTTGCTGATGTGATGAATGACGAAATTAAAGAAGAATTAAGGAACGCGTCATGTGTAGCTCTAATGCTGGACGAAACGTCAGATGTGAGCAATGCTGCACAGCTGTCGATTGTTCTTCGTTATGTAACAGACGGTGGCGTAAAAGGTTCATTAAATATGTGGATGTGTCGGGGGGCAAAACAGCAGAAGAGGTTGCAACCCTGGCTCTTAATTTCTTGGAGGAATATGCATGCACAGATAAACTTGTAGCGCAGTGTTACGATGGTGCACCTGTTATGGCCTCGGGACTAAACGGTGTCCAAGCCAAAGTGAAGGAAAGGGTCCCCGATGCGCTTTTCATACACTGTTATGCACATGTCCTTAATTTAGTTTTATCTCAAGGTGTAAAAAAAATCAAGAATGCAAAATCTTCCTCACACCTGTCTTCCATGGCCGCGTTCTTTACTAAATCGCCCAAACGTACGCAAGTGCTTGACCAGATGTGTCAAAGGCGACTGCCACGAGTTGCACCAACTAGGTGGAATTTCACATCAAGATTGGTTTGCGAACAGCAAGGGACACACGACCGATTACATAAGGGAGAAATGGGAGAGAGAACTAGAGATAGAAAGGAAGGGAAGGGAAGGAATGGGGGAACATATGCGAGGTGCAACATTCAACAACAGGATCGAGGATATGGAAAGAGTTTGGATGGAAAAACATAATCAGATTCTTTATAACCCCAGAGCTGAAGGGAAAATATGCACCAACACAAAGAGCATGCTGGAGGATGTGTGGGAAGGAGGGGGCAAATCACACGCACATATTCTGGGGATGTCAGAAGCTGAAGGGGTATTGGGAGGAGATAGGGGAGGCAATGATCAGAATATTAGGATACGGGTTACCACAAACAGGACTGGTGCTTTACTTAGGAGACCTGACACACGAGGGAATACAAGGGGGGGACAAATATTTACCGTACTTTTCTGACTATAAGCTGCAGCTTTTTCACCCATTTTTCGACCCTGCGGCTTATATAACGGTGCGGCTTATATGTGACTCGACGTGACCAAACCCGAAAATGTAAAAATCTAAATATTGCTTTTTTGACTGCATTGAAATGTTATTTATCTGTTCCCTTATTTGCTAAACTTAATACAACTTGTAAATGAGTTAATTCTTGTTATTTGTCCGACAGTATTGTGTCCCAATGCTAATTACATATGGTAATTAAACATTAAAACACCTGCGGCTTATAGTCCAGTGCGGCTTATATATGTACACATCATTCAATTTAGCTGCTGCGGCTTAGTCAGGTGCGGCTTATAGTGCGAAAAGTACGGTAATAAAGATAATGTTGATACCGGCCAGAAAAGCAATAACAAGACTGTGGTACAAAGAAGACCCACCGACAATAGCACAATGGGTAGGAATAGTGGAAGAGATACAGGATATGGAGAGGATAACACACATGCTGAGGTTACAGGAAGAGAAATTTGGAGAAAGATGGGGAAAGTGGGAGGATTACAAGGGGAACGAAAACGACATCACAGAGGAAGAACCAAATACATCACAAGAGGGCGAAGGGTAAAGGAGGAAAGAGGTTCAAATAGGGTCTCTGAACCCATGTCACACACTTAATGTTTTACAATTGTTTTATGTTTTTTTAAGTCAGTATTTTTATTTTTCGTCTTTTGGGCATTACATTTTTTCTTTATTATTTATGTCTGATTAATAGTGTTGTTGAAGTTATTGTATACCGGTATGTTGTGTTGTTTGTCTCAATAAAAATTTAAGTTAAAAAAAAAGAAAAAAAATTGGTTTGCACTGTATTTGAACAGAAAGATGCTCTTAAGGACGTGTTCCAGTACATAGTTGACCACCATGAGGAATTTGACGATACTGCTACAGGCGGTGCTGATGCTCATATATCATACTTGAGCACCTTTGAATTTAGCTTTTTAATTTCAACATTTTATGAAATGTTTTCCCATGCAGATGTTCTTTTTGACATTTTGCAGAGCAAGTCATTTGACATGCAGTTTTGTTTGGCTCGGGTGGGCGAGTTTTGCATTCGCATTGAGGAGCAGAGGCCACGTTTTGATCAACTCTATGACGAGACAGTGAACACCACCGGTGTGCCACCTGGGCGCAGAGCGTGCGGAGATCCACGTACATACTACAAGAAGGTGCATGATGGCATTCTGGATCCCACGCAGTTCACCATCTATAAGAAAACGTTCCCTGAAACTGCTTTCACAAGCCTGACTGACAGCTACGGGCCGCGTTTTGACTTGCCACGGCTGAAAACCGAACTCGGTGTCATGTATTCTATGGCAGATTTTCAGGGAAAGGACCCATCTGACCTTCTTCTATTTCTTCAACAAAAAAAACTCAGTGAAAGCATGAAGCAGCTATATAAACTGACGTGTTTAGTTGTAACTATCCCTGTCACCACCTCAACCGTGGAAAGGACATTTTCTGCCCTCAAGCGCATTAAAACATATGCGAGGAATACAACCTGACAAGCCCGACTCTGCATTATCCTCCATGTCAATTGAAAAAGAAATGCTCCTGGATCTGAAAAGGACTGATCAGCTGTATGACCGGGCCATTGAAAAGTTCACCCAAACGGACAGGAGGATGGATTTCGTCTTCAGGTGAACCACGTCAAAATGGTGAGTGAAACAAATTAATTTATATTGATCTGCCGCTGCGCATTTTATTTCCACACAAATATATGTCTGTCTTGAAATATTGGCTGGGCTGCTGTGCGTTTCATTTGGTCATTCTTGACTTGATCTTTCTTTGCATACCGTAACTTCCCTCTAAGCACAATTTGAATTGTATTAAAATAGTTACATTTGTTTCGTTGTTGCTTCACCATGCATGTCTAATAATGACAACTCGCTGGGAGGCGGAGATCGGCATTGGTTTCAGCGATCACGCAACGTTGAACCACACGATAATGTTGCCGTCTCTCTCTGCTTTCTCAATTCTTCGCTTGATATAATTAATACAAATGTCCAATATAACGGAATTTGTTAGCTCATACAAATGTGATTATAACAGACTGCTGTTTAGTGTCGGGCCGACTGCCCACAGAACGGTCTATTTTATTTCAAGTCAGCAGCAGCAGCACGGAGTATCGAGGGACTTATTTTATTTGGAATATAATATTAATAATATATAATAAGATTATGAAGGCCCGGTTAACTCCGGTACGCTTCGCCACTGATATATATATATAATACACAACTTGGTTGGGCTCAGAAATACATAAACATTGTGTGTGCATAATGCGTAGCACACCCTTCCCTCAGATGTCTAGACAGGGAAATGACAGACCTGGGAACAGAAGTAGAAGTGTATATATATATATATTGTGGCAGATATCACCCCCCCTCATGGATATGTGAAGGACGGGAGATATTAATGACACGGAAGGAGTGGAAACGATTAGGTAGCTGATTAATACTGATAGAACCCACCTGTGCATCATTAGTTCACCCACATCCCACACGCACACACCCCAGACACACACTACAAATACACTAGGATAGAGAGAGTTGAGTTGAGTGGAGGTGAGGTTGGAGTTGTGTATTGAGAGAGAGATTGTTGTGTACGGAGTTTTGCGAGGTGAGGTAGTGAGAGGAGAGGTGAAGGCGAGAAGGTGTTCATTGTGTACTGGACCCTAGACTGGCTGAGAAACCTCCTTGTGTACTGACCCTGGACCGGACGACTACTCTTGAGTATTGAACAATCCCTTTTTTGTACGAGAGCCTGTTTTTGTGTTTTGACCATCGGACTGTATTACGACCATTCTATTTGCTTATTGAACTATATTCTGCCTGTAATCAATAAATATTCGTATTGGGCGGCTAAGTGGGCGCAGTGGGCAAGGCGCTCGCCACTAATGCATGAGATGCTGGGTTCGAGCCCAGCTCTCAGCGTTGCTTCCGGCTTGGCTGGTCGTTCATACTAATAGTATTAGGTATGCAGTATTAGGGGGTGGGAAAGCCGGTGGGTGGGGATCGGACGTTGTGGACAGCGACTCCTACAGGTCGGTTGGTGTGCCTGTACAGCAGAATCAGGAAGCAATGGGGGCAGCGTGAGCCTCCCACGCGTTACTCCTCGCCGCTGAGAGATCCCGCTGTACAGGTGAAAAGATGCGACGGCTGCCTCCTCGTGTACCGGAGGGGACACGTGATGCAAGGCTTCGTCCACATTGCAGCCGACCAGTGGGAGGCATGGTCTAACAACGTTCGAGACAGGGGAGGGTAGAATTGGATAATACGAAATTGGGATGGGAGAAAAATAGAAAATGGGGAGAAAAAGTAGATACAAAAAATATATATATTGTTATTGATTGTTATACAACGTAGGGCTGGGCGATATGGCCAAAAACGTTATCGCGATAAAATTATAAAATTATTTTCATATAACTCGATATCGATAATTATCGTCGATATAATGTCTGTCAAGTTTAATTAACTTCTTATGCCCGGCGCCGATGGACGGGCTATTAACACTTTGGTTGCCTTGGGTTAAATTCATGATATACCATAGGTTGCCGGCTCTATTTGTCTATGGAGAAGTACCCCTTCTTTGCATGGCTATAACTTTTTAAATTCTATTGCTACATTGCCATTATTAGGGCCCATTCAAAGTCCTATATGTATTGTTCATTGTGTAGCAACGTTAAACTTTTTCATTCACATATTCATAGTAAAGTATGGTCTAATGTATAAGTATGTTTTCATCTCTTTCTGCAGCTTTCTCCAGAACGTGATCTATAGCCCCAAATGCATTATATTGATGATGCAATACAGTTTTATGGCAATCAGCGCGATATAAAAAATTCCAACTAGACGTACTTCTAGAAGTTACTACACGTCATCTGATGTTGACCGGATGGGCTAGGGGGCGTTTATAATTCCGTGGGCAGCGTTATACCAATCATCTAATGTGGGTCAAATGTTGATAATAGCAGTTAGTATCGAAGACGGTAATGTTACACGCTAAAACTCACCCCAGTCTCTGCGCGCCGTTGGGCGATCATCGTAGAGTAGAAATCTTATCATTATGGGATGTAAATTTACCCGGTCCATCTCCAGCTTGTATAATGGTATATACGTCCAAATCATGTTGTTTATCGAGTTATTGGCAATCGATCACTGTGTAGCGTGACGAGCCAGAGTCCCGGGACCTATAGCGAGTGCCCGGAAGTAATACGGACGTCTAGCAGAACCTCTATGGCACATCCTGTTAAGCGATTGCGCCGATCGGCCACCAGATGGCGCTCCTGAACCGCCAGAGAGCTCAGTGGGTCCTGCTGGTGGATCTCAGGCCAGCGGAGGGGACATATGAATCCGATCGCAGATTTTTGAAATATTGATATAAGGACGCTGTACAGCGTCCTCCGGCAACTTGAGCATGGCCGGCAATGACGTCTAAAGACGTTTCATGGCAGCCAAAGTGTTAATAGACTTGTTTTTCTGCTGCGAATGTCTCGAGTTGATGTCGTCATCAGTCCGCGCACGTTAGCAGTTAGCCAGAGCGAGCAGTGTATCCCATGACAATCTACTAAATATCCCTAAAATACTCTGTTCCGCCCCAATACATTGCAACGACGTCCACCGTATACCACACACTACTATAACCGTGGCATCAGAATTCACGCCACACACATACTCGGCACGTAAATATATAAAATAGTGCGGTGCAAGCTAATTATCCTAGCCAGCCAAACTATAAAATTGCGCCGTGCAAGCTAATGATCCTAGCCAGCCATATTTCCAATGTACTAAATATCCCTAAAATACTCTGTTCCGCCCCAATACATTGCAACAACGTCCACCGTATACCACACACTACTATAACCGTGGCATCAGAATTCACGCCACACACATACTCGGCACGTAAATATATAAAATAGCGCCGTGCAAGCTAATTATCCTAGCCAGCCAAACTATACAATTGCGCCGTGCAAGCTAATTATCCTAGCCAGCCATGTTTCCAATGTATTAAATATCCCTAAAATACTCTGTTCCGCCCCAATACATTGCAACGACGTCCACCGTATACCACACACTACTATAACCGTGGCATCAGAATTCACGCCACACACATACTCGGCACGTAAATATATAAAATAGCGCCGTGCAAGCTAGTTATCCTAGCCAGCCTTGAGTCCTACCTCTCTACCCAGAGGTGCAGCGCGGGTCTCCTTCGCTCTCGGCCATCTCCTTCACTGATTGGTTGTTAGTGCGTGTGCTCATATCCAAGCTTGGAAAATCGATATATCGAAACTTTGCGACCACGTTTCATGTTTATTTCGAGGAAATAATTTATCGCGATAGTTATCGTTATCGTTTTATCGCCCAGCCCTAATACAATGGCATGCAAATTTCTCGATTCTGATTGGCTGAAACAGTCAATTTACACGTATGTATCTGTCATAATTCCACGCTCTTGGTCCCAGGACCCGCCCACAACTGAATCACTATCACTCCGCGTGCGAGTTTTTAAAACAAACAAGATGGCGGACAATAATCTTTACAAATGGATATGTTGATAGCGTCATAAGTTTAACGACTAAATAAAAACAGATTCTGTCACGGCGAATGTCTTAGTCTCTTACACAATGTTGGATTAGGTCATTGATGGGTCATTGTGGAACAAAATAAAAATCGCGCGGATTGATTGATTGATTAATTGCAATTTTTTATTTTATTTTTATTTTTTTTTTGCCCCTGACTGCAGAGCTCACTCTCTCACACTGTCTGGCACACTCACTCAGTCGCATACACACACACACACACACACACACACACACACACACACACACACACACACACACACACACACACACACACACACACACACACACACACACACACAACACACACACACTCCTGTCTGCAACGGCGGAGGAGAGTCAGACTGAGAGACATAGAAGCAGCTGGGTGCTGCGCTGTTTTAAGTGAGGGTGGACTGAATGGATATGTTGATAGTGTCATAACGACTAAATAAAAACCGATTCTGTCACGGCGAATGTCTTAGTTGCTTAAACAATGTTGGATTGATGGGTCATGGGTCATTGTGGAACAAAATTAAAATCGCGCGAATTGATTGATTGATTAATTGCAATTATTATTTTTTTTTACCTACTTTCTATAGAAGCATCTAAGAATGAAGTTCTATAGAAAGTAGGTTAAAAACTAAAGAAAAGTTGGATGTGTTACTGTATTTGTAAATCTGGTATGTCATAAAGTCTTTCTCTGGTCTGCATCCCCTTAACAATTGTGTGTATTGAACCGTACTGTATTGTACCCATTCTGCATCTGGTAATAAAATGTTCAATCAATCAATCAATCATTCCAATAACACACAGTTGGATGTGTTAGTTTGTTGGATGTCTAGGTGAAAGACAGTTGGATGTGTTAGTTCGTTGGATGTCTTAGTTGAGAGACAGTTGGATGTGTTAGTTTGTTGGATGTTGCTGGATGTCTTACTGAGAACAGTTGGATGCACTTCCGAGCTGCTTCCACATGGAGGCAACTTCTCTTTTTTGTTGTTGTGGGAACAACTTTTTGTGGCGGATGGTTTTTTCAATAAATCTTCGATTAATGTGTGTTTATTGTATAGCAATAAGGTTGGATGAGTTTATTTTTCACAAACCACTCCTGCGCGTGATGTAATGCTTAAATATTGTGTGGACATTTGAATTTGTTTGTTTTTGAACCGTGACGAGTCTGAACACCACCAGGCTCGTCACACTATGTATATATGTATATTAGTGCTGTTGGGTGTTATTTTTTTTTAATCTAATTAATTACATGATTTGTAATTAATTAATCTAATTAAATGCATTTTTATCGCATAACCATTTTAGGCCTGATATTTGATATTCTATAATCATATTTCAAATTGCATGTGTCCGGATGGCAGAATTCAGTACTGTATCTACAAAACCTTCTGTTTAATCATCTTCCCTTTATTCATTTGCTTAGATTTTTTAGGTCTGGTAAATTTATTTAAATTTTTTTGGATTATCTTTTCCCCCCTTCTTTTTCCGTTTTTCTCCCCTCCCAATGTTAGTCGTTATGCCAATCCCCTTCCTGGTCGTTGCGCACTTTACCCCCTACCATTGGTCTGGGAGGGCGGAGACTATCACATGCTTCCTCCGACACATGTGTACACAGCCCACCACTTCTTTTCACCTGGCAGCGCGGACTCTCACTAAGAGAGTGTAACGTGTGGAAGGTCACACTACCTCTCTTAGATCCTTCCCTCGCTGTGCAGGCGCCCCGACCGAACTGTAGGAGTCGCTGTCTACAACGACCAGGACCCACCCACCGGCTTCCCTCCCGCTGACTCTGCCAATCGAGCCAGTATGACGGCCGGCCAAGCCGGAAGCAACGCTGACAGCTTGATTCGATACCAGTGTTTCTTGCGTTGGTGACAAGCGCCTTGTCCGCTGCGCCACCCAGCCGCCTAGGTCTGGTAAATTTTATCATGGTGTTATTCAGTCAAAAATAAATTAATAAATTAATAAAATAATTGAGTTGATATTCTCATTTGGTTCTGGGAATTCCCTGATATCCATAGATGTCCCTAGAATCAGATACCAAGAACATTTAAAAAGAAAAAAAAAGTCTGTAAATGTTTATTCTACGTTCTTATGGAATGAATGCGATTTTTAAAAAAATCTTTTTTTCAATTTTTTTTTTTTAATTTTAAATTAATTTTGAGTTAATTTTCATAACACGATAATTTGCTGTGTAATTAATTAATCTAATTAACGCGATAAACTGACAGCCCTAATATATATATATTAGTGCTGTCAATCGATTAAAATATTTAATCACGATTAATCGCATGATTGTCCATAGTTAACTCGCGATTAATCGCAAATTAATCGCATTTTCTTTTTTACCTTAAACGGATCTTTTTCAAGTTCCAAGTTTTAATACTCTTATCAACATGAGAGTCAACAAATGCTTGCTTTATGCAGCCATTTAACACAAAAGGATGACCCTCATGCATTGCAAATTTGCATCAAATTCAAAACAGAGTGATGCACAAAATAACTTAAAAGAAAATAATAATTTAAAACAATGAATAAAGTGTGCATGAAATAATAGGGGAAAGAAAACGTTAGGAACTTGTTACATTCACCCACACAAGGGCTGAGTAATCACACCCCCCCCTCTCTCTCACACACACACTCTCCCAGCTCTCTCTCTCTCTTGCCCCTTTCTCATCTCTCTCACCCCCCTCTCTCTATATATATATCTCACACACACACACACACACACACACACACACACACACACACACACACACTTCAGAAACAAACATAGTATCAATGAGAGCATCAATAATACACCTGAGTGAAGTCTAGTTAAAAAAAAAGAAAAAAATCTTTAAAAGTTAATCGTGAGTTAAAAGAAATAGTGGCGTTAATAGAATCGGGCGATAACGTGGTAATACCGCGTTAACTTTGACAGCCTTAATATATATATTAGTATAAAATATTTAATCTGATTAATCGCAAAATTGTCCATAGTTAACTCGCGATTAATCGCAAATTATCTACCTAAAAAAGTTTTAATACTCTTATCAACATGAGAGTCAACAAATGCTTGCTTTATGCAGCCATTTAACACAAAAGGATGACCCTCATGCATTGCAAATTTGCATAAAATTCTAAACAGAGTGATGCACAAAATAACTTAAGAAAATAATAATTTAAAACGATGAATAAAGTGTGCATGAAATAATAGGGGAAAGAAAACGTCAGAAACAAACATAGTATCAATAATACACCTGAGTAGGGCGGCCAGGTAGCGCAGCGGACTAGGCGTCTGTCTACCACCACAGAGACAGTGGGATCGAATCCAGCTGTGGTGCTTCCAGGTTGGCCGACCGTCCATACTATTTAATTTTTTGAATTTTTATTTATCCTTTATTTATCCAGGAATGTCCCATTGAGATACAAGATCTCTTCTTCCAGGGAGTCCTGACCAACACGGCACACAACAAGTTTCAACATAAAAACAAGGGCATTAAACAAAAAACATACAATTCAAATATAAATACAGAAGGCCATTTGTGCAGTGGCAAGGAGCATAATCAGATCAGCAATAGCATCAGGTAAAACAGTTACATGTTTCATAAAGGGCTAATTGTAGCATACCTTTAAAAGCATTCACAGTAGGAAGTGCCTCTAGACAAAGTTTTATTTGCAGCGTATTCCATAAAAAGGGAGCATAGTGGGAGAATGCAGCTTTACCAAGCTCTGACTGCATCAAAGGAACATTTAAAAGCATCCCATTTGCTGCTCGTCTGGTATTAAAAAAGCAAGTATAAAAGGACAGAAGTCTGGAGATATATAAGGGTAGCTTACCTAGCAATGACTTGAGGATAAAAATCAACATATGTGATTGTCTTCTTTGGTACAGAGGACCATCCTAATGACTGATACAAAGTGCAGTGGTGGGTGCGAGAGCCTGCACCCGTTACAAAACGTATGGTACGCAGAATCCAGCTTTTTAAGCAGGGAGGAAGGAGCATGCATATAGATTACATCGCCATAGTCTAATACAGGCAGAAAGGAACTCTGCATACTAACACAATTGGCAGTGTTAGCGGGTGGGAAACCTGGCGAGGGTGGGTCCTGGTCGTTGTAAACAGCGACTCCTACAGTTCGGTCGGGGCGCCTGCACAGCAAGGGAAGGATCTGGGAGAGGTAGTGTGACCTTCCACACGTTACACTCTCCCAGTGAGAGTCCGCGCTGCGAGGTGAAAAGAAGCGGTGGGCTGGGTACACGTGTCGGAGGAAGCATGTGATAGTCTCCGCCCTCCCGGACCGACGGTAGGAGGTAGAGTGCGCAACGACCAGGAAGGGGATTGGGAATTGGCATAACGACTAACATTTGGATGGGAGAACAATCGGAAAAAAGGAGAAAAAATAATAATAAAAAAATAATACACCCGAGTGAAGTCTAGTAAAAAGAATATATATATATTATATATATATATATATTTTTTTAAATAAAGTTAATCGTGACTTAAAAAAAGTAGTGGCGTTAATAGAATCGGGCGTTAATACCGTGTTAACTTTGACAGTCTTAATATATATATATATACATATCTCTCTCTCTCTCTCTCTCTCTCTCTCTCTCTATGTAGAGCTGAATGTTCAGTACTACCTCCTGATCAGTCGTCAGCTGATGTTTGAGTTAGCTGAAGCGTATTATGAGATGATGGACCTGAAGGATGTTGCGTTCAGACAGACTGACCAGAATCTGGAGAACCTGGACGGACACAGCATCAGGAAGTACAACCATCTGTGTTCCTCCTCCACCAAGTAAGACTGTCTCTCCCCTCCTCTCCTGTCATCTCCCCCCACCCTCTCCTCCTTTCTCATCTCCTTACTCTCCTCGCTCCTCCTTTCTCATCACTCTCCCCTCCTCTCTCCTGGACCCTCTCCCGTCATCTCTTCTCTCCTCCTCTCCTCTCTTCTCACTCTCCTCTTTTCTCATCTCCTCACTCTCTTCTTATCCCCTCCCCTCTCTTTTCTCATCTCCTCACTCTCCTCTCCTCTCTCTTCCTTTCTCATCGCCTCACTCTCCTCTCTCTTCCTTTCTACTCTCCTCACTCTCCTCTCCTCTATCTTCCTTTCTCATCTCCTCACTCTCCTCCCCTCTCTCTTCCTTTCTCATCTCCTCTCCTCTCTCTTTCTTTCCCCTCACTCTCCTCTCCACTCTCTCCTCTCCTCTCCAGGTACTACCAGATGTTCCTGGACTCTCTGCGGTCTCGTGAGGGGAAGTTTCCCGAGCGTTTGGAGGAGGAGGTTCTGAGACCAGCTCTGGTGGCCCACTTCAGGATGGCTCGTCTCCAAAGTCGCCTGCTCTGCCCTGGGATAGGCGCCCAAATAGACAACCTCAACAAGTCCCTGGAACACTACCAGTATGTACTGTTATTTACATGATAAGACCTCTACCAGTATGTACTGTTATTTACATGATAAGACCTCTACCAGTATGTACTGTTATTTACATAAGACCTCTACTCGTATGTACTGTTATTTACATAAGACCTCTACCAGTATGTACTGTTATTTACATAAGACCTCTACCAGTATGTACTGTTATTTACATAAGACCTCTACCAGTATGTACTGTTATTTACATAAGACCTCTACCAGTATGTACTGTTATTTACATAAGACCTCTACCAGTATGTACTGTTATTTACATAAGACCTCTACTCGTATGTACTGTTATTTACATAAGACCTCTACCAGTATGTACTGTTATTTACATAAGACCTCTACCAGTATGTACTGTTATTTACATAAGACCTCTACCAGTATGTACTGTTATTTACATGATAAGACCTCTACCAGTATGTACTGTTATTTACATAAGACCTCTACCAGTATGTACTGTTATTTACATAAGACCTCTACCAGTATGTACTGTTATTTACATAAGACCTCTACCAGTATGTACTGTTATTTACATAACACTTCTACCAGTATGTACTGTTATCCAAATGTTAAGCCATCTACTAGTATGCACTGTTGTTTAAATAGATTCTCTACCAGTATGTACTGTTATTTACATAAGTCATCTCTCCTATCCTCTTCTAGTATGTACTATTATTAAAACGATAGGACCACTATACTATTATTTAAAGGATATGAGCACTATACTATTATTTAAAGGATAATACCACTATACTATTATTTAAACGATAGGACCACTATACTATTTAAACGTTAAGACCACTATACTATTATTCAAACGATAAGACTATAATACTATTGGATTTGTGAAGATTTTTTGTTCTTATGTCTCCACAGTGAACGTAGAATCCAAAAGAAACCGTAGAAATACTTGATGAATTGAAGTTAATGGAGATTTGGTTTAACATTAGCAAAGTTATATCAAAACATCCATTTCCAAACTCTCACAATTTGTGCAGTATAGTAGTCCAAGTCTCATGTATCCAGTTGTATGCTCAGTACTTCACAAACGCATGCATTTTCACTAAAACCTTGCTAATGAAAACATTTCCGGTTCAATGCTGCTCTCAAATGGAAGTTGTGGTCTCGACTTGAAGTGGGTTGAGGTCGTGAGGACACTAGGCAATGCGTCTTGAAGCCACTGAAGCTAACTATTTTCCACTTACAACGTTGTGAATATGACAACGACGGGTCATTCAGATGGACTCTTCTCGTAAACACCGAAAATACAATTTCCATTTGAAGGCAGCACTTAATCTGAAATGTGTTCATTAGCAAGTTTTTAGTGAAAATGAGCATACGACTGGATAAATGAGACTTGGATTATACTGCACAAGTTGTGAGAGTGTTTATAAACTGATGTTTTGATATAGTTTTGCTGTTGTTAAACCAAATTCTACATTCACTGTGGAGACATGCAAAAAGAAAAGTCCTTTTTGAGTTAAGCTACATTGGAGAATTTTTTTTAAATCTCTTGCTCTCTAGGTATGTGGCCCAGTATTGCGAGGACCACCCTGAGGCATCGGTTGCTGTGGAAACGGAACTGGAGTTGAGCCAGGATATGGTCAGCCTGCTGCCAATCAAAATCAACCGCATCAAAGCCCAGATGGATGGGTTCGTGGTATAAAAAAGTTTGAGAACCCCTGTTCTAACGGAATAAAATGTTCTAACTTCAAAGTTTTCTCTAGTTCATTCCATTGGTATATAAAACCAATTTAGCCAAGCTCAGTTGTTACATGTAGTTTATCTAAAGCTAAGTAATCCTATGACCTAGTATCATGTGCTCTATTTAAAAGCGATCAAAGAGCAGAGATAATGGGGAGGTTTCATAAGCAGAGCCTTATAGATGAATAAAATACAAGGCATGTCCCTCTTTCTGTTAAAGAAAGCTATCCCACTTTTTCACATAAATGTATCTCCAGTGATAAAACGCAGTGTACTATGATACTCCGCATTGAGGGGTTTTAAGGTGGAGAGAGAGGCATGCATGTACAGAATGTCACCATAATCAAATATAGACATAATTATTGATTGTACTTACTGGCAGTAGAAAAGCATGGATCCAATTTTTACTTTCAACTTTTTAGAAAGGTGTTCCACATGGGTGTTAAAAAAAGAGTCTGTTATCTAACCACATTCCTAAATATTTATAAGATTTTACTATTTCAATTTGAGAACCCTAAAGTGTATGAATACTATTGAGTATTGATCACACAAGACATTGAAAATAAATTACCCATAACTGAGAATGAACTAATGATTCCAATGAAAATGTGAGCAAGCAGTGCAGCAATTATATGAGCACTAAGATGCAGGAGACAAGGATCAAGATCATCCTCACCACCTGACTTCTTTGTGTTTAAGCCTGTAAGTGCTTTATAAACGTCACAGTAGCTTACTGGTCCGTTTCTGTTATTAGAATGGTAAGAATTGGATGAGTTCTAGTCTACTATAGAAGGAGTATAGTTTACTGAAACCATATCAGAAGGCAGTCTATCAAATAAATGGCCAGAGGATATGAAGTGATGATTAAAAGCATTGCACATAACTGTTTGATTTAAAATTAAATAACATGATGTTTTCCAAAAGGTTGATCAAACCACCTGCCTCAAGAAATGTTGAATAATCTGACTGAATCTGCTGCCTTGGTTATAATGATAATACATGTTGTGAATAAATTAATCTACACTAATATGTTGATATGTAATGTGGTATGGAGTAGGTTTCACACGCAGTTTAATCTGGTTCCCAGACCAGTGGGAATCAGTATGTTTTAATGAGCCTGCCTCCCACGGTCGGATACGTTTACTCAGAGTTTGGGTTCTGGATTGAAGAAGGTTCTCCATGAAGGAGAGTCTATTTCTGTATGATGTTGCTTAGTGTGTCTCCTGTCTCAAAATGTGTTTCTGTGTTTTTGTTACCAGCTGTTGATCTGAAGTAAAGAAAATAACTAATATCATTTTGTCAAGTCTGTCCTTCCCATGAAGCCTCTTTGATCAGTGAGTATTTGCCTGGTGTATGTAAGGTGGTCTGGGTTGCTGAGCTAAATCTTAGCGCCATGATTGGTTGGTTTGCCGAACTGCTGAGCAGGGGGGACACAACGGAGCTTTCATGTGATTGGCCTATGAAAAACAGCTGCTCCGATCAGAACAATAACCTGCGGGTTACATCACAGCACAAAATATTGCAATAGAATTAATTAAAGATTAAACTGGACTTTGAAGAAGTGTTTATTCATTGCACACATTGACAATGTCGTCATGCAGTAACACACACATGCGATGGGCAGCACACCGGCACACACAGATACACACGCATGCAATCTTTTCTTTTTGGGTTGCAGATGAAATGTTCCTCTCTGCGTTTGACCCATCCCGTCATCCTTCCCCCCAAGGGCAGACATGGGCTGCGGTGTGGGGCCTCGCCTGGGGACCAATCATAGTGCTCCTGTCCGTCTTCGTCAGGGACGCGACAGCATTAGCGATCTGTTCTGCATGTTTTTCCATTGGGTTTATCTTATCGGGAGGGGAAACCCTTGCAAGCACGGGGAGAATATGCAAACTCCACACAAAGGCCCGGGAGATACCCCACCTGGGTAACTGGCAACCTGGTCCCCAAGCGGGAATCGAACCCTGGACCTTCTAGCTGTGAGGCGACAGTGTTAACCACTACACCATTGTGCCACTGACCGCTGAATGACCGCCCAAGTGGTAAATAGTAATACCAGTGGTAAACTGAGGCTAGTTCCATAATATCCAAGATTATGAGTCTTTTGTGGTGCAAACATACTTTATTAAAAAAAACTACTGGCAGGTTCCCCTGGCTCCCGAAGATAGGGAGAAAACAGCGAAAACATACTTTATTTATTCCACATAAGACAAAACACAATACAGTAACAATAATGATAATAATGAAGAAAATAATAAACCGAATATGACATAACAATTCAATTAAATCAAATAATTTGTAATTATAAATTCTTAAAATATATTCAAATATATATTCAGGTGTAGCTCAGCAAACCAGAACATAACGAGTGCCCACCCACCCCTGCTATCCATCCCAAAAAATGGAACCCCCATAGATCACCACACATAAAGCGAAACATCCCAAGCCCCCACCCACCACGGCTCCCGGCCCATGAGAACCCTGAATCCAGCATCCCAGTGAACCAGAACATCACGCCTCAATGACATTCCGACTCCCAGAGACCCCGTACCCGATGCCCCCACCAGCCCAAAGCCATGACCATCAAAACCACAACAAATGAGGGCCCAAAACACTACCCTGCGTGCAGCGATCCCATAACATACGAGACCCCCCTCCTGAGCCGAACCACCGAAGTGATGGCCTCCCCTAGGATTTATATATATATACTAAGGCTGTCAAAGTTAACGCACAATTATTTTAACGCCACTATGCAAGATTAACGTTTTTAAAAATAAAAATATAATTTTTTTTAATTTATTAGACTTCACTCCGGTGTATTATTGATACACTCATTGATACTATGTTTGTATGTTTGAGAGAGAGGGAGGACGACCGGTGGACATTCCCAGAACATGTGAAGGTAGGTGCCAGTGGCCCCCGGTGCACCGGGAGGCAGCCAGAAGACCCATCATACACGGTTTCCTAGGGGTGAGATATTTGAATGAATATAGTTAAAGTGAATTTGTTGATGATTGGGGTTAGTGTAATGTTAGTCCAGGCTTCTCCCCAATCAAACTCAGGGGCCAGTTCTGGAATATCCTCCCGCCAAATTGTATCTAGGGGGAGGTTCTTATATGTGGACTCAAGTAAGGGTATATAAAAGTCTGAGACGAAGCCTCTTGAGGTTGTTCCGTCTAGGATGAGTCTAAAAAAAGGGTGTTGATGTAGTGGCTGAGCCCACGGGACCCCATGTGTTGATGTAGTGGCTGACCCCACGGGACCCCATGTGTTGATGTAGTGGCTGACCCCACGGGACCCCATGTGTTGATGTAGTGGCTGACCCCACGGGACCCCATGTGTTGATGTAGTGGCTGACCCCACGGGACCCCATGTGTTGATGTAGTGGCTGACCCCACGGGACCCCATGTGTTGATGTAGTGGCTGACCCCACGGGACCCCATGTGTTGATGTAGTGGCTGACCCCACGGGACCCCATGTGTTGATGTAGTGGCTGACCCCACGGGACCCCATGTGTTGATGTAGTGGCTGACCCCACGGGACCCCATGTGTTGATGTAGTGGCTGACCCCACGGGACCCCATGTGTTGATGTAGTGGCTGACCCCACGGGACCCCATGTGTTGATGTAGTGGCTGACCCCACGGGACCCCATGTGGCCCGAGCGCCGCCCTTAGTTGTAAATAAAAAAAAGAGTCGAGATGCCATGGGCATTTGATGGTGCAAGATCTCTGTGCGTTACACCACGTCTAAACCACATGGGAGATGAGAGGACCAAATCGTAATTGGTATTTTTTAATCGAAGTGTTGGAATAGACCATCACCCTCAACATAGGGGCCCCCCAGGGCTGTGTTCTGAGTCCCCTCCTCTACTCCCTGTACACACACGACTGTGTGGCTCAGCGGAGTAGCAATACAATCATCAAATTTGCTGACGACACAGTGGTGGTGGGCCTGATCTCTGCCAACGACGAGAGGGCCTACCTGGAAGAGGTCAAGGTCCTGGCGGGATGGTGCCAGGAAAACAGCCTCTCCCTGAACGTCAGCAAAACAAAGGAGATGATTGTGGACTTCAGGAGGTCGGGGGTCAAGGACTACAGCCCCCTCAGCATCGACGGGGCACCGGTTGAGAGAGTCAACAGCTTTAAGTACCTCGGAGCCTACATATCCGAGGACTTGACATGGACCACACACATTGACAGTGTTGTGAAGAAGGCACGACAACGCCTCTACTTCCTCAGGCGCCTAAGGAAGTTCCAAGTCAGTCAGAAGATCCTTAAGAACTTCTACTCATGTACAATAGAGAGCATCTTGACCGGCAACATCACCTCCTGGTTTGGGAATATCACTGCACAAGACCGAAGCAGACTACAAAGAGTGACACGTTCAGCCGAACGCACAATTGGAGGGGGGCTCCCCACCCTCCAGAACATTTACAACAAGCGTTGCAAGGGCAAGGCTAAGAGAATCATTAAAGACTCCAGTCACCCGAACAACTGCCTCTTTGAACTGCTGCGGTCAGGCAAGCGATACCGGAGTCTCAAGGCGAGCACAGAAAGACTCAGAAGAAGCTTCTATCCCCAGGCCATCAGGCTGCTAAACGAACAATGAATGAACACTACACAACAACAACCACCAAACGCACATAGCACACACATCCACACGCACACACTCACTTTAAACAAACACACTGTCGCACCCACTCCACACACTTTATAGCACACACCCACTTTAAACAAACACACTGTAGCACCCACTCCCCACACTTTATATTTATTGATGAAGGATTGCACTACAACTCGTACACCTTACTGTAAATTGTACCTAAATTGTACCTCATCCCATTTCTGCTTTGCACTAGATAGTACTGTACATTAGTACACTGCATAGTATTGTATATTATATGGTAACTCAGAACATTGTACATATGTCTATACCGAACACTGTGACCTCATTTTCTTCTTCTAAATTACATGCTATACTATGTTATTTGATACTATCTTGTCTAGCACAGTCTCTGGAGCGTAACAGTAAGAAGCATTTTGTATGAAAGTATTCTGTACTTCTGTATGACAACTATTAAAGAAACTTGAAACTAGATTACGTCTTGTAGTCTTAGTGGGGAGACTGTTGCTTCCTCCAAGGCGTGTCATGATATGGCAACCTTGGGGTCAAACCAGTTGATCAAGGGCCTTAATGAGAAGGATAAAAAATATAATAAAAAAATCCGGAATTGCTACACCCCTGTCTTGCTTCCTGCGCTGAGCAGTGGTTCTTTTGATTCTCGGCCGCTTATTGTTCCAAATGAATTTAGATTTATTTTTATCTACTTTTTCTCCTCAATTTTTCTGTATTTTTCCTCCCATCCCAATTTTAGTCGTTATGCCAATTCCCCCCTCCCCTTCCTGATTGTTGCGCGCATTTGCCCCCCACTTGCCGGTCTAGGGAGCCCTGAAGTCTATCACATGCGTCGTCCGATGAATGAATGAATGAAAACTTTATTTAACAGATTGCAGAATGGGTACAATACAGTACGGCTCAATACACACAATTGTTAAGGGGAATGCAGACCAGAGAAAGACGTTTGTCTTGTTTACATCAGGGTCCCCCATTTTCAATTCATAGTGACATTTATGACATACACAACATACATGACATTTATGGCATAGGGACATACATGACATACAGGTATTTAGTACTGATACATTTGTGACATATACGATATGCAAATATACAGTACTGTTTCCCATAGATCCTGACAGAGTATATACATATGATGGGATGGGGACTGTACATTAGGAGGGGGTGGGTGGGAGAGAAATATACATATGGTGGGGAGAGAATATATACATGCGGTGGGGAGGAGACTTGTCTATTAGGAGGGGGTGGGGGGGTTTGGACATTTACGGTGGCCAGTTTCTAATTGCAGCCTCCCGTAGGTATACATGTAGAGACAGCCAGCAGCCTCTTTTCACCTGACAGCGAGGACTCTCACTGGGGAAGTGTAACGCGTGGGAGGCTACCTTCCCCAGTTCCCTCCCTCGCTGTGCAGGCGCCCTGACCGTCCTGTAGGAGTCACTGTTTACAATGACCAGGATACAACCCACCGGCTTCCCACCCGCTGACACTGCCAATAGACCTATCTCAAACCCTGCCCTCTTTTCTTGATCCTCCAATCACAACTGTCTCTTACCTCGGACAAACTTTGTTTGTGTCAGTATGACGACCGGCCAAGCCGGAGGCACCGCTGACAGCCGGATTCGATACCAGTGTCTGCGGTGGTAGACAGGCGCTTAGTAGTCTGTTGTGCTACCTGGCCGCCCTCAAATTAATTTAGATTTTGTAGTTTGCGCCAGTAGCCAATTGGGGGGGCATTGTTCAAGGGGAGCATTGAACTACTAATGTTTACTCTGGGTAATACATTAATTTTAATAATCATAGTGAGTTGGGGAGGCTCTGCCATTCTATTGAGATCCTGAAGTATTTTATTGTATGTGCCTGTATAATTGTGCCTAACAGTTTGATTCAGGGTTGGGAACATTTCGATGCCGAGATATTTCAAATGTTCGACTATGGGGATGTCTGCTGGGAGATTGACAGCTCTGGCCGACTCATTAAGGGGCAGGCATGCAGATTTGGGCCAGTTGATTTTGAAACCTGATAGTTCACCAAATTCGTCTATTATCTTAAACCACTCGTGTTCCAGATTAGTGTGTTCAAATTAGCCATAGTCATATTTGTAAGTGTACATGCCAACATACCAAAGCAGCCAAGCAAGGATAGAGAAATGCGGTCCCGAGAGGTCCAGTCCATCTGTAATACACTCTTGATATTGGAGGAAGAACAAAAACACAAACACCAACAGTAAAACATCAAGTCAAGTCAAGAGTTTTATTTGTCACGGCATACAAGTATACAATGAAATGCAGGTTGTCTTGCCCGCAACGATGTGCAATACAGTGGTACAACATATAATAGAATCCAATGAATGAATGAATGACACTACGAGACAACCACTCAGAGAGATGGGGGCAGGGGTTATAGAGTTCCCATTTTTTTGTGGGTGAGCAATAAATACGTAACTCATAACATGTAACTCATATTTCACTTATAACACTTAAAACCATTGGTAAACAAATGTAGTGCTGAAAATATACACTTTGACTGCTGTTTTGACAGGGTTAGGGTCTTAACTAAAACGCAACATTAATTCATACATTCTGTAGAGATGGATTTATGGTGTGATGTCATTGTCAGTCCAGTACCGGACCGATCAGGCTTAAGAGGTTAAGTAAATTTGTGGCCGAC
Source organism: Notolepis coatsorum (assembly GCF_963971535.1). NCBI lineage: Eukaryota > Metazoa > Chordata > Actinopteri > Aulopiformes > Paralepididae > Notolepis > Notolepis coatsorum. Next base: position 166,824,102 of record NC_140165.1, on the reverse strand, counting down.
TTGGAGGGGTCCTGCATAAAGATCAGTCAATCGTCCGCATAAAGAGCAATTTTGTGAGAGGTATCTATAATTGTCATGGGGACAATTTCTTCTGATTGTCTTGAATGAATTGTGCTAGTGGTTCTAGAGATGGGGCAAATAGCCCTGGGCTCAAGGGACAACCTTGTCTAGATTAGAAGACCTTGAGACTGAGAATAGAGGGGAGCAGATCTTACCAGTCATTATCATTGCTGATGGAGCAGCATAGAGTACTTTGATCATATTAATAAACTCCTTTCCCATTGCCTCCAATACCGCCCATAGGTTGATTGAAACCTTTATTTATACTCAGGTGAGCTCTGAGGTGAGGCCACCTCATTTACAGAACTGCCGAGTGTACAACAAGATAAAACAACAAAACAATGCGCAGTGCAATCAGTTAAAAACAGTTACAACATGAATCATTGAGAAATTAAATCAGACATTTAAATTCCCTAAGCTAAGGGAAGGAAGAACTTCCAACTTTAACTTTAGACAGGGTACATTTTCAGAAAATCATAACCCTGAAGGCATTTCGTGTTTATTTTTGGTACACAACATTTCTAGGGGTATTAAGAGGTGCTGAATCCAAATATGCTGTATACCAAGCTCAAAAATGTCAAATAAGGCCTCAAAATTGAGAAATCCAACATGGCCGCCAGCGCCAGGCTGAAATCTATTTAAGTGCATATCTTTTTGACTAAACAAGGTAGAAACATGAATGAAATGTGTTTTTATGTTTGCATACATATCCTGATTTTAGATCAGTTGTGAAAATGTTGCTTGAAACTCATATTTATAGCAGAAATGGTAGTCGTTATTGATGCATAACTCGTCAACCAAATAAGAAAGAAAAGCAGGATGATCCCAGGCCATGGATTTATTCATCAAACTCTTTTCTCTTGCATTTTTTTAATCAACATGCCATTTATGCAAATTAGATAGTCCTTATGCGTACAGTAGCTTAGGTACAGTAATTTATTGTCAGTCATCAATCATTCAGGCAGGTGTCGCAGGTGTCTTGCAGTTGCATGATTCATCCAATGCCACTTTTCCTGAATAGAATAGAATAGATTATAATATAATAAAATAAAAAGATTATTTTACCATATCAATATAAGTGAATGTTCAAGTTTCTTTATTAGTAGTCATACAGAATACAGAATACTTTGCATGAAATGTTTCTTTCTGTGTTGCTCCTGAGAGTGTGCTAGATAATAACAAGATAGTATAAAATAAGTATAATAAGTAAAAAATAGAAAGTCAAGAAGTCAAGTACGTAAACAAGTGTAAACAACAAAATTGTTCAGTGTATCTATATATACAGTATGTACAGCTGGTACAAAAATGGTGAGTTATAGCTTAGCTTGTGGTGCCACCTTGTAGTGGTGAGGTGCAATAAGGAATGAGAATGATGTGCAATTTCCTTACCAATAATATAAATATAAAGTGTAAAGTGTGTCTAAAGTGGTAAAGTGGGTGCTACAGTGTGTTGTTTATTTAAGTGAGTGTATGTGCGCTGTGGGTGTGTTTAGAGCTGCCGCGGTATTGATATTTTCCTTACCGCACGAATTTGCGAAATATTTCCTACCGCCGCAGTAATTACAGCACAGTGCGCACAAAAAAAAAAAAAAGTTTGAATGCATTTTTTTTTTTTTTAGTAGTCTACTCTTATAGCCTGCCTCTAGTCTAATGGAGCTTTTCCACTGCATAGTACCTACTCGACTCGACCCGCTTTAGGCACCTGGTACTTCGTTCCTTTTCCACTGCAGCCAGGTACTACTCCGTTTGTCTCCGTGTGGGAATGCAGGCGGGGCCGCTCGCTTTTGTACACTGAAAGCTCCGTGGGCATAGATGTCCGAGGGCTTGCAGCAAGCCAGAGTTTAACACAGTTTCAATCATTCAATCAATCAATCAATCAATAACAACATTAACCAGACTCTTATTGCGTCTATTCTGCCAAAGCTAACGTTACCTCTCATTGTGTATTCTACCAAGCAAACCCGGGTTTAACGTTACCTCTCGTGTATATCGGCTGACGGTAGTATTAACAACAACAAACTTAACACATCAGCGATCTTGTTGTGACACTAAACTCTCCGCTCGGTGGTAAATTGGGTTGATGTCGGTTTTGTTTCATCAATAAATAAGGCAGAATACACAGTGAATCCATTCTTTTTTGTTTATTGCTTGGTTCTGTCGCAAACAAATCCTGAACGAAATGCATCCTTAGCGAGGCAGTAAAGATGGCGGCGCCGGCGTTCTGTTTTTGTTCAGACTGAGGCTACAAAGTGTGACGCGTCTCTCTTCTGACCAGTCAGTGGTCTGCAATGTTTCACATGACTTTTCTGGTACCACTTCTACCCAATAGGGTCGCTTGGAACCGAGTAGGGTATATCTGCAGAGCCGCAAGCCGCAAGCCAACTTTATTATTATGATAAAAAACAGCGGTGACGCGGTATTCAGCCTAACTCTGCGGTGAGCGTGATGCAACAGCGATACCGCGGTAATGCGGTTATCGCGGCAGCTCTAGGTGTGTTGATGGTTTGCTTATTGTTCATTGTTCATTCATTGAGCATCCTGATGGCCTGGGGATATAAGCTCCTTCTGAGTCTCTCTGTGCTTGCCATGAGACTCCGGTATCGCTTGCCTGACCGCAGCAGTTCAAAGAGGCAGTTGTTTGAGTGGCTGGAGTCTTTGATTATTCTCTTAGCCTTGCCCATGCACCGCTTGTTGTAAATGTCTTGGAGAGTGGGAAGCCCACCTTCAATTGTGCGTTCGGCTGAACGGGCCACTCTCTGTAGTCTGCTGCGGTCTTGTGCAGTGCTATTCCCAAACCAGGAGGTGATATTGCCAGTCAGGATGCTCTCTATTGTGCATGAGTAGAAGTTCTTGAGGGTCTTCTGACTCACGTTGAACTTCCTTAAGCGCCTAAGGAAGTAGAGGCGTTGTCGTGCCTTCTTGATAACACTGTCAATGTGTGTGGTCCATGTCAAGTCCTCGGATATGTGGACTCCGAGGTACTTAAAACTGTTCACTCTCTCAACCCTGAGGGGGCTCTAGTCCCTGACCCCGACCTCCTAAAGTCCACAATCATCTCCTTTGTTTTGCTGACGTTCAGGGAGAGGCTGTTCTCTTGACACCATCCCGCTAGAACCTTAACCTCTTCCAGGTAGGCCCTCTCGTCGTTTGCAGAGATCAGGCCCACCACTACTTCGTCAGCAAATTTGATGATTGTGTTGTTGTTCCGCTGTGCCACACAGTCATGTGTGTACAGGGAGTGGAGGAGGGGACTCAGGACACAGCCCTGGGGGGCCCCTATGTTGAGAGTGATGGATGAGGAGGTGCAGTTGCCTGCTCTCACCACCTGGGGTCTGCCCGTCAGGAAGTCCAAGACCCACTGGCAGAGGTCATAGTTCAAGCCCAGGTCCCTGAGCTTGGCTATGAGTTTGGAGGGGACTATGGTATTCAATGCTGAGCTGTAGTCGATGAATAGCATTCTCACATAGTTCCCCTGCCTCTTGTCCAGGTGTGATGCTGCTGTGTGCAGCACATGGGCTATGGCGTCCTCCGTGGACCTGTTGGGGCGGTATGCAAATGGCAGGGGGTTCAGGTTGATGGGGAGGGAGGAACAGATGTAGCCCTTCACTAGCTTCTCAAAGCACTTCATGGCTATGGAGGTGAGAGCTACAGGGCGGTAGTCGTTGAGGCAAGCAGGCTTGGATTTTTTGGGTACAGGGATAATGGTGGACTTCTTCAGACAGGTGGGGATGACAGCCTGTTCTAAGGACAGGTTAAATATGTCAGTGAATACCGGGGCCAGTTGGTCGGCACAGACTTTTAGGATGCGGCCGGGGATACCGTCCGGTCCTGCTGCCTTCCTGATATTCACTTTCTTAAACATCCTCCTCACCTCATGTTCTGTTATCCTGAACACTGAGTCTCCATCAGCAGTGCCCCCCCCCTCCATTGCAGTGGTTTGTAGGCTGGTGCTGTTATTCCCAGCCTCAAACCTCGCATAGAAGGTATTGAGATAATTTGCCAGTTGGATGTCACTGTTCAGTTTGAGGGAGGTGCCTTTGTAATCTGTCATCGTTCTGAGGCCCTGCCACATAGCTCTAGAGTCAGCCTGTTCATATTGAAGTTAAATTTTATCCCTGTAGCGCCTTTTTGCTTCTATTACTGTCCTCCTAACATTGTATCTCGCCACCTTGTGGTCATTCATGTTGCCTGTCGCAAGCCTGGCGTTGTATGCTGAGGTGCGCGCCTCCCTCTACAACTACAGGTTCATCATCCGGGCTGTGTTCTATCAGGTGGTAAAACTGCTTTTTATTTGAAACAATATCTAATCGCGTTTGGAGGTTGGTGTTTTGCATCTGCCCCCCCGTGCCAAACAAGCAGGCCAACCTCTTGTTCGCGTGTGAGCCCGTTATAATTACACTACTGTCGCTATTTTACAATGAACTATAATGAATTACGGGTCATACAGAAGTTGAACACTAATGCACGGCAGCTTATTTCCGCCTTGAAACTAATGCAGGACTGAGGAGTGCTTATGCGTAGTAACTAGGGATGCCCCGATCACGTTTTTTGCCACCGATACCGATCACCGATCGTCGTGAGCCATATCGGCCGATACCGATCCGATACCGATCGTTTTTGATTAAAAAGAAATTAAAAATTATTTTATATAAAACGTTTTTTTTTTTTTTTTTTATAAAATATATATATTATATAATTAGACTTGTACTTGTATTATCTGCGAGACATCGCCACCACGCAACAAGTCAAAATGCTCGCTATCTGCAAACAGCTCCACTGTCTGTGTGTACTCTAGTATCCCAGCTCCAAAAAGGATTCTCCGGCGCTGCAGCGGGACCCTATTGGTAACGTTATGCTTTGGTCATTTCACATTCAGCAAGCCCTCAGCTCGAATACGCATTAAATCAATGTTATAAGACATTGATATCAAGAGCTATCTGTAGCTACTGCTAGCCGGCTAGATGACGTTAAGACAGAACTTTAGTTCAATGGGACATTTCGTTTTGAACAGTAAACTAACGTCAGCTAACGCAAGCTACCGGAGGTATGAACATGGACTACTAGATTTTCTGGATCATTTGTTGATATCAGGAGCTATCGGTAGCTAGCCGGCTAAATACCGTTGGACAATGCCTACTAAACGTGAATAGTTGACTGGGTAATTTTGTTTAAACAGTAACGATAGCTAGGTAGCTAACGTTAGCGCAGGTCGAATGCACTACAGACTCGAGCAGAGGAGCCGCACCTCTTTGTTTACAAACTCTACACGGGGGCGGGCGGGGCTAGGGAGGAGGAGCAGTTTGCAGGTCCTGTGCGTCTGAGACAAGCGAGTGAGATATCCACTTGATCAGTTTCCGCGATCGGCGAATATGACTCATTATCGGAATTCCCCGATCGCATATTTATACTGATTATCGGCCGATAACGATCGGTGGCCGATCGATCGGGGCATCCCTAGTAGTAACGATATTCTACCACTGGGCGCGAGGTACGCCTGGTCTGACCTGTGCGTAGATGTAAGCACGGAGTCAAGTTCAAATCGAAATTGATGAATCCCACTCTTTGCTTAGAAATGATCGTACGCACAGGGTAAGCACAGATCTGTGCGTAGAACACGTTGATGAATGAGGGCCCTGGTCTTCGTTTTCCAACTTATGTTTCTTCTCAATAATTCTTTATGGTTCCAGAATGCGCCCTTTGCAATTCCGGTTCTTCTCTTAATGTCCATGTTAGCTCTTCCACCTTCACTGATCCAGCTTCCAAGGTACATGTACTCCTTCACTTGTTCAAGTTTTTCTCCATCCACCTGTATTTTACAAACAGTTCCTGGTGTTTTTTCAATGATCATTACTTTAGTTTTCTTTGTGTTTAGCGACATTCCATAGTTTTTGCATTCGACATTCAGCTTATTCATCATGTCCTGTAGATCTTCTTGACAGTTACAGACTATAGCAGTGTCATCCGCGTATCTTATATTGGTGATGTTCTCTTCGCCAAGTTTTACTCCTTTCCCTCCTCTCAGACCTTTTTTCATCAGTGATTCACTGTACATATTAAAGAGTACAGGGGACAAGATGCATCCTTGTCTTACACCCTTCTCCACCGAGAAGTCTCTTGATTTCTCCTTTCCTATTCTAACATTAGCCTTCTGCCTCCAGTATAAGTTGGCAATTATTCTTCGGTCAGAAACTGGTATTTTGAATTCTTCCATTGTTCTCATCAATGTTGTATGTTCAACTCTATCGAAGGCCTTCGTGAAATCGATGAAGCAAATATACAGCTTCTTCTGTTGGTCTATCGATTTTTAACCAATGATTCTGAGTTGGCAGATAGCATCTCTTGTTCCTTTTCCTTTGCGAAAACCCATTTGGCTATCCGAGAGCTGATGTTCAATTATGGGTTCTATTCTGTTCTTGATGATTTTCAGGAGTACTTTTGATGCATGAGATATCAAACTGATAGTCCTGTAATTGTTGCATTCTGTGGCTCTTCCGGTCTTTGGGATCGGAATGAACATTGATTTTAGGAAATCATTTGGAATATTTCCTGAGTTATAGATGTTGTTTACCAGTTTCACAAGGAGCTCGATGCATCTGTCACCAGAGTTCTTAATCAGTTCAGCAGGGATCTCATCCTCGCCGGGCGATCTGTCCGTGGCCAGTGACTTCACAGCCTCTTCAACTTCTTTTTTCGTGATCTGGACTTTTTCTATCTCTTCTAGACGAATTCCTGTGTCTGATGTTCTGTTCTGGTCTTTGTATAGTGTTTCCACATACTCTGCCCATCTATTGATTATTTCCTTCTCGTCAAGGAGCAGTTTTCCTTCTTTGTCTCTGACACCTTGGGTTGTTTTTTTCCTCTTACTTGTTAGTTGTTGGATCTTGTTGTACATGAGAGGGTTGTGCTTCTTGTCTAGATCTTCAATTTCCTTGCATTTTTCTTTGTAATATTTCTCTTTTGCATCTCTACACATCTTCTGTACTTTTCGTTTTGCTCTGTTGTATTCAGTTTTTCTGTCCGCATTCTTCATGTCTGCTCTCTTTCATCTCATCCAGGATGTCTTTCGTCATCCACTCTTGTTTCTCAACTTTTTCTGGTTTACCACAGATTATGTCTGCAACGCTTCCCAGTTTTTCACACTGTACAGTGTTTTTCAACACTGTACAGTTATTACCAAATTGCTGTAGTATTCCTGCAAACACTGAAGAAATGTAATTTTTTTTATCCTCGCCTATACAAAGATTACAGTTAGACAGTCAAAAACACCCTCTTACTCATGGTTGCACCCCAGCTATATTCCTACTTTCTTCCTCCATAGGTGCAGATGTTCTGTGCAAAGTTTCATGTCAGTAGAATAAAAACTGTGGGTTTAGCACCTGTTTTTGTGGAGAGAGGGCCTGGTGCTGGCGGCCATGTTGGATTTCTCAATTTTGAGGCCTTATTTGAAATTTTTGAGCTTGGTATACAGCATATTTGGATTCAGCACCCCTTAATACCCCTAGAAATGTTGTGTACCAAAAATAAACACGAAATGCCTTCAGCACTTTATACAAGCACATTTTCTGAAATTCTGCCTAGTCTACTTTGATTGAATGTCATTCCAGGACTTTGGGGCTGCATAAGAGAATGCTGTCCTGCAGAGTCCTTTACTAGTCTGTGGTACTTTAAATGTGATCCAGTTACTAGATCGTGTTTGATGGGCTGGAGCATTCCTGTCCAACAGGGCAGCTATACGGTGGCTGTTTGCCGGTCAATGCCTTGAAAATGTACAAGAGCCAATGATAGTCTCGCAGAGCTGCCTGTAAAGGATACAATGGTGTGTATCATACCTATCTCCAGTAATAAATCTAAGTGCAGAGTGGTACACCGAGTCCAAGTGTTTCAGGGTGGAAGCTGAAGCATGACGATAAATTACATCTCCATAATCAAGAATAGATACAAATATTGACTCAACAACTCTGCCGACAGAATTGAGGGAATCTTGAGCGATTTCTATACAGAAAGCCAAGCTTTTGGCGCAGTTTCTCAGTATGAAAATTATTTATTTGTTTCCACTTTTTCTCCCCATTTTTCTATTTTTTCTCCCATCCCAATTTCGTATTATCCAATTCTCCCCTCCCCTGTCTCGAACGCTGCTAGACTACGCCTCCCACTGGTCGACTGCAGTGAGGACTAGGGATGCCCCCCGGACCCCGGTTTTAAACGGGAACCGGTACTATATTAGAAAATACCGGAGTATTTATAAGCTCTGACGTCCTCGGTACTGCTATCGATACTCTAGAGAAATTATTATTATTATTATTATTATTTAAAAGTTGCGAACGATCCTCTCTCTGTCTCTGCACGAGAAGCGAGCCGCAGCCAGCGAGTCAATTATTACACACACTCCTCGCGAGTCGCTCGCTAGTGCTACACATAGACATACGGGTACTACATACGGGTACTCCTTAATGAAAGTGTCCCCGACGCCCCGTGCTATAGCGCTCTGCACACAGACAGCAGCTCTGCATGCACTGAGTCGTGATCATGGCGGATAGAGCGAAGCGTTCTAAAGTATGGATATACTTTACAAGGGTCAATGCCGACAATGCACGTTGCCACAAGTGCAACAAAACATTTGCCAGTAAGGGTGGCAATACGAGCAAATCAATTTATCAAAACATCTGTTGGCAAAACATGATATTAGTGTGCAGAAATGCGCGTATTCGACTGCCTTGCGCGCAGTGTTCCATCTGCATACTGCAGCCGTAACCCAAGATACGGAGTTGCCTAGGCTAATAACGAATTATTACAAATAGGCTAATAAACAAAACAATTGTTTAGCTACAAATACTACAATCTAAACTTTTTATAGATCGTCAAGCTGAGGCGTCAGCCACTATGTCCCAGCCCAGTGAGCCCAGGGCCACCACACATCCTCCCTCTACCTCCCTCCACCACCCAAAGTCCTTTCTCCCTAGCAGCTAGAGGAAGGATGACAGAGGATAGGGTGAACGAGTGTCACAGTTCTGTTAGCCTTTTGCATTTGTTGTTTATTATAAAAAGTCTATAATTCAGAGTCAGACACATTTAAAACATTGTTGCTGCTGTTGCTGAAGAAATTATATTAATTTATTATATTTATTTATAAAGTTATATAAAAGAACATTGCTGCTGCTGTTGCTGAAGAAATTATATTTATTTATAATACTTATTTATAAAGTTGTATTTATAAATAATAAAGCAATGTTGATTCTGTTCTTAATTAATTGTCTTTTTTTCTTGCAAAAAAATAACCAAAAAGAACCGATAAGAGTATCGATAAAGTACCGAACCGTTAAGCAGTATCGATAAAATCCTAACGATACCCATCCCTAGTGAGGACCAAGCCTTGCATCACGTGTCCCCTCCGGTACGCCTAAATATTAAAAACAACCAACTTGTGTCTAGCCACGCCCAACTTGCGTCTAGCCGCGGCGACGCGGCAGCAGCATAGCGGAGCGTAGTGGCAGAGCAGCGCGGAGCTCCGTCGCGGCAGCATTATGTAGCAGTAATCCCCCCCTTTTTCACTATCCAGAACTAGCTCAATTGGCAGCGCTGCATTGCTGTGGATCCTACGGCCCGTTGCTGGCAAGTTCGATTCCCTTCAATTTATTATTATTATTTTTTTTAACGTGCATTCGCATTCTTTCGCCGTTAAGTTTAGGCATAACTTTAAGCATTGTTTCGGAGTTGGTTAAGGTTAGGCATTGTTTCGGAGTTGCTTATGGTTAGAAGGGTTAAGTTTAGGCGCTGTTAAGGAGCTGGTTAAGGTTAGAGTTTGTCTTAGAGAATGGCAATGTTTCGGAGTTGCTTATGGTTAGAAGGGTTAAGTTTAGGCGCTGTTAAGGAGCTGGTTAAGGTTAGAGTTTGTCTTAGAGAATGGCAATAGACAGCCTATTTCCACGCTGCAGCGCGAGGCAATAGACAGCCTATTTCCGCGCTGCAGCTCTCTCGCGCTGCGGCGGTCACATGGGCGTAGTGGCCAATCAGAGAAACGCTAAACACAAGTTGGTTGCCGAAAATATTCACGCCTCCGGTACACGAGGAGGCAGCTGTCGCATCTTTTCACCAGACAGCGCGATCTCTCAGTGGCGAGGAGTAACGCGTGGAGGGACGCTGCCCCCGATACTCTGCTGTACAGGCGCACCAACTGACCTGTAGGAGTCGCTGTCCACAATGTCCAATCCCCACCCACCGGCTTTCCCACCCTCTAACACTGCCAATTGTGTTAGTATGACGGCCGGCCAAGCCGTTAGCAACGCAGAGAGCTGGGCTCGATACCAGCATCTCCTGTGTTAGTGGCAAGCGCCTTGCCCACTGCGCCACTCAGCCACCCTTCTCAGTATGAAATTTAAAGGTAAATGTACAAAGAAACCATAAAACAAATACGAAAGTGTTCATAAACACTAGGATTTGGTGACATTTCAATCATACAAAAATAATAAACTGTTCATTTAACACTTGCACACACATCAATAAGATATGAATAAAGAATAGTAATAAGATAGAATCACATTCTATTGAATACACACATCAATAAAATATAAATAAATAAGAATCACGTTTTTCTATTGAATACACTGAGTACAAAAATAGTCTAAAAAGAGAGTATATACATTTGAGGGGGGGAATTGTACATTGGAGGGGGTTGGGTTTGGACATTTACAGGGGCCAGTTTCGAATTGCAGTCTCCCGTAGGTGCTCTTTGAGAGTGGTTTTGAAGGTGGGTAGTGATTCACATTCCTTTACAGCTGTGGGTAGGGCGTTCCACATTGATGTTGCATAATTGCAAAACGTGTTTAGTCCCTTTGAGCCGAATCTGGGTTTAACATGATTTGTGGAGCTCCCTCTGGTGTTGTGGTTGTGGTATTCACTGACCTTTGGGAAGTAATTTGACATGTACAGTACATGGGTACCTTAGTGGTGTAGTCTATCGTGTAGACCAGGCCCATTGCAAGTTGCTGTACTCTGTCGTCTACTCTAAGCCATCCTAGGTTGTCAAAGTGGGCAGGGGTGAGGTGGGTTCTTGGAGTAAGGTCAAGCAGTAGTCTGACCAGTTTATTTTGAGATGTTTGTAATTTAGTTTTTAACGCCTTTGAGGTGCTTTGGTACCATGAGGTGCAAGCATAGTCGTTGTACCCTTGAATGAGTGCTCCTGCCTGAATCTTCAGGGTATTCTTGTTTACCAGAGAGGAGATCCGGTACAAGAATCTAGTTCTTTGGTTGACTTTTTTTTATTACATTGGATGCCATTTTGTTACAGGAAAGATTTGCCTCTAGGATGGAACCCAGGTATGTAATTTCATCTTTCCTTGTGACAATATTGTCACCCACTGTAACTGAGAAGCCGTCGGTCTTGCTGAGTTTGTTATTTGAACCGAAGAGAATGGACTTTGTTTTACCAAGGTGTAATGATGGTTTGTTATCAGCGAGCCAGGTGCAGATTCTGCAGAATTCCGAGCTGAGGGTTTTTTCAACCTGTAACTTGTTCTTGTCAGAGACCAGCAGGGCTGAGTCGTCCGCAAACAGGAACAAGTTGCAGTCACAAGCTGATGACATGTAATTTGCATAAATTAGGAACAGTAACGGTCCTAGTATGCTTCTTTGTGGAACACCACAGCTCACTGGGAGGGGGGGATAGAGTACCGTTTACCTCCACCATCTGTTCTCTCCCCTCCAGGTAGGATTGCATCCAGCTCGCTGATAGACTATCAAAACCAATTGCTTTTAGCTTGTCAATCAGAATGGAGTGATTGACAGTGTCGAAGGCCTTTTGTAGGTCCAGCATGACCAATGCTACAGTATTTGCCCGCGTCCACCTCTTGTTTGATGTGGTCGTTCAAATAGAGAAGGCATGTGTCAGTGGAGTGGGATGTTCTGAAGCCAGATTGGAATTCGTAGATTCGATTTTTTTCCCGCAAGGTACTTTTCAACCTGTTCGTATACTCTTTTTTACCCTGATTCTCCTAGATCTATCTGCAGCCTTCAACACAGTCAACCATCAGATCCTCCTCGCGTCCCTCGTAGGAATGAGAGTGGCTGGCTCTGCGTTGACATGGCTGACATCATACCTCAATGACCGCTTCTACCAAGTGTCATGGAGAGGGACCCTGTCGGCCACCCGCCCCCTTCGGACGGGTGTCCCTCAGGGCTCGGTCCTAGGACCCCTTCTCTTCTCCCTCTACACTAAATCTCTGGGTAACATTATCACGTCTCATGCCTTCTCGTATCATTGCTATGCCGATGATACTCAACTCTTCCTCTCCTTCCCTCCCTCCCTCAGATATCAACGTCTCTGAGCGGATCTCGGCCTGGATGACGACCAACCACCTCAAACTGAACTTAAGCAAAACAGAATTGCTCCACCTGCCGGCCAAATCCTCCCCCCTGACCGACCTTTCCATCACAGTCGAGAATGCAGCTGTGACCATGTCCCCGACCGCCAAGAATCTTGGCGTTGTCCTCGACGACCAGTTGAACTTCTCCGCTCACATCGCAGCGACAACCAGAACCTGCAGATTCCTCCTGAGCAACGTCAGAAGGATCCGCCCCTTCCTGACAATAGAAGCCACTCAACTCCTCGTCCAATCAACAGTCATCTCCCGCCTCGACTACTGCAACGCACTGCTTGCTGGCCTCCCAGCCACTGCCACCAAGCCTCTTCAGATCAGCGGCCCGCCTGATCTCAAACCAACCGAAGTCAGCCAATGTCACCCCACTTCTTAGGGACCTGCACTGGTTCCCCATTGCTACACGAATCCGCTTCAAGGCACTCAACCTGGCATACCGTGCAGCAAAGGGAACCTCTCCCGCCTACCTCCGGTCAATGGTCTCTAACTACACACCCTCAAGACCCCTACGCTCTGCATCTTCTGGCCATCTCAGACCCACTCCTATCCGAACTCCAGGAGGGTCATCAAGGAGAAGCCGCCTTTTCTCAGTCCTTGCCCCACAATGGTGGAACGAACTGCCCACCACAGTTTAGTCTTTCGCCGTCGACTAAAGACGCACTTCTTCAACCATTATCTGAAATGAAAAAAAATGTATAATAATAATTAGAAAATCTAACCCTAACTAACCTTACTGTCATGCACTAGTCCTAATATACTAACCTACACTGTAGCACTCAACATTTTGATGAACATTGTTACTCAGCTGATGGAGTTGTCATACAGAACTTGTAAGTCGCTTTGGATAAAAGCGTCAGCTAAATGTAAACGTACCCTCCACTGGCGGACTCGGGGGGGGGGGTTGAAAAACGCGCGCTAAAGTGCCCTTTTGAGTGGCGATAAATTAGAGGGTGTGCCCTATTGGTGCTCTTCCAATGGTCTAAACTTGACCATGGGCCCCCACAGTTGAAAAACGTCACACAAAAGTACCCTTTTGAGTGCTTTTGTGCCCCACGGTTAAATAATGTCATGCAAAAGTGCCCTTTTGAGTGGAAATAATTAAAGGATGTGCCCTATTGGTGCCCCTCTAATGGTTAAATGTGACCATGTACCCCCACCCACAGTTGAAAACATTGCACTAAAGTGCCCTTTTGAGTGGCGAAAACTAGAGGACGTGCCCATTGGTGCCCTTCCAATGGTCTAAACTTGACCATGTGCCCCCACAGTTGAAAAACATCACGCTAAAATGGCATTTTGAGTGGCGAAAATGAGAGGACGTGCCCATTGGTGCCCCTCCAATGGTCTAAACTTGACCCAGACGGTTAAATAGTCACGCAAAAGTGTTAGCTACAACAGCCCTGTCACTACAATATTATTACAATAAATATCCATCCATTTAAATGTTCAGTTTTAGACACATCCCCTCTTGAATGTTCAGATGCCAGAGGGCTTAATGCAGTCTGAGCTGTAACCCTGCATCCTACTGCTGTGTGTGAGGTAGGTAATACATCAAGCTTTCTTTGAAGTAGCAAAGATTGAGTTTGTTTTGACCAATTATGCATTACTAAATACATTATTAGTATTTAGTAATGCATAATTGGTCAAACAAACTCAATCTTTGTACACTGCAAGTGCTTTTATTGATGGCAGTATGTTTTAGCCTAGGCTAGCTGTATTACTATATAGCTAACTAAACAGGTACCTTGCTTAGCTGATTCTATGCTAATGCTAACCTGTGTTCTCCATTTAGAAATAAAGTGTACAAATTATTTTAGGATTATTTGCACAAAATATACCCATAGCACTTTAAAGTTCAGTGTGAATTGCTTTTTAAAGCTAATTTAAGAGTGGTAGTAAACCCCAAAATTTGCCATTTTAGTTTTCGTTTTTGAGGACTGCATACTTTCTTTGCAAACCAAAATACTATACTTTATACTTATACCACATGCATGAGCCTGGTCTCGTTTGAAAGAGGACATTCTGGAGTTTATGATACAACAAGGAAAACGCACCTTTAGTGCTAATGAAATAGAGTAACATAGGTCTGAACTTGAGTTGTAGAAAAACGTGTTATTCACGTTTTTCTGTAGTAGTCCAGAAGTAGTATTTCCCCAGAATGGCTGGAGGCTTAAAAAACACCCGAGATCCATAGCCTGAAGTCTTATGTAGATCATAAAGATCCGTTCAGAAATGAGTGATTAGGAGTGATTTTGGTAAACTGTGTACAAAAGAAAAGCTCAGTTTTCTCATAGATGTCAACTAACGTTTTTCTCTTCCTTTTTTCGCTCGTGACTTTTCACCTAGATCCCTGATTCGTACATCCCCAGTCCAATCATTTTCGAGATCGCCAAATGATTGACTGAACTAGAGCCCCAAGAGTTGGGAGTAGTATTTGCGCAATACCATGTACTTCGCGCAAGCCTCACATATCGGCATGTAACTCGAGAACCGCCAAATTGATTTTGTCACCTGAAAGGGCTATCGACAGGCAACTAATGGGGCTTTAATTCGATATATATAATTTTTTTTTTAATACAATATTATTGTATTAAAAAATATGCACAACCGAGCCACTAGGGGTCACCAAAGTACAGGTGAGCAAATCGTCCTCAAGAGGGCCCACATGTGACCCCCCACCTGATAAGAGGTTAAAAGTGGGTTTAGCATTGGCCTATATTCTATGATTACAGAATGCCAAGGAGAGAACGAAATCGGAAGAATATTAAAAAGCAGCTGAAAAATCTTCTCTTAAAAATTGGGTCCAATAGTAAGGGAGGAGATAAGGATACTGTCCAATTATCTAGCAGTCTCAGTCAATGAGTCAACTAGATGTCCCCCTTGGAAGGGTGTGGGCGAAATTACTTTTACTCAAACCATTGAAACAATTCAGACTTTATAAGAATGTTCGTTTATTTGGACTTTGATGTCCAGCATCCAATTCATCCTTGTTGTAATAATCACCAGGTGGTCAATTAAACAAGTGGTTAGCTTGTAGCTGATAGTAGCAGCTTACATCCAAGCATTAGTGGATAATGTTAGTAGAGGTCGATATGGTATTTGGTAATGTTCAACCAAGTCGACTTGATAATAGTTTGTTGATAGTTAGGTTGCAATTTAGCAACCGCCGGTGCTTGATAGTGTAGCCAGACGTTTAGCCAGGTAACAGTTAGCCAGACGTTAGTCAGTCTGCATGTAGTTAGTCTATAGTCAGCATGTACATTCAGTCGGCATACAATCAGACGTTAGTCAGATTATTTACCTATACAAAGGAAAGGAAATAAACGGCATTAATTAGTAACTAGTAGGGATGCTCGATATTGGCTTTTTTACCGATACCGATATTCCGATATTGTCCAACTCTTAATTTCGATACCGATACCGATATCAACCGATACCGATATATGCATGGTTTCCCCCCAAAAAAACTGAATAATTTCAGGTAATTAATAATTTCACTGGATGCATTCAAAAGGCTTTCTAAATGTAAGCATTATCTGTGCAAAATATGATAATTAAAAAAGTAAAAATTAACATTACATATCTCTTGTTGTTGAATTAAACCAACATGCATACTTTTGACAATAAATAAAATAAGAATTGGTTCTTACTTGCTTGCCTGGGTTTTTTTTTTTTTTTACCGATACCGATATTTTCCGATATCACATTTTACTGCCGATATCGGCCGATAATATCGGTCGGCCGATAATATCGGACATCCCTAGTAACTAGATATATGAATTAAAGAGAAATGCGGATATTAACGGCGCATCCAATGCAACGTACCGTTGGCCAGTCAAGAGTTCGCCCACAGGGCTTTTCACCTTACAGTCTAGGCTCAGAGTGTCACTTAAATAGCGCGACGCGCCGGCGCAGAGACAGCTCACCTGCTCAGAGTCGCAATACGTACTCCAAAGTGCGTCCACTAGGCGGCACCAGATAATAATTAACTCATGCAATAAATGTATACAATAAATGTTACTCATGATAATAATGAAGGATAATAATGATAAATATATTGGGAAAAACGTCGGATAATTCTCCAGATACACTACAGGTATGTATTTGTAAGTCCTCACTACTAGATATACGTCTACAAGCTTGTCTCACAGAGCCATAGTTTGGATTATAACTGAGAATCTGGTGCTAACATGGTCAATAATTAGGGATGCTCGATATTGGCTTTCTTACCTATACCGATATTGTCCAACTCTTAATTTCCGATACCGATATCAACCGATATCAACCGATACCGATATATGCAGGGTTTCCCGCCCCAAAGATGGAATAATTTCAGGTAATTAACATTACATATCTCTTGTTGTGGAATTAACACAACATTATGCATACTTTTGACAATAAATAAAATCAGAATTTGTTCTTACTTGCTTGCCTGGGTAAATAAAGGTTATAGAAATGTAAAAAAAAAATGTAATTTTTTTAAAACCGATACCGATATTTTCCGATATTACATTTTAATGCCGATATCGGCCAATAATATCGGTAGGCCGATAATATCGGACATCCCTATCAATAATGCTTATTTTGGACAGAAAAATGTGTCTTAAACATTTAAATTTACCAACCATAGACATCAAGGCAAGAGGGCTAGTGGTGGTAGTGCTGTATGACATATTATTTTATAATACAATTATAACATTGTAGGCTACAGTATGAATATTATATACAGTACAATTATATTACTATTATAAAACAAATAGTATTTGCTCCACCTTAGATAAAGACAGTACAGACAATGAAGATGGAGATATTCAAGAGGGAAATAATGATATCAGGAAGAGAGATGGTGAAGAAGTGGAGGAAAGAGAAAATGCAGATGATTCTATGGAGAGAAATGATGAAGTTGAGGAAAGAGAATGCAGATGATGCTATGGAGAGAAATGATGATGAAGATGGTCATGGAGATGCTAAAGAAAGCGAGGATGAAAATGATGATAGGAAGAGAAATTATTCAAACGACACAACAACAAATAACTTGAATGCTCTCCTGTTGCCATTAAAATATCCCACTGATCCAGCCAGTATCCAGGTACAATATATTAACTTTAATGGAGAGAATGGCCTGGGGAAGATGGAGAGGGGGGAGGGAGAGATAGAAGAGAGAATGAGGACAGGATGAGAGAAGGAGAGGAGAGGACAGGAGGAGAGAAGGGGAGTACAGGAGGAGAGAAGGGGAGTTAGGAGAGAGAAAGGAAGAAGTAACTAACTGTTAAACTGTTTTATATCCTGTCAAATATATGTTGTAAATAGCTTTTAAAGAATAGGTTCACTATTTTTCAACCCAGACCATATTAAAATGCTGTTTCCCAAATATTTATATTCCTCACTGATATCTTTAGCATCTTTGAGAAATGTACCACTGCAGCAATGGTTTAGGCCTTCAAACTCCATGATAAATCTAAGTTTCAAACACCATGACAATGAGGTGAAATAAACATTTGAAAGGTGTATTGTTCCCTGTGTGTTTTTATCATAGAGGTGTGGTTATACTATTAATCTGGATTGTCTATGTTATTCTAATGTGAATCTTAATCAAGGATGAAGACTATCTCACCATACATGATGCATCATATTTTTTTGCTCACTGATGGGGTCCCATGTTGTGCAGTAGGTGCCCTTTTTTTCTTTTCGCCCCTGCCCTTCAAACAGCCGGAGTCCGCCAGTGGTACCTTCAGTACCTACACAATCAGACCGAAGCTACTAACCTACTACCCTCAGTACCTACACAATCAGACCGAAGCTACTAACCTACTACCCTCAGTACCTACACAATCAGACCGAAGCTACTAACCTACTACCTTCAGTACCTACACAATCAGACCGAAGCTACTAACCTACTACCTTCAGTACCTACACAATCAGACCGAAGCTACTAACCTACTACCTTCAGTACCTACACAATCAGACCGAAGCTACTAACCTACTACCTTCAGTACCTACACAATCAGACCGAAGCTACTAACCTACTACCTTCAGTACCTACACAATCAGACCGAAGCTACTAACCTACTACCTTCAGTACCTACACAATCAGATGGAAGCTACTAACTAGGGATGCACCGATCCGACTTTTTCAGTCCCGATACCGATACCTGGGTTTGGGTATCGGCCAATACCGATACCGATCCGATACCCATTGTCCAATTTTTTTTCTTCAAAAAAGTTTACAAAAAAAATTATCCACAGGTTCTTTTATTTTTTTATATATTTTGTTTTTAAGAATTGTAGACTTAAAACTTGACTTAAAACATTACTTTCCTAACTAAATGTAACAAATTAACACTTTTTATTTATTAAAAAATAAAAATCCGATATTTCTTTTATTTTTTTACAGATACCCGATCCAGCTATTTTTTTTATTTTTTTAACTTCATTTTTTAGTGTTTATCGCTTTTTCTGGTCAAGCATGACTGACAGAAACAGGTTGAATGGGATGTAGAGTAGGGGAAGACACTCTGAGAAAATACGGCGGGTCCGGGAATCGAACTCGTGTACCCCAGATCCGTGATGAGCACGGTTGTCCCCGACGCCGAAATGGCGCCGAGATACGTGGTGAGCTACGGGAGCTCCCCCGCGATCCAGCTATTTTACTGATATCGGCTACTGATACCGATACCAATATCGGATCGGTGCATCCCTACTACTAACCCTACTACCCTCAGTACCTACACAATCAGACAGAAGCTACTAACCCTACTACCCTCAGTACCTACACAATCAGACAGAAGCTACTAACCCTACTACCCTCAGTACCTACACAATCAGACAGAAGCTACTAACCCTACTACCCTCAGTACCTACACAATCAGACAGAAGCTACTAACTCTACTACCCACATTCAAAGGTTTAAATTGTTTGTAGAGTACGTCAGTGAAGTCCTTTTTATTGTCATCTTTTGGAGTAAAGTATAAATCCACTTCCTGAAAGTAACCATGCTAAGTATCCTAAATAAAACCTAAAAGACAGTAGACATCTGGTGATTTTAAGATTACTGAAGGGGTACCCAAAAAGTGCCTAGTCAACCATCATAAAGTTAAGAATACTGAACCTCCGTATCGAAAAGACCGAACTGCTACTAAACCATCATAAAGTTAAGAATACTGAACCTCTGTACTGAAAATAATCAACTTTTCAGACACAGCAAGTAGCTCAGGTATTATTATTTTTACGACTGCTTTGATGCATTTTGCACATCAGTTTCAATCTGCAAAACTCTTAACACAGAATGCTATACTTTTAATTTTGGGTTAAAAATGCAATATAGCATGCAAAATTAAAATACCAGTGTCAAATCAGAGAATAGTATATGCAAAAGCTTATAACGGCACCAAAACTTTAGATATTTCAAACAATTAAGTGAACAACTGAACAAAATTAGATTATATGTCCTGCAAAAGTGTATCATAGTGTCAGAACAGTGGATATGTTCATCGTTGAAGTTTAGTTATTGGTGCACTTTTCAAATACAACGGTCATTATCAAATAATGCGGTCAAACACAATATACTTGTTACCAAAATAGACTATGCAATGGTCATTTCCTCATAACCCCTGTGATAGACTGCAGTATAGTGCTTGTGTCTTTGTGGAAGACAAACTAAATATATGATTACAGTATTTGAAGTTGAATCATTACAGTAAAGAAAAATACATACAGCAATGCTCTGTACTGTACAGTAAAAACAAAGGCAGTTACAGTAAACAAACTATTGTAAAGAACAGTAAAAAATGGTTACTTGGTGATTTTTCAATGTTCACTCAATACAGTCATGAGGCTGATTGACTGGATATTTTCGAAAACTCCGTTATCAGCTATTACAGTAACGCAGAATGCTATACTGCTCATTTTGGGTTCAAAATGGAATACAGCATGCAGAATTACCGTAAAATACCAGTGTCAAATCAGAGTTTACTTATTGGTGCATTTGCAAATACAACGGCCATTATCAAATACAGTAATGCGGTCAAACACAGAATACTTAACCAAAAGAGACTATGCAATGGTAATTTCCTCATACAGTAACCCCTGTGACAGACTGCAGTATAGTGCTTGTGTTTTATGAAAGATTATTTGATTATTTGAAGTTTACAGTAATTGTTACAGTAATGAAAGATACATACAGTAAATCTCTATTTTACAGTAAAAACTAAAACGGTTACAGTAAACAAACTATTGTTAAAAAAAAAAACAGCAGTTGGCCAAAGAATTTCATCGACGTCACATCTGACCGCCATGTCTACAAGTGCCCTCTCCTGCTGCACAGAGAGAAGATGGCCACGTCCTCCACTTGGTGGTGCTTGTTCAGTTCTAATGTACAGTAAAGATAACGATTACAAAAATAATTCACACCCACACCTTTAGTATTTATGAAATATAATGTAACAGACAACAATATCAATTTCACAATTACTGTAATTTCAATATACAGTTACTGTACAGTAAATTACACATATTGACTTACCGATTATCTCTCTTACTGTAAAATTTTTTATAATGGATGCCACCGTTGACCTGTTCAGGTTTGACTGCACCACCCTGCCAGTGTTAGACCTTGGTTTACTGTATTACGTCGTCAACAATTGTGGTTATAATTTCATTTGAGACAGCTGTTCTTCTGCCTCCTTGGCCACCACCATGACCCCGTCCATGACCCGTCTTTCGTTGCCAATCTCAGCTGCACCAACTTGCTCCATGTTGCTCCTTTCTTCAGGTTTAATGAGACATTAGTACAAACACCTGTTGAATTGATTTAGTGATCTGCCTGTGTAGCAATAAGCAATTGAACATTGATGTAGTATTAGGTGGGTGTATTCTGAGACTGGAGCATATGATTTAGAGTTTGGCACTTTGTATTAACAGTTTTGCACTTTATATGTAAGCATAGCATTTAGTATCTTCTGAGACTGGAGCATATGATTTAGAGTTTGGCACTTTGTATTAACAGTTTTGCACTTTATATGTAAGCATAGCATTTAGTATCTTAGAGTATGAATTTTGAAAGTCAGTTTGGCAATTAGCATTTTGAGTTTTGCACATTGAAACTGATGTGCAAAATGTGTCTGTTTTTTTCTTTTTTTTTGTATCTACTTTTTCTCCCCGTTTTCTATTTTTCTCCCTTTCCCAATTTCGTATTGTCCAATTCTACCCTCCCCTGTCTCGAACGTTGTTAGGCCATGCCTCCCACAAGCCGGCTGCAATGTGGACGAAGCCTTGCATCACGTGTCCCCTCCGGTACACGAGGAGGCAGCCGTCGCATCTTTTCACCTGCACAGCGCGATCTCTCAGCGGCGAGGGTCTGCGTGGGAGGGACACGCCGCCCCCGTCGCTTCCTGATTCTACTGCGCAGGCATACCAACCAACCTGTAGGAGTCGCTGTCCACAACGTCCGATCCCCACCCACCAGCTTCCCACCCCCTAATACTGCCAATTGTATTAGTATGAACGACCAGCCAAGCTGGTAGCAACGCCGAGAGCTGGGCTCGAACCCAGCATCTCCTGCGTTGGTGGCGAGCGCCTTGCCCACTGCGCCACCTAGCCGCCCTCTCCTCCTGTTTTTCTGTGTTTTTCTCTCATCCCAATTTAGTCGTTATGCCAATTCCCCCCTCCCTGGTCGTTGCTCGCATGTGCCCCCCACTGGACGGTCTAGGGAGCCCTGAAGTCTATCAGATGCTTCCTCCGAGACATAGGAGACAGCCAGCAGCATCTTTTCACCTGCCAGCGCGGACTCTCATTGGTGAGGTGTAACGTGTGGGAGGTCACACTACCCTCACCACCTCCCTCCCGCGCTGTGCAGGCGCCCTGACCGACCTGTAGGAGTCGCTGTTTACAACGACCAGAATACCACCCCACCGGCTTCCCTCCCGCTGACTCTGCCAATTGAGCCAGTATGACGGCCGGCCAAGCTGGAGGCAATGCTGACAGCCGGATTCGATACCAGTGTCTCTCGCGTTGGTGACGAGCGCTTAGTCCGCTGCGCCACCCAGCCGCCCTGACATGGAAATAACTTTTTGTTGTTGGTTTGTTGTTCCACTTTAGGGGAACACGTTGTTTCAACATTGTTGCTTCATGTAACTGACTAGATGATGTCTCAACCTACAGGAAGTCTATGGCTATGTTCAGACTGCAGAAAACATTTTAGTTAACTGAAATAGTTAGACTTTAGAAAAATATAAATAAATAGAACTAACAAACAATATTGTCTACTTAAAAAAAATATATATATATACAGAAAAAGTTTTATTCTTTGTCAATTTGGTCGAATTTGTCAACACAGCAAACGGGAGCTATTGTTGCATAATGTTTATTGAGACTGATTTGTAAATGTCAATTGACAATCAGCGGTCAAGAAAGCAGACTTAAAAACTGCCTATACCCATAGTCAAAACTCCAGCTTCTGGCTCTTACTGAGACCTGGATAATGCCAGATAACTCAACGACGCCTGCAGCTGTATCTACAGCATCATCTTCACTCACACACCATGACCCTCTAGAAGCGGTGGAACCACTGGTCTGCTGACCTCTCCCTCATGTACTACAAGCTTAATATCACTATTTGCTCTCACCCTCTCCTCTCTCAAATAGCATGCAGTATCTGTCTCTAGTCCATTCAATCTCGCCATTGTTACTCTCTATCGCTAGGTTCCCTCAAACACTTCCCAGATGAGCTGGACATGATTCTCAAAAGAGCCTGGAGGGAGCCTTTTAAGAGAGATGGAACTTTAGCTTTCTTATACCTTCTAAAAACGTTCTATTTGTTTCATGCTGTATGAGAACTTTGGTTTATGCAAATAAACAATCCTCCTTTCTGATATGAGACGACGACTCCAGTACCTTTTGTCTCGATGCATTAATAGGGTGAAACAGTGGGAGGACAGAATTCCACTGAACGATTGCCTCAACAACAACAAATAAAAACAACGCAGGGACTTCACAGAAGGTGATGACGCTCAAGCTGTAAACACTGATTTCTATCAAGGTGGAGGTGGTGGACACACTACTGGACAGTTTTCTTTTAAGGTTTTTCCAGCCTTTTAAGAGATTAATTGATACTGTGAATCTGTGAGTACTTGTTGAAATTTTATAATATCTGACTCACTCACACAGTTTAGATTTACCGTTGGATTTGAAACATGACTCAGAACTCAGTAAGTATTACTGTTGGATTTGAAACATGACTCAGTAATTATGCAATTGCAGCAGCTTCATCCCTCAGCCTGTAAACTGTTTTAATAAGTGTAATGTTTGTTTGATCGTTGATGCTCAGTTAGCTTTGTACCTCCAGCCAAGAACACAGCCAGTGAAACAGGTCCTACTGTCCGGGAACCCAACGCTTGATTTATAGCCTCACGCCAAGTCAGTCAGCAAGGCCTTCTGAAAAACATGTACAGAGGTGTCGAAGAGGTTTTGACGGAGACACAGTGGAACAACCCCACTCTGACTTAACCCTTAATGAGGATGAGGGAAAAAACACAAATAGCTTAGCAAATAACTGCAGAATTTAGTGCGTATTCATCTTCAAATTCATAAACTCAGGGGTGTAGCTCCAGATTCTGGGCCCCATGAAAGAATGTATTTGTAGGCCCCCAGTGAATGCGAGCGCGCGTAAGCGCGCAAGCGAATTTTTTTTGGCCATTTTTTTATTGATGAAAACGCATAATATGGTTTTTACCTATACATTCGGATCAGCAGTTCAGCCTAGTAAAGGATGTCGCATTGCGTTCATCTTCAATGAATGGACCAATGCAATAGTCTACCAAAGCCCCCCCTCTCTCTCTATATATCTCACACACACACACACACACACACACACACACACACTTCAGAAACAAACATAGTATCAATGAGAGCATCAATAATACACCTGAGTGATGTCTAGTTAAATTTTTTTTTTTTTTTTTGGGGGGGGGCCCTCAGTGCTGGGCCCTTGGAATCATCCTAAACTACCCCCCCCAGCTACGCCCCACACACACACACACACACACACCAACAACAGCAACAACACACATGCATGGATGTTACAGATTGAGGTAATAGTAAATTTCGCGGAGTACATTTTACTCAAACTGAGTCCATTTGAGCCCCAAGCGAGTAAAATGTTACTCAGTTTGAGTAAAATGTACTCAGTTTGAGTAAAATTTACTCAGCGAAATTTACTGTACCTATAACCTGATTAGTGATTACATTAGCTTACTTCAGGATTACTTTAATTGGAGGACAATTCAAAAAACTATTTAGTCCAGTTTACAGACATCATTTGGATGATATTATCATCTACAATCATGATTAACATTATTAATGGTGTAAAACGATGTTTGTGTCCTTAATCTCACCGTCAGAAGGCCTTTTCCACTTGCATCTGAGTAATCCGCAGACACAAGTAATGACTAGTTTTTTTTTAAATGTTTCTGTAATCTGATTACAATTAGCAAATTGTTGTAATTTAATTACTGTCATCCAGTTACACAATCTCCAATTTACCAAAGTCAGCCCACGTCACCCCACTTCTCAGAGAGCCGCACTGGCTTCCCATCGCCGCACGAATCCGCTTCAAGGTCCTTGACCTGGCATACTGTGCAACAAGGGGAACGGCTCCCTCCTACCTCCGGTCAATCGTCTCTAATACACCCCTCCAAAACCCCTACGCTCTACATCTTCGACTAAAAACACACTTCTTCAATCAATATCTGAAATTTAAAAAACTACTAACCTTTGTACTGTGTTTTACTATTATGCACTCTGCCACTAAGGAATGAACTGTTGTATTCTAAGAGTCGAGACGATGAGCTGTAGTAATTCAGATGCGTCGAGTTGTAAAAATGTACCCAGATTTATTTCTGTGATCACAGAAAAGTTCTCAGTTACAAATCAGAGACAAGTGTACACAAGCGTCTGACCAGGAAATGAGAAAGAACCCTGGTCAGACTTACAATTAAATACATAACTGAACATGATGACAAGACAGGTAAACATAGAAGAGAAAAGAAAAAACAAAAGATGGGTCTAGGGGTTTGTCGTCCCTGACACAAGACTGGAGTTAAGATTTGTTTTTATTTTTTTTAGATGTATTTTTTTTAGCATTTATTGCTTTTTCATGGTCAAGTCAAGAGTTTTAATTGTCACGGCATACAGGTATACAATGAAATGCGGGTGGTCTTGCCCGCAACGATGTGCAATACAGTGGTACAACATATAATAGAATCAAAAAATGAAAAAACAACATTGTGCAGTAAACAGGTAACAGGTAACATGGAGTGACATCTCGGTATCTGTACATAGTTATTTACAGAGCATATGGGACATGCTAGTTAGCTTTGGTAGTGCAATACACTGTTCCTGTTATTCTAATTTAAAGTGTCCTTTCCTTTTGGCCATAAGTGTGCATGTGTGCGACATGAGTGTGTGCCCGCTCATGTTAAAGTGTTAAGTGGCTGCTCGTGTGTGAGCGTGCACAGCGTGCGTGTCGTGTGTGTGTTCATGTGTGCTTGTGTGTGGATAGTTCAATGTTCTGAGCACTCAATGTTCATTGTTCAGGGCTCTGATGGCCTGGGGGAAGAAGCTGAGCCTAAGCCGCTCTGTCCTAGTAGCTGGGGTTCGCAGGCGTCTGCCTGACCTCAGCAGCTGAAACAGGTTATTGGGGTGGTGAGGGTCTTTCATTATCCTGCAGGCTCTGGATTTGCACCTCTTGTTGTATAGAACCTGCAGGGGGGGTAGTCCAATACCCGTGGTACGCTCGGCTGAGCGCACCACTCTCTGTAGGGCCTTCTTGTCCTGTGCCGTGCTGTTTCCATACCAGGCAGTGATGTTTCCGGTCAGGATGCTCTCTACAGCTCCTGAGTAGAAGGACTGGACTATCTTCCCCGATACTCTGAACTTCCTTAACTGTCTCAGGTGGTAGAGGCGCTGTTTCGCCTTCTTTACTACTGTGTCTATGTGTGTTGACCATGTCAGGTCCTCTGAGATGTGGACCCCCAGGTACTTAAAGCTGCTCACCCTGTCCACGGTAGCCCCGTTAATCATCAGTGGTGTGTGCGTTTCCTGCTGTCCTCTCCTATAAGTCAGACATGACCGACAGAGGAGGAAAGGATGAACGGGAGAAGAGGCGGGGAAGACATGCGACAAATGTCACTGGGAGCGGGAGGCGAACCCTGGACGGCGCGTAGGTGTGCAAGGCACTATGCGGTGCGCCACGAGGGCGCCCCAGACTGGAGTCAAGATTAAACAAGAAAGTACAAACAATTGACGCGCCTAGTGAAACAATTCCGCTCCACGTCCAGATATCCCAATATATCCCAATATAGTGATATTACAATATTGTGACTCTGGCAACATGATAATATCATATCGTGGGGCGCCCCTCTGGTGATTCCCACCCCTATACAATATATATTATATTCCTTTTTTTTTTATTATAATTTTTTTTTTTACTAGTTTCAGTGTTAGTGTTAGTTTTTCTGTTTATTATACAACACATAGGTATTATGTAACACAAACACTTTGTGGATGGAACTGACTCAGTTGTGTAAACATCTCAGTCTCAATAAACATTATGTACAAATGCTTGCTGTGTTGACAAATTTCACCAAATTGACAAAGACTAAACTTTTTTCTCTATATATTTAAATTTAGTTTGTTTTATAAGTACACACTATTAGTTTAAGTTACCTTTAGTTATTTTTCCTAAAGTCTAGTTTTTGAGTTAACTATAATAACCTTGCTTTGTATGCATTCACGCTGTCTTTCTACATTTGGGTGTAAGAGTTCACACAAACATTTGATAAAGTCAGGAGGTGAAATGAAGCCATAAGGTGTTCACTGGGGCACCAAGCCTGCCTTTTTTTAACCAACCTGCTTGATGTATTTCAATCCCCCCCCCCCCCCCCCCACACACTTCCCTTAGTGATGACTCAAACCACACTAACCTTTGTGGTTGGTCTCCATATCTGCTATCTGCTTTTTACACCTCACATAGAACTGGCTTCCTCACACGCTAGATGATGTCAGATCTTTTTGAAGACACTTCAGTGGCAGTTATTATCAGAAAATTAACAATATATATATACCTACTGAGTTCCTTACAAAATCCTCTCTATGTAGATACTAGATAGTGCTTCTACCTTTTGCCCGCTACGCTATACTCATACTTCGAAGCAGCAGTGTGCATGCAGCCACCTACAGTATCACATGCAATAATACTGTATAATGCTATTATATACATATACGGTTCTTAAAGGGGCTATAATTGTTATTTTATGGTTAGCTCTACATTCCGACAGCCATCACTGACATAGAGTGTTTGGTCAATAAACATGAGTCTCCCGGTCCCTCTGCTCTGCAGTGAACAGAACATAAATGTTCTGGTATCCCGTTCCTACTTCACCCAATCAGGAGAGAAAACCCTTGATATTTATAAGTCTTGCCAAGCCGGAGTTGCTTACTGCACTGGCAGATTATTTTACTTGTTTCAAGCACATATTTTACTTAAAGGTTGCGACCAAACACTCTCTGCAGCGATGGCTGTCGGGAATGTAGAGCTATTATTCGAACACGTAGAATACCACCTACAGCACCTTCAATGTAAAACGCTGAACCGATATTCTGCAAACAGTACTATAAAGTAAGCACACCTGGGTAGATGCAAAGCCACAGCACCCAGTCACACAGGAAACTATAGTAGGAGATGTGTGAAGATAGTGAAACCTTCATGTCTAAGAGCTAGGGATGCACCGATCCGACTTTTTCAGTCCCGATACCGATACCTGGGTTTGGGTATCGGCCACTACCGATACCGATCCGATACCCATTGTCCAATTTTCTTTTACTAAAAAGTAAAAAATGAAAAATATTTAATCCACGTTTTTTTTTTTTTATTGAAATATATTTAGTTTTTAAGAATTGTAAAGGATCACAAGTGTGTTTTTGATTTGTTGTAAGCAAAGACAGAAAATAAACTTCATTCATTCAATTAATAAACTGTATGCCTCACTGTCACTGTGTGGAAGAGACTGGGATCATTCTTTTGTGCAACAAGGCAACATCAGGCTTGACTTAAAACTGCACATATGGCTGTTTACACTAGTAACTGTTTACCTGCATATATAACTGTCTCCACCAGTACCTGTCTAGTTGCATATATATCTGTTTTCACTAGAGGGCGCTCTAGGCGGAGCCACTCAGGTACACCACCTTGTGGCAAGTATAAAAGTAAATGTATACTCCCACTTCCTTCTCTCCCCCCATGTCTCTCAGTAAGCGAAGACCTATAGAAATGCTGCTTAACACGTGAATAAATAAACCACGCCAGTTTGGGCTCAAGATAGAAACCATGCATCTTGACCACATTATTGTCGCCCTATAGCTGAATTCTGTTAACAGGTTATGGGCGCAGATAACGCCGGGGCGAAATAATAAGGGTAGCAAGATTAGCTGAAGTATAGGCTAGGTTAGACGCTAGGCCAACGAGAGCTAAAGCTACGCCTACCACCAACAGTGAACATGAAAGCCAAGAAGACTCACAGGAGAGTCAAGAAGGCAGCAGCCGGGAGTCGCTGGAAGGCAGCAACCAAGAGCCCCGCGGAGGCGGCACCGGGGGAGACGGAGCATGCTGAGCACAACGGAGGCGAGGGGGAGAACCCCACCTCAGAACGCGTTGCGCCCACTGAACACAACGGAGGCGAGGGGGAGAACCCCACCTTAGAACGCGTGGCGGCCAGAGGGAGGAACAAAGGGCCACCATTCAATGGAAAAGCAGAGAACTATGAACTCTGGGAAGACCGCATGCACATGCACCGTATGGGGCTGAAGGAGACGATCCTGGCGGCCCCCACGGGAGAACTGACGGCGGAAGAGCAAGCCCTAGACGACCAGCGTAACGCAAGCGCGTACTGTGAGTTAGCGCCGATGCTCGACGACACCAGCTTGGGGCTGATATTCCGCAACACTAAAGATCGATGCAGAGAAAGCCTGGCGGTATTGAGAGAGCATTTCATCGGGCGAGGGAGACCCCGAGTCATGGCCCTCTACATAGCACTGACGACCCTGAGGAAGGGACCAACCGAGACTGTGACCGAATACGTCAACAGAGCGGAGCGGATCACGACGCCATTGAGGGGTGCCAGAGAAGCACCAAGCGATGGGCTAATGATGGCGATGATAATGAGAGGACTACCGGAGCTGTACAAACCGTTCACGCTCCTCAACGGACATGACGTTTGGACAGTTCAAGGCTAAGTTAAGGAACTTTGAGGCCTCAGAAGATACCCAACCAGCCGCCACAGAGGCGGGAGAGAGGGCGCTAAAGGCCCGAGCGACGCCAAGGAAGAGGACCAGGACCACGACGGAGCAGGCGTGTTGGCGATGCGGCGAGAAAGGCCATTGGAGAAGTAACTGCACGAGGACTGTCTGGTGTGGCCCCTGCAGATCCGCGCAGCACGCAAGCAGAGCGTGCATGAAGAAACGCGACCAGGGCGCGCGACACGCGCATGGACAAGATGGCGGCGATGGTCGGCGTGAGACGGATCGAGGCGACGACTGGAGAGGAGCAGAACGAGAGGACTTCATCCCCAGGGCGCAGACGCCGTACGTCATCAGGCCAACGCAGCTGCAACGGGCCCAAAGGAGGGGACTGATCGTGGACACAGGTGCGTTGTCCCACGTCATCAACGACAGGAGTCTGTTCAAGAACTTTGACAGAACTTTCCGCCCGGAGAGACACAGCATGGAGCTGGCAGACGGAAAGCGCACACACGGGTTGGCGAAAGAGAGAGGGGACGCACAGGTATACCTCACGGACAGCGGGGGACGCCGGCGTACAGTGACGTTAAAGAACGCTCTCTATGTGCCATCGTTCCCACAAGGACTATTCTCTGTAATAGCTGCTACTGCGAACGGGGCCAGAGTGTCCTTCATGGAAGGTAAACATTTTCTTGTAGAGCCCAACGGTATGCAATTCGACATAGAGGTGTATCAGAGAATGTATTACCTGGAAACAGAGTGTAATGATAATGATATGTGTAAAGTAACCGTCAGCCACGATATTCAGACATGGCATGAGATTATGGGTCATTGTAATTACGAGGATTTACTGAAACTGCAAGCAGTGACAGAGGGCATGCACATTGAAGGCGAAAAGCGTAGACCTGATAAAGAATGTGTCGTGTGCATAAAGGGGAAGTTTGCTCAATCGAGAAACAGGAATCCCACAGAAAAAGTAAAAGTACCACTTGCGTTGGTTAACACAGACCTTGCCGGTCCAGTAAGGACCGAGTTCATAGGAGGCTTTAGATATGTACAGTCTTTTACAGACGTGTGCACAGGGGCAGTGTTTGTCTACTTTCTTAAGGCAAAAAGTGACACACTCCAGGCCACGGAAAAATTCCTGGCGGACATAGCCCCTTATGGTACAGTAAGATGTTTGAGGTCCGACAATGGGACCGAATTCACAAACAGAGAGTTTCAATCACTGTTGAGGAAGAACAGGATAAGACACGAGACGTCATGTCCATATTCCCCACACCAGAACGGAGTGGCAGAGAGGGAATGGCGCACTCTTTTCGAGATGGCTAGGTGTAAACAGGTAGGCAGTAACTTACCTAAGAGCCTATGGCACTATGCGGTGCAAGAAGCCGCTTACACCAGAAACAGGTGCTTCAATAAGCACACAGGCACCACCCCATATACAGCACTGACAGGAAAGAAGTGTAATCTAGCCAGAATGCACCGATTTGGATCAGAGTGTTATGCGTACCTGCAGGACAGAGGAAAGCTAGAGTCCAGGTGTGTAAAAGGGCTCTTTGTAGGGCAAGACAAGGGAAGCCCCGTTTTCCTGGTTTATTATCCCGGTAAACACGCCTCGGTTCGACTACCGCGTGCCGCGTGACGTTCTCCAGTCCTCTGCCACGCTGGTGACGGGAATCTGAAGAAAGTCCAGCGTCGGGCACCCAGCGATACTCCATCTGGACGCGCTGGGGAAGTCCTGGCGGTAGTCCAATGTTCTTTATCTTCTCTTTTCTCTTCATAACGTCTGTAACAATCCACTGTTTGATGGCGCATGTAGCTACCTTTCACGGGTGAAAATAACGAGGAAGGGCATGGAGGTGACCACGCCCTGTGTTTTAAGGAAACACAGGGAAGGCGTGGCCACAGGCGAATGCAGATGCAGGGACATTTTTCAACGTGTGCACAATAGTGTTAGGGTTTGTGGCTAGGGGAGGTGTGTAGAACCCAAATGCTGGACAATGGTTATGAACCAGAGAGACGAGGCACGAGACGACGTTGTAATTGACAAGTTTTACTGGAGTAGCAGTAAACAACGAACATTACAGGGGAAAACAAAACCGAACTTGAAAAGCACGAAAGAAAACCTCAGCCAAGCTGGAAAACGCAGACTAGAAAATAGAGGAACGGACTCACGAGGGGAACACAAGGTAGGCAGAACAGCACGGAAAGGTACAGGAACAAAACAGATCACAGCACGGAAAGGTACTGGCACAGGAGACAAAACAATGGCGCGACACTACTAGACAGGGGGCGGCATGAATATGTACTAATTAATTGACAAGGAACAGCTGGGGGCTGACAGGCTAGGACACAAGAATACCAATACACACGAATACAAGGGAAGGAGACTAGACACTAAACTAACAGGCAGGAATAAACATAGTAAACATAACAACACTGGGAAAACAGGGCTAGACCAGGACATGAGAATATACACAGTGAACACAGGGCTAAATAACGAGGGGCTCACTGGAACATAAACATCCCCAGACAGGGGAGGACATTAGCAGGGGGTGTGCGACCAGTGCGGTCGCACAGGGCCTCGCGGGAAGGGGGGCCTCGCACAAAAAATAATTTTTTTTTTTTTTTTTTTTATAAAT
Source organism: Notolepis coatsorum (assembly GCF_963971535.1). Lineage (NCBI taxonomy): Eukaryota > Metazoa > Chordata > Actinopteri > Aulopiformes > Paralepididae > Notolepis > Notolepis coatsorum. The sequence goes on along the minus strand of NC_140165.1, from coordinate 166,791,740 downwards.
GCGAGGCCCTTTTTCATCACAGACCTAAAATCTAGTTTTGCTTATATGCTTATATATTTCACATTAGACACGTTCCTGGCTCTGAGGCTCTGCAGGCAGCAGAATTGGTTTCAATGAGGGGAGGGGTTACAGCCAGGTAAGGTAGCGTCTGTTGAGTTCATTGTGTGTGTCTGTGTGCATGCCGGGGGGGGGGGGGGGGGGGGGGCGTGAACCGACTCATTGCCAGACGTGAGCGATTCGAGTCACGCTCACGGCAATGAATCGGCTCTTATGAACGAGTCGCTCATGACCGACCCATCACTAGCGTCTGACTATTTCGCGCGTGCAGCATTGGAGCCTAGGTTATGCCAGCCAAGATGAAGAGGACATCGTTCGGCAGATCGACTGAAGATGAAAGTTGTTGCATGTTAGACAGTTCAGTCAGGCTAGCCATCCCGGCTAAAGACGGGGACAGCTAGTTAGCTTTAGCTACGTTATAATATTAAGTGTGGTTCAGTCGGGATATAGCCATGATGATGTCGGCTAGTAGCTAGCTTAGCTAAAGGTTAACTAGCGTTAGCTAACCTAGAGACAGCGCGTGCAGCATTGTTATGCCAAGATGAAGAGGATGGTCGTTCGGCAGATGAACTTCGTCAACTCCACGCGGTTGTCTCCATCCTCTTGGACGTTTGGTGAGTTTTTAATGCACTCTATTCTATTCCCGCCGTGGATCTCTCTCTCTCTCTCTGGAGCCAAACTGGCCGACTAGCTGTTGTAGTACTAGTAGCTAACGGTGTGTGGCCTGGTGTCAGCACCTGTATTGCTTTTCTCATGTTGTACAGTTTTTCAGTGGTAGCCGCATAGCTTGCTTCTGCGTTAGCTAATGGTTAGCGATAGCCGGGTTGAGCTAACTGTTAGCCAGTTAGCTGTTTAGCTATGACGTTAGCTGCCGGCTGCGCTCGGCTGGGAACGTTAGTTTGATGCTATCAGTTAGCCTAGAGTTAGCTGTTAGCTTGTGCTACGACCATTGACATTAGCCGTGAGAATAGCAGGGGGTTCTGGCACTCTGACTACGACATCATCTTTGACAGAAGATGTAGTCGGGCCTGCACCATGACAAGGCTTCGGCCATAGCTTCTTTTTGTCCCGCCAGCGAGAGGCCTTTCGTCAACGTGGAGACCTGTGTTGCGGCCTTTCGCCCTGCGTTCCTCGTGCAGGTAAGATGTCATGACATTACCCCACTCTTCCTTCCTTCCCCTCCCGAATGTTTTGTTAATAACGATGTTTTTTTCCAGGCAAAACATATGTTACTTCACAACATTTGGAGATACGACATGTGCTGTGTGTGAATTGTCTTGGTGGTTTGTGTAGCTTGGGTAGCGTTGGGCCGTTGGCCAAAGCTGTGTGTGGCCTGGTGTCAGTACCTGGCTAGCCTATTTAGCTGAATGCTGTTTAGCTGTTTTCTCTGGTATAGACCCTCTTCTCTTTGGATTTAAGTGTTGATCTTTGTCCTTTTGGATCTATGTATATTCATGTTGCCTTTGTGAAGTTATCTTTTCCTTCTGTTTTGTTCTTCCATTAAAAGTTGAATATCCTTTTAGGGGCTCATCTTTGCTTATCTCTCTCATACATGCTCTCTCTCTAACACACACACACGACAAACACACATGCTCTCTCTCTCTTTCTAACACACACAGTCTGCCTATGGCTGCCTGCCTGCCTTTCTCGATGGCTAGGCTGTGCTCGCTGAGTCTGTACCTAGTCAAGGATCTTCAGTCACAGTGCTCAGGTATTCTGCCACTGTGTACTCTCTGTTTAGGGCCAAATAGCATTTCAATTTCTTTCCAATGTGTCTCTCTCTCTCTCTCTCTGTACACAGTATATAGACTGTAGAACGGGAGCTCTCTCTCGCTCTCTCTCTCGCTCTCTCTCTCTCTTGCTATATGTTGACTGTATCATGCCCAGCCTCGGGCAGTGCTATTATTTAAGAATATGTTGACTGTATGAAGAAAAAAAAATATATATATACCCATTTTGAGTGGGTCGCGGATGTGTGTGTAAAAAAAAGAAAAAAAGGAGTAAATTTTTTTTTTTTTTTTTACTACCTATCTTTGTGAAAGTGGCTTCTCAGCTCTGGTCCAGCTGAAGACAAAGCGGAGGAACAGATTGGACATTGAGCATGACCTCAGAGTTGCTTTGTCTACCATCACCCCAGACTTTGAGACTCTTGTCAGGAGCAAACATCATCCCCAGTTATCCAATTAGTTCCCTGCATGTTAAGCTAAGAAGTCTGCTAAGAAGGATATATTATTTATTATTATTATTTTATTTCATTGTGTTTTTAGCCCTTAGTTGCACTTTTGTTGCAACCCCAGTTATCCCATTAGTTCCCCCAAACGTAGGTCTGTTATGTTAAGCTAAGAAATCTGCTAAGAAGCATATTATTTATTATTATTTTATTTCATTGGGTTTTTAGCACTTTTATTGCAATCCCAGTTATCCCATTAGTTCCCCCAAACTTAGGTCTGTTATGTTAAGCTAAGAAGTCTGCTAAGAAGCATAATTATTTATTATTATTATTTAATTTCATTGGGTTTTTAGCCCTAGTTGCACTTTTGTTGCAACCCCAGTTATCCCATTAGGGGCGACAGTGGCTCAGGAGGTAGAGCAGTCGTCTGGCAATCCGGAGGTTCCCGGTTCGATTCCTGCTCCTCCCAGGCAGCGTGTCGATGTGTCCTTGAGCAAGACACTTAACCCCTAATTGCTCCCGATGAGCAGGTTGGCACCTTGCATGGTTGCCTCCGCCATCGGTGTGTGAATGGGTAAAATGTGAGTAACAAATTGTAAAGCGCTTTGGATAAAAGCGCTATATAAAAAAGCAGCCATTTACCATTAGTTCCCCCAAACTTAGGTCTGTTATGATAAGCTAAGAAATCTGCTAAGAAGCATATTATTTATTATTATTTTATTTCATTGGGTTTTAGCCCTAGTTGCACTTTTGTTGCAAACTCAGTTATCCCATTAGTTCCCCCAAATTTAGGTCTGTTATGTTAAGCTAAGAAATCTGCTAAGAAGCATATATTATTTATTATTCTTTTATTTCATTGGGTTTTTAGCAATAGTTGCACTTTTGTTGCACTTTTTTGTGTTTATTTCATGTTTTGAAAGATTGCGTATTACTGCAAATATTTTTTTTTACATAAATCATAGTGGTTCAAAATTTTGGGTCGCGACTTAAAGACTAAGGAAAATGTTGGGTCCCGAGGCTAGACCAGTTGAGAACCACTGCTCTAGAGTCTACTCTAGACCAACACAATGTGATGGAGAATTTCAGTAGGAAAGCCTGTGGGCTGAAGAAAACCCTTGTGTCTTCGATTCATTGCCAGTGTACATGAGTGCAAGGATGAGTAATGCGTTGCTTTTCTATATGGATGAAAGACAAAATTTGACTGAAAACTTTGCCCCATTATTATTATTATTATTATTATTATTATTATTATTATTATTATTATTATTATTATTATTATTATTATTATTATTATTATTGTAACTGAGGGGTACAATTCCCTGACTGTATTGATAAGTATGGTATCATTAAACCACTACCACTTTATGTACTTTAATTACTGGCCATACAGTACATGATATATAAATATGATGAACACTTCCCACAATGAATCGGTTCCACACAAAGGTGTAATCAAGTATTTATTGCAGCAAAAGGTACATAATATACTTCTCTATTTTACCTTGGATGCGCTTATAAGGCAAAGGAATGTGCGTAGGCAAATCAATAATGAATGTCCATTCTCTGGTTACGCAGGAGGTAATTATACAACCTGAATCTTAGGGAATTATATCTATGGTACACTAGTAATATATAGCGGGAGATACTGGAAGGGTCCCCCCGGTTGTAAGCCAGCAGGGGTAGAGGATCTGTCGGTAGTAGAGAGTCTGGTCAACGATGACTAAGGAGACTCCAAGTACAGGAGAGGGTGCAATAGTCTCTTGATCCACAGACGAATACAGCTGTTCTCCGTAGACTGTAGCTCCACAGTGAAGAAAGCTAGCCGGCCTCAGGCTCTCTGAGGCGCCGACTCGACTTGGCTCCTCACAGGGTAAATCCCACACGTGTAGGCGTCGGCGATTCTCCGCTCCATAAATCACAGGACCAAAACAAATATAATCCAGCCGCAAAGGGCTATGTAGTCGTCGGGTAGATTAATCCAGTGTACATGTCCACACGGTTCTCGTCTAGGTCTCCTCGGGTGAAAGCGCCATGAAAGCAGCCCAGCCTGGATAAGCACTCTAGCTGGTACGAGGAAGCGTTGGTGATGCTGGTCACTGTAGAACTTTAGCCGCACGATACACTATACACAAATAGACTATTACTGACTTAATAGAAATATGTCGCACTCGACGGTATAGCGCCAAACTCTGACAATTCAGTTATTAATTTGCACGCGGTCTCAATGCTCTATTTGGGGCCAAACAGGCCATACTTCACCGCACGGAGTATCGTGGGTGAGGCTTCAACTTATTGGGTAACTCTACTTCTGTATTCACCTGCGCCATATTTATATGCACGGCGAACAATCTAGTGCCAACCTCATTTCTGTCTCGTATCCCTGGGCAAGGCCGGGCATGTACAGACATGTCTTGACGGTGGCCTTGAACCTGACTCTGGAGGCATGGCCCCTGGCGCCTGTGGACCGCTGTCCAATAGGAGAACGAAACATCATGGTCCGTACTAGGCTAAAGGGATATTCCGTGTATATGTACAAGGAATATACAAGGGATATCAAACGATATACAAATACTATGCAATATATATCAATCAATAAATATATATATTCGGTTTAATCTGATCCTTTGTAACAGCCGCCTCCTAATTAGTCCCACCTAATTAGCTAAGCAGAGACAGATTAACCGCACTGTCCACTACTCAATGTCTGTTGTGAGGGGTCGGGCAGTTCACAAAGTCATGGGGTCATGGTCGTCATCGATAGTATCGGGGAGCCTTGGCAGTTCTATTAGCCTCGCCACGGGTCGGGTGTAGATCCGTCCTTGGACGAGCACTTCGGCTGCTCGGACCTTTCCGTCGGCACCGGTGATCACTTTGCTTACGCGGCCAGCCGGCCACATAGCTCGGGGTAGTGACTGGTCGATAATCATGACGACTGTTCCTTCTGTCAAATTGTCTCTCTCTTTCACCCATTTCTGGCGGGTCTGTAGAGACGGTAGATAGTGGAGTAGGAAGCTGTTCCAAAACTTGTCAGCCAATACTTGACTGTACCTCCACATTCTTCGGCCGTTCGCTTCTTCAGGCCTGTACATTGTCTGTGGTAGCGCGGGGTCCAGCCGCCCCATCAAGAGTGTGTTGGGGGTGACTGGGTCGACATCTGCTACATCACTTGAGACGTAACCGAGGGGCTTTGAGTTCAATACTCCCTCGATCTCCGTGAGGACTGTCATTAGGACTTCTTCCGCCACGGTCTGGGCCCCAAGCACGGCGTACAGGGCTGTCTTTATTGAACGTACTTCTCGTTCCCAAGTTCCACCGAAGTGAGGTGCGTTCGGGGGATTAAACTGGAAGTCAATCTGGGATGGAGCGAGGTGGGTCTTAAGTTCTGGGCCCATAGCTTGGAAGCTCTCTCTCAGCTCTCTTTCTCCGCCTTTGAAGTTTGTCCCGTGATCAGACAATAATGTAGACGGTTTGCCTTTCCGCGATGTGAATCTTCGGAAGGCCATAAGGAATGAGTCTGTGCTCATGGTTGGAAGGAGTTCTATATGCATCGCTCGGGTGGTCATGCATTTGAATACAATACCCCACCGCTTCTCGGTTCCTCTTCCTTTCTTTATATACAGCGGGCCGAAACAGTCCATACCGGTGGAGTGAAAAGGCTTGTCGCCGAGTCGGAGGCGACAGGGAGGTAGGTCAGCCATCCGGGGTATACTGGGCTGCGCTCGCCACTTACGACAGTCTAGACAGGTTCGCTGGAAGCGCCGCACTGCTTCTCTCCCTTGCAGTATCCAATAACGACGTCTGATCTCCGCGAAGACTCTCTCTGCCCCGGCGTGATGCACATCCTCGTCGTATTTCTTTATGATCAGCTCTGTGACCTTGTGTCGGCTGTTTAAGACTATCGGGTACTTGACGTCATCCGGTAAGTCTGGAGCTCTCCGCAGACGACCACCCACTCTGATGAGACCATGGGCGTCGCTCTCGGGGGCTAGGTGGAGCAGTCTGCTGTCTGATGGGACGGGCTTTGCTCCCTGTAGACAGTCTAGCTCATCGGGGAACGAGTCTCTCTAAGCTCGTTGTAGTAGAAGAAGTTCTGCTTCTTCGTAGTCAGCTGCTGTAATGTCAGTAGTGAGCTGAACCTCTGGGTGGTGCCACAGGAATGTCTTTAGCTGCGCACTCTCTAGGGTGAGGCAATCTTCTATGTCGGGGTCTGTGGAGACGAGTGTGTTCAATCCACAGAACATAGATTTCTTGTTTTCTGCCTCCTCTTTACTCGCTTCCCGTGGGGTGGGTGTAGGCCACTCTTCTTCCGGGAGCTTGAGGAACTCTGGCCCGTCACTGTATAGGTTGTGACGGGTGAGGTCATCCAGGGACATTCCCCGGGTGATGACGTCAGCTGGGTTGTGTTTTGTGTCCACATACCTCCAGCTTGCTACTTCAGTTAAATCTTGAATCTCTGTGACTCTGACTCCCACGAAGACCTTGTATCTGCACGAATCAGACCGGATCCATGTGAGTACTGTCGTGGAGTCTGACCACAAGATTGTTCTTTGCACCGGAATGGTGAGTTCACGTTGGATTAACGTGGCGAGTTGCGCTCCTGCTAGGGCTGCGCAGAGCTCTAGACGCGGGATAGATTGTTGCTTTCGTGGGGCTATTCTTGAGCGAGCCAGGATGAAAGCAGTATGTATTTCTCCTCCCTCCTCTCGGGCACGCAAGTAGGCCACCGAACCGTAGGCTACTTCGGAGGCGTCGCTGAAGACGTGCAGGTCCATCTGGCACGTCTCCGGCCTCACTGTGGGTGGGAAGTAGCTGCGGCGTATGTTGACACCTGGGAGTGAGCTGAGTTCCGTCTCCCACTCTCTCCATGTGGATGCAAGGTGTTCGGGTATGGGGTCGTCCCAGCCCTGGTCCTTGTCCCATAACGCTCTTACAATCATCTTTGCCCTGGTGGTGTAAGGTAGAATACATCCCAACGGGTCATATTGTCTGGCGAGTGTTCTGTATACACTCCGTCTGGTGGTCGGTAGTGCAGTCGACCTTCCCTGCTCCTTGGTCAGGGGTGTGTGTTTATAATGGAGCGAGTCTGTTTTGAAGCGCCAGACTAGTCCTAATGTCATTTCTTGGGCTTCTCCTGGGATGGTCGCCATCCAGGTCTCGCTGCTTGCTGCCTTGTCCTCGGGGGAGAGGCTGCGCAATACTTGCGGGTCGCTGCTGGCCCACTGCCTGAGATCAAAGCCGCCTTTGATCAGGGAGGCGCGGAGCTTGAGTAGAAGGGCCTCGGCTTCTTCTGGCGTCGAGACGCTTTGCAGACAGTTGTCCACGTAGAAACTATTTCCTACACTTTGTCGGACCTCTTCATCAGCTGCTGGGTCCTCTGCGACGTGTTTTTGCAGTGCAAACGTAGCACAGCATGGGCTGCATATGGTTCCGAAAGGGAGGACTTCCCATTGATAGATGGCTGGTTGCTCATCCCCGATCCTCTCTCTCCATAGGAACCGCAGCAGGGGCTTGTCCTCCTCCACTAGTCTCACCTGCAGGAACATCCCTTTGATGTCGCCGCTGATGGCCACCTTGTCTTGGCGGAAACGTAGTAACACGCCTAGTAGAGAGGGGCCGAGTGTTGGGCCGGGCAAGAGCTCTTTATTCAGATTTTGTGATCCGATCTGGTAGCTGCAGTTGAACACAATACGATCCTTGCCGTTGTGGTGGACTTTGTGGTGCGGCACGTACCATGATTCGGTCGTCTGATCGGCCTCTTTAATGTCAATTTTCTTTATGTGTCCCGCTGTGATTAGCTTGTTAATCTCAGCGCGGTACACAGTCTCTTGAGCGGGGTCTCTGGCTAGGCGCCGCTCTGTGTTCAATAGATACCGCTCCGTCGCTTCTTTTGGGGCGTGGAAGGTAGGCATACCCTCTCGCCTCAGGAATGGAGTTGCGTATCTCATCACTCCGTTGACTTTGACTCTCTTTGTCCCCTGCTCGAGGAGGGCTATAGCGTAAATGTCTTCCTTGGAACGACTGTCTTTCTTTTCGTTCTTAAAGGGCATTGTCTCTAGTGTCCATAGCCTCTCGACATGCTGTAGGAGGGTGGTGTCTTCTTCTGTCACTCTGGAGTGGAGGCAGTTAGTGGCTGCTGTTCGGTTAAGAGACTTAGCGAGGGGGCCTTGTAATGTCCATCCTAGGCGGGTCTCGACTGCTGCAGGACAGCCTCTGGGCCCTGTGTGGACCCGGTCTATCGGGACGATGAGGTCTGCATGGTCGGAGCCTATCAGCAGGGTCGGGGTGGCACCGTCTATGAGCGGTATAGGTAGTTGACGCAGGTGCACATATTTATCCATCAGCTTGGCGATGGGGTAGGTGTACTGCGACAGGCCTATTTCTTGGCTGGTGAAAGCATTAGTAATCCTATACCGTCTCTCTGGCTGCCCGCTTGCTGCGATAGTGAAGGAGACATTCTCGCCCTTTATCGTCTTTAGATCTCTTCTTATTGTCCGAATCGTCATCTGGTTTTCGCTCCCCCGCAGCCCCAGCTGGGCCGCAGCGGACGCGAGGAGAAGGGTCTTCTCTGACCCGTCGTCAAGGACGGCGTAAGTGTCCATGACCTTATCTTGGTAACTCAGTGTTACGCGGACCACCTTTAAGAGCACCCGGGCGCCCCCGCTGCTGGCGGGGTCAATGTACATAACACTTGCCTTTGTGCTGCTTGAGGGTGCAGGCTTTCTTCTGTTACTGTCGTGTAGGACATCTAGGTGGGCTCCGTCACACCGATTACACCTCTTCTTTAAGCGGCAATCGGCTGCCATGTGACTGCGCGCACATCGGTAACAGCGTCGGTTGGACTTTATCCATTGACTCACCTCGTCGGCGGTCATCTTCTTGAATGTGTCACATTGTGACAACCAGTGTTCCTTTTCGCAGTACGGGCACACCATCTTCCACTTCTCTTTCATCGAGGGGGTACTGTGGTTCTTGCTGCTCGGTACTGATTCTGATTGGTGCATGACGGTCACCAATCTGCGGCCATCGTTTGCTCTCCTAGGTCCCTCTCTGGAGCTTGGTGTGCTCCGCATGAACGTATCCAACCGTAGGCTGTTGACTTCTCTCGCCAGGAAGTCGGCTAGGTCTAGGAGGGATGGCTCGGGACCGTTAGGATCACGGTGGTCTCTTTGCCGCCTGAAGCGCTCTTGTCGGGCGGGCGGAAGCTTCTCTAAAATCCTCTCGACATTAGAGTTTGCGTACAGTTCGTGCATACCCTTTTCTCTTTGCGCCCCCAGCATCCCTACCAGGGATTGTACCTTGATAGACAGGTCATCTAGTGAGCGATTGTCTGTGGCTGGGGGTAGGCGGTCAATATGCCTTATCTCTTGTATTACGTAGTCCCATATGCGTCCATATCTTTGGTCGAGTGCTGCTAGAGCCGCTGTGTATGGGGTAGTAGAGGTGGCATAGGCCAGCGCTATATTGTGCGCTCAGGGCACCTTGAGGTGCTTCAGTAGGATAGCATACTTGTACGGTTCATCAGCTACATCGGACATCATTGTCTCTAAGCACATTCGTAGCTCCGTGTACTGTGCTCTGTTCTCGTGGGTGAAGTCCGGAAACGTCGGTGTGCCAATGTATGATGCCATCGGTGAGCGTTGGAAGAGAGGCCTCCTAGGCGAGTCTCCTCTTACGCCTCTTGGTGGGCTGGTACCTGCTGGGTACCATGGCCCGCGTATCCAGGTGCTGTTCCTCGGGGCTGGTCGTGCGTCAAGCTCACCCGTGAATTGAGTCGGGGGTCTGTAGCGCAGAGCCGCGGGGGTAGAGCCTGGGCTGTACTGGACCTCCTGGTCCTGTGGAGTACTGTGCTGCTGTCGGGCTTGACTCTCCTCCTCTCCCTCTTCTTCTTCCTCTGGCAGGTCCTCTAGATCCTGTAGTCGTCTATTTAGCCTCTCCGCGGTGTAGACCGTTTCTTCCTTGTAGCTGGGTCTCACTTGGACCGGTCGGGGAAGGGGTTCGGAGGGGGGTATAGGCTCTCTCTGGTGGTCGGGCTCAGGGTCGCTTGATCGGGTAGGGGAGGGTGCCCTTGACCCTTGTCTTGACGAGGCCCTGGAACCCCGTGCGGAGGGAGGGGGTGTTGCCCTGGTGATCAGCTGCTCCATTATCTGCGCTTGTAATCGGTCGCGCTCGGCTTCGCGCTTGGTGAGAGCGAGGTCGCGCTCTGCTTCTCTTTGGGCACCGGCAGCGGCGCGCTGGGCTTCGGCGGCGGCGCGCTGGGCTTCGGCCCGGTCCCTTACCATATTCTCTTCCGTCTGAAGGCGTCTAATCTCTAGACGTATACGATCTTCGTCGCTCCGTTGCTGCGCCTGAAGGCGTTCTCTTTCCATGGAAGAATGTTCGCGCTCACTAAGCGTCTGTGCTTGGAGTCGATCGCGCTCTTCAAGATTCAAGATTCAAGATTCAAGAGTTTTAATTGTCACGGCATACAGGTATACAATGAAATGCGGCTGGTCTTGCCCGCGACGATGTGCAATACAGTGGTACAACATATAATAGAATCCAATAAAATACAGTGGTACAACATATTAATAGAATCCAATAAAACAGTGCAATAAACAGGTACATGGTGTGCCATCTCGGTATCTGTACATTAGTATTTACAGAGCATATAGGACATGCTAGTTAGCTTTAGTAGTGCAATACACTGTTCCTGATGTTATACTATTTTAAGTGGCCTTTCCTCTGGCCATAAGTGTGCGTGTGTGCGGCATGAGTGTTAAAGTGGCTGCTAGTGTGTGAGCGTGCTCAGCGTGCGTGTCGTGTATGTACTTGTGTGTGGATAGTTCAGTTTCTGTGTCTCTCGATGTTCATTGTTCAAGGCTCTGATGGCCTGGGGGAAGAAGCTTAGCCTAAGCCTCTCCGTCTTAGTCTCTAAGCTCTGTTGAGGCTGCTAGGCTGGCGAGGAATGCCTGTGCCAGCATCTTGTCCGCCTCGCTGGGGGAAGACGCTGGTTGAGGTGATCCGCTCCTGGCAGTACTCGTTGGAGATCTGTTCTCCTGTGGCGAGTCCTGGAGATCCATCTCCGGGGTGCTCTCCTCTTCTTGTAGCGGGTAGAGTTCCATCCCTGGAGAGCTGTCTTTATCCTGGAGCTCTCCGGGGACTACTTCTTCGGTCTTGGCGGGGGGTAAAGTCATGTCGGGTCCCTCCTGGTCTCCACCGTGAGCTTGGTCAGTTACGTTAGAACCCACTAGGGCCTCTATTGGCGGGGTAGCCTGGTCGATAGGGTCGGACATAATTTTACTATCTACTTTTTCCGCGTTTACCGTCTGTAGAAAGCTAGGTAGTATATTGGCAACGTAATCCTCTAAGTACTGAGGTGTCTGCCGTCTACGCTGCGGGCGATCTACTTTAGGAGAACCGTTTTGTGGAGTGTTCATCATAGGCCATGTCAATATTAATACCACTATATTAATATTACACTAGTTACCCTCCGGCTCGAAGGACCAATTGTAACTGAGGGGTACAATTCCCTGACTGTATTGATAAGTATGGTATCATTAAACCACTACCGCTTTATGTACTTTAATTACTGGCCATACAGTACATGATATATAAATATGATGAACACTTCCCACAATGAATCGGTTCCACACAAAGGTGTAATCAAGTATTTATTGCAGCAAAAGGTACATAATATACTTCTCTATTTTACCTTGGATCCGCTTATAAGGCAAAGGAATGTGCGTAGGCAAATCAATAATGAATGTCCATTCTCTGGTTACGCAGGAGGTAATTATACAACCTGAATCTTAGGGAATTATATCTATGGTACACTAGTAATATATAGCGGGAGATACTGGAAGGGTCCCCCCGGTTGTAAGCCAGCAGGGGTAGAGGATCTGTCGGTAGTAGAGAGTCTGGTCAACGATGACTAAGGAGACTCCAAGTACAGGAGACGGTGCAATAGTCTCTTGATCCACAGACGAATACAGCTGTTCTCCGTAGACTGTAGCTCCACAGTGAAGAAAGCTAGCCGGCCTCAGGCTCTCTGAGGCGCCGACTCGACTTGGCTCCTCACAGGGTAAATCCCACACGTGTAGGCGTCGGCGATTCTCCGCTCCATAAATCACAGGACCAAAACAAATATAATCCAGCCGCAAAGGGCTATGTAGTCGTCGGGTAGATTAATCCAGTGTACATGTCCACACGGTTCTCGTCTAGGTCTCCTCGGGTGAAAGCGCCATGAAAGCAGCCCAGCCTGGATAAGCACTCTAGCTGGTACGAGGAAGCGTTGGTGATGCTGGTCACTGTAGAACTTTAGCCGCACGATACACTATACACAAATAGACTATTACTGACTTAATAGAAATATGTCGCACTCGACGGTATAGCGCCAAACTCTGACAATTCAGTTATTAATTTGCACGCGGTCTCAATGCTCTATTTGGGGCCAAACAGGCCATACTTCACCGCACGGAGTATCGTGGGTGAGGCTTCAACTTATTGGGTAACTCTACTTCTGTATTCACCTGCGCCATATTTATATGCACGGCGAACAATCTAGTGCCAACCTCATTTCTGTCTCGTATCCCTGGGCAAGGCCGGGCATGTACAGACATGTCTTGACGGTGGCCTTGAACCTGACTCTGGAGGCATGGCCCCTGGCGCCTGTGGACCGCTGTCCAATAGGAGAACGAAACATCATGGTCCGTACTAGGCTAAAGGGATATTCCGTGTATATGTACAAGGAATATACAAGGGATATCAAACGATATACAAATACTATGCAATATATATCAATCAATAAATATATATATTTGGTTTAATCTGATCCTTTGTAACAATTATTATTATTATTATTATTATTATTATTATTATTATTATTATTATTATTATTATTATTATTATTATTATTATTATTATTATTATTATTATTATTATATTATTATTTATATTTTTATTCTCATATTTCTATATTCAGATCAAGATTTGATTGTCTATATTTATGTCTTTCTACTATTACCACACCCATAATAATAATAATACATTTATTTTATATAGCGCCTTACATAAGGTATCTCAAAGCGCTTTACATACATTACATTATAGCATACGGACAAACACAGTACATGGACAAACACAGTACATGGACTTTCACAATGACAACATGGTGGGGATACTACAGAGAAAGGGAGACAGCTTAGAGACAAGACAGAGAGAAAATTAAATAAGTAATAATACTAAAATATATGTGTGTACAGATGTGAAAATGTAAGTGATGCAGGGGTTGGAGGGTCAGGAGTTTTTTGAACAGGTGGATTTTGAGGTGGGACTTAAATATTTCTACGGATGGGGCTTCTTTGATGTGTGATGGGAGTTGATTCCAGAGTCGGGGAGCAGAGGAGGAGAATGATTTGTTTTCTGTGGACTTAAGGCCGTAGTGTGGTGTGCTCAGAAGGGCTAAGTTGGATGAGCGGAGTGAGCGGGAGGGAGTGTAGTGTTGAAGGAGGTTGTATATGTAGGCAGGTGCTAGGGAGTGGAGGGCTTTGTAAGTGAGGAGACATACCTGTCCCTCCCCTCCCCCCTCCCCCATGTTGCTATGATACCCGAATTTCCCCAAGGGGATCAATAAAGCAATATCTTATCTTATTATAAATTAGACTCCCAAGATCAGTTTATTTGGGCAAATAAAAAAAGCCCCTGTAAAAAAAGTTCAAGCGATGATGTGTAATTGTGGCGTCGCGAGCAGCACTTTCTCTGTGCTCAAATAGGCCTTTCACAGCAGCAGAGCTCCGTGCTGGAGCTGGTTCCCGAACCTAATCTTGACCCGGCCGGCGCGTTCACACCGGAAATAATTGATTCGGAATGTGAAAAGTCAGTGCTCAGCTGGAAGTTCTGGAACCAAATTTTTTATATGGATGAAAGACTAAAATTTACTGAAAACCTTGTCCCATTATTATTATTATTATTATTATTATTATTATTATTATTATTATTATTATTATTATTATTATTATTATTATTATTATTATTATTATTATTATTATTATTATTATTATTATTATTATTATCATTATTATTATTATTATTATTATTATTATTATTATTATTATTATTATTATTATTATTATTATTATTATTATTATTATTATTATTATTATTATTATTATTATTATTATTATTATTATTATTATTATTTATATTTTTATTCTCACATTTATATATTCAGATCTATTTTATTGCCTATATTTATGTCTTTCTACTATTATCCTGCCAGTGCCCATACATGCAGACTCTCTGCAGAGTGAATTCGTGGTGGTTTCCCTAGTATAGTGGTCAATGTGGCTCAACGGTTGCAGAGAAATACCCTGCGTGAAGAAATTACCGCGTCTCGTTCCTTCTAGGCATACGTCTGGTACCGTGAGAAGGCTGACCAAGCTGTCGCACCAGACCATTTGAGGCTATAGCTGCTAAAATTGTGTGTTGACTCCCCGGTGGTCACAATGTGTTCTGGACACGCTCCAGAACTTAATTAGTTCATGGAAAAACTACATCTTGTCAATTTAATTTCCCACTGTGCTTGGAGGTCAGGTAATTAAATTAAATGTATATGTATTCATTAAATTGGAAGTGAATCAACCCTAATCCAGTTTTACAACATGTGTAACCCTTGTGTGGTGTTTTTGGTACTCACCCAGTGTTCTGTTGGGTCTCGTGGACCCACAACATTATTGTGATTTTAAAACAATAAAGTCATAACAATTTATATAAAAATACTTAACACAAAATTACAACGCCTGGCTCCGCCTCCGCCCCTGTCTTGCAGAGGTGAAATCGAGGAAGCAGTAATATTTGCAAACTGATTTCAACATAATGGATCTCTCTTTCTACATAAATAGAAATAACATGTATTTTTTTTTCTTATTTTTGGAGGAGGGGGGGGGGGTCTGTAATGAGGCTCATGAGGATCAGAACATACTCAAATAATCATTGCCCTCACCAAGACCTTCCTGTTACCTTCCATAATGTCTTTATTTTCATCTCGTCAGCCAGCCTTCAAAAAGCAACTGAGGGACTATCTCATTTTGACATTTTCTTATGTATTCTAAGATTGTCATGTAATTTTATCTTCATTTTTCTTTTTGTCTTTGTTTTGAGTTTTTCAAGTTTATTAGTAAAACTGGACTAGTATTACCTGGTGACCTCTAGTCATTAGGAATAACTGGACTGGTATTACCTGGTGACCTCTATTCATTAGGAATAACTGGGCTAGTATTACCTGGTGACCTCTAGTCGTTATTAATAACTGGACTACAGGGCCGCCTGGGAGAAATGCGAGGCCCCCCCCCCCCCCCCCCCCCCCCCAAAAAGGTAAAAAAATATATATATATTTTTTTTTTCATACAGTCAACATATTCTTAAATAATAGCACTGCCCGAGGCTGGGCATGATACAGTCAACATATAGCAAGAGAGAGAGCGAGAGAGAGCTCCCGTTCTACAGTCAATATACAGTGTACAAAGAGAGAGACACATCGGAAAGAAATTGAAATGCTATTTGGCCCTAAACAGAGTACACAGTGGCAGAATAACTGAGCACTGTGACTGAAGATCCTTGACTAGGTACAGACTCAGCGAGCACAGCCTAGCCATCGAGAAAGGCCGCCATAGGCAGACTGTGTGTGTTAGAAAGAGAGAGAGAGCATGTGTGTTTGTGTGTTAGAGAGAGAGAGCATGTCTGTGTGTCGTGTGTGTTAGAGAGAGAGCATGTATGAGAGAGATAAGCAAAGATGAGCCCCTAAAGGATATTCAACTTTTAATGGAAGAACAAAACAGAAGGAAAAGATAACTTCACAAAGGCAACATGAATATACATAGATCCAAAAGGACAAAGATCAACACTTAAATCCAAAGAGAAGAGGGTCTATACCAGAGAAAACAAAGTAGCAAGGAGCCAATGGCCGACATCAGCTAAATAGGCTAACTGCAAATAGAGTAGCCAGGTACTGACACCAGGCCACACACAGCTTTGGCCAACGCTACCCAAGCTACACAAACGACCAAGACAATTCACACACAGCACATGTCGTATCTCCAAATGTTGTGAAGTAACATATGTTTTGCCTGGAAAAAAACATCGTTATTAACAAAACATTCGGGAGGGGAAGGAAGGAAGAGTGGGGTAATGGCCAATGGACATCTTACCTGCACCAAGGAACGCAGGGCGAAAGGCCGCAACACAGGTCTCCACGTTGACGAAAGGCCTCTCGCTGGCGGGACAAAAAGAAGCTATGGCCGGAGCCTTGTCATGGTGCAGGCCCGACTACATCTTCTGTCAAAGATGATGTCGTAGTCAGAGTGCCAGGGCCTGCTATTCTCACGGCTAATGTCAATGGTCGTAGCACAAGCTAACAGCTAACTCTAGGCTAACTGATAGCATCAAGCTAACGTTCCCAGCCGAGCAAAAACGAGCAGCTAACGTCGTAGCTAAACAGCTAACTGGCTAACAGTTAGCTCAACCCGGCTATCGCTAACCATTAGCTAAAGCAGAAGCAAGCTATGCGGCTACCACTGGAAAAACTGTACAACGTGAGAAAAGCAATACAGGTGCTGACACCAGGCCACACACCGTTAGCTACTAGTACTACAACAGCTAGTCTGCCCGTTTGGCTCCAGAGAGAGAGAGAGAGAGAGAGAGAGAGAGATATCCACGGTGGGAATAGAATAGAGTGCATTAAAAACTCACCAAACGTCCAAGAGGATGGAGACAACCGCGTGGAGTTGACGAAGTTCATCTGCCGAACGACCATCCTCTTCATCTTGGCATAACAATGCTGCACGCGCTGTCTCTAGGTTAGCTAACGCTAGTTAGCATTTAGCTAAGCTAGCTACTAGCCGACATCATCATGGCTATATCCCGACTGAACCACACGTTAGGACTCAATATTATAACGTAGCTAAAGCTAACTAGCTGTCCCTGTCTTTAGCCGGGATGGCTAGCCTGACTGAACTGTCTAACATGCAACAACTTTCATCTTCAGTCCATCTGCCGAACGATGTCCTCTTCATCTTGGCTGGCATAACCTCCAATGCTGCACGCGCGAAATAGTCAGACGCTAGTGATGGGTCGGTCATGAGCGACTCGTTCATAAGAGCCGATTCATTGCCGTGAGCGTGAGTCGAATCGCTCACGTCTGGCAATGAGTCGGTTCACGCCCCCCCCCCCCCCCCCCCCCCCCCCGGCACGCACACAGACACACACAATGAACACAACAGACGCTACCTTACCTGTAACCCCTCCCCTCATTGAAACCAATTCTGCTGCCTGCAGAGCCTCAGAGCTGCCTCCTGCAGAGCCTCAGAGCCAGGAACAAGTCAGACACATTCTACAAACGTGTCTAATGTGAAATATATAAGCATATAAGCAAAACTAGATTTTAGGTCTGTGATGAAAAAGGGCCTCGCGGGAAGGGGGGCCTCGCAAAAAATAAAAAATAAAATAAATAAATAAATAAAGATTTTTATTTTTTTTTTATTTTTTTTTTTGTGCGAGGCCCCCCTTCCCGCGAGGCCCTGTGCGACCGCACTGCTCGCACACCCCCTGAGGCGGCCCTGCTGGACTAGTACTACCTGACCTCAAAGTCATTATTAATAACTGGACTTGTACTACCTGACCTCTGGTCAAGTCTTATCTCCAGGCTGAGCAGATGAACAGGATGTTGCTCTCAAGTGGCTTAACAATTATCTTGAGGATAGCTACTAGGATAGAGCAATTTGTTAGAATTAATGGTTGCTCCTCTAAGAAGTCACAAATTATTTTGGGGTTGGGGTTCCCTAAAGTTCCATTCTGGGCTCGTTGTAGTTTCAATTTACATTCATGATTTGGCTATGACCTGTAAACATGTGGGTGAAAGCCATGCCCCTCCAAGAACATTATCATTGTTATATTATTATTATAGTTGAAGTCAATAGTTGGCTGTACTACCTGTATGTGACATAGCATAGGCAACTGTCAAACAGTTAAAATATTTGTGATCATTCATTCTTTGTCAGTTTGTGAGGTGGTCTCATTGAATTAGATTGCAGCTGCAGTGAATTTGAAAGGCCAGAAAAACAAATGATTTGTGGTCAAACTGAGGTGATTTTGGTTGAGATTATAAGTATAAGGTTTAGGTTGAAAATAAAGTTTTAAAATTATTTAATATCTAATGTAATATTAATATCTGATACAATGTTATAGTAATGTTAATATCTGATGTAATGTTACAGTACACCGAGAATCGACCCACAGGAATGCAGAGCTGCAGGTGAGCCTGCCGGGGATGTTAACGGTTTCATTCTGACTCATTCCATTGCAGTATTGCAGGTCAGAGCAGGTAAAGGCAAATATTCCCCTGTTAACAGATTTCAGAGGGAACCCTGATAGAGGTCTTGCATGGAATATATGTGTAGTTGTCTTTCTTCCACCGCCTGTAACCACTTCTGAAAGAAAATGCCTTATTTCTGTAGAGTAGGTAAAACACTGGAAAAGCATATTACTATTCCACTCTGACTTGTTTACAAGATCCAGTCATGCTAAGTGGTGCAGTGGGCAAGGCGCTCGCTACTAACGCAGGAGATGCTGGGTTTGAGCCCAGCTCTCTGCGTTGCTTCCGGCTTGGCTGGTCGTTCATACTAATACAATTGGCAGTATTAGGGGGTGGGAAAGCCGGTGGGTGGGGATCGGACGTTGTGGACACTGGACAGCGACTCCTACAGGTCGGTTGGTGCGCCTGTACAGCAGAATCAGGAAGTACGCGTTACTCCTCGCCACTGAGAGATCGCGCTGTACAGGTGAAAAGATGCGACGGCTGCCTCCTCGTGTACCGGAGGGGACACGTGATGCAAGGCTTCGTCCACATTGCAGCCGACCAGTGGGAGGCATGGTCTAGCAACATTCGAGACAGGGGAGGGAAGAATTGGATAATACGAAAAAATTGGGATGGGAGAAAAATAGAAAAATGGGGAGAAAAAGTAGATACAAAAAAATCCAGTCATATTTAACCAATTCATTAAAATGTTGTTGATGTCTTTCATATCAACACAAAGACACCATTGTCTCTTCCAACATGGAGGACAATTGGATATTCTAAACATTCCATTAAATGCCTCTATTTTGTTGTTGAGCAACACTGTGATGCAAGTACATGGTTCAGTCTGTGTGTCAAGTCAAGTGCTGTACAGTATGTGCATACTGTATGTACAGTATGTGTGCTTGTGTCTATGTGTACTAAAGCAAACTTTATACTACAACGTCAAAGTGGTGCTGATGCTTTGCAGAGGGTAGCTCCGCTAGACTAGAGCACAAGGCCACAACAAAAATGGAACTGCACATTGGGCGATGCAGACAACGTGTAGGTATGATGGTGGGAGAAATGAGCCGCGACAGCCCACGCAGAAGCATAATTCGGCCTTAAGTGGTACTGTGACTACAGTCGTAAACTCTGGTCGGACAATGCCTCCCAACACAGAGACAGGCTGAGAAACTAACAATAAAACAATCTCTCCCCCTCTCTGTTTCTGTCTCTGTTTCTTTCTGTCTTTCTCTCTCTGTGTGTGTATGCTCTCTCTCTCTCTCGTCTCTCTTTTTGTCTCTCTTTATGTTTGGATGTTAAGCTGTGAACAAACATGCCACTGATTTTGGTTCTCTTCTGCTAGACCAGTGGTCACCAACCTTTTAAGCCCAAGATCACTTTTTTTTTTGGTGAAGGCAAGATCTACCTATTGAAGCGTTGAGAGAAAAAGACAGCCAAGATTGTACTTTAAACTAAATTACTTTTATTTGCCTGTATTATAATTACATGCAATGTGTTGGTCCAACATTAAAACGTCAAAGTAGAACTATTATGTACTTTCTCAGTCAGTGCTAAGTGCAGTCATCTTATGCAGCATCACTTTTCAAATCAAAACAAAAGTAGAACTGTAATGTGGACTTTCTCATATTATTAACATTGACAAACATTTACAATTAGCATTTTATAAAGTAGAACTGTAATGTGTACTTTCTCAGTCAGTGCTAAGTGCAGTCAGTGCTAAGTGCAGCATCACTTTTCACATCAGAACAAAAGTAGAACTGTAATGTGGACTTTCTCATATTATTAACATTGACAAACATATTTACAATTAGCATTTTATAAAGTAGAACTGTAATGTGTACTTTCTCAGTCAGTGCTAAGTGCAGCATCATTTTCACATCAAAACAAAAGTAGAACTGTAATGTGGACTTTCTCATATTATTAACATTGACAAACATATTTACAATTAGCATTTTATAAAGTAGAACTGTAATGTGTACTTTCTCAGTCAGTGCTAAGTGCAGCATCATTTTCACATCAAAACAAAAGTAGAACTGTAATGTGTACTTTCTCAGTCAGTGCTAAGTGCAGCATCATTTTCACATCAAAACAAAAGTAGAACTGTAATGTGGACTTTCTCATATTATTAACATTGACAAACATATTTACAATTAGCATTTTATAAAGTAGAACTGTAATGTGTACTTTCTCAGTCAGTGCTAAGTGCAACATCACTTTTCACATCAAAACAAAAGTAGAACTGTATGTGTACTTTCTCAGTCAGTGCTAAGTGCAGCATCATTTTCACATCAAAACAAAAGTAGAACTGTAATGTGGACTTTCTCATATTATTAACATTGACAAACATATTTACAATTAGCATTTTATAAAGTAGAACTGTAATGTGTACTTTCTCAGTCAGTGCTAAGTGCAACATCACTTTTCACATCAAAACAAAAGTAGAACTGTATGTGTACTTTCTCAGTCAGTGCTAAGTGCAGCATCACTTTCACATCAAAACAAAGGTAGAACTGTAATGTGGACTCTCAGGGTAAGATCTAAAAAAGAAAAAAAGAAAAAATTATTTTCATGGAAAGATCTACAGGGACAGTCTCAAAGATCGACCAGTCGATCAAGATCGATGGGTTGGTGACCACTGCTAGACGGATCGAACCTGCTGTGCTACCAAGAAGAGTGGCCGGAACCAGCATTTTTGTTGTTTGTCCGTTTTTTCCAATGGACATTGTTTGCTGTAGCACCACACCCTACTACTTCCTCCCCTAAAAGTCAGTATCATGGGTTAGCTGTATTAGCGCAGCATATTGTCTGCCGACCCAGGGTCAGCGGCCATTTTATTCCCCTATTATACCCTCTCTGCAGTAGACTTCTACCCTGTGTTTGTATCTTCCCTTCCCCCTTCCTTTGTTATGTTTTTTTTTACTGTCTTTTTTAATTGTACAATACAGCATTATTCCTTCAGTCCGCTGTGTCTGTGTTGCTCCTGCTACCCTAAGGTAATTGCTGCGTCTGGGTGGATTTACTCATATTACTCCTGTAAAAGTTAGTCACCCACAAGAAGTCATTACTTAAAACCACTGTCGCAAGCAAACTGGGAGTTGCGGCTATCTCTCGCCCGTCTCTCCATTTCTTTCTTTCTTTCTTTCTTTCTTTCTTTCTTTCTTTCTTTCTTTCTTTCTTTCTTTCTTTCTTTCTTTCTTTCTTTCTTTCTTTCTTTCTTTCTTTCTTTCTTTCTTTCTTTCTTTCTTTCTTTCTTTCTTTCTTTCTTTCTTTCCATTTATTTCTCTCTCTCTCTCTCTCGTTTCTCCTCCTCTCAGAACCTTCTGTGTAAGTGTTGACGTGTCTGAAATTATTTATTCTGAAAACAAACAACTGTACAGACTTTTAAAAACAATCCAAGAAAATCAGCATTCAATAAAAAAAAATATAATAATAATCCAGGGCCTGTCGCAGAGGTCTTTAATTGGCATGCAATTATCCTCAATGTTAGCGGTTAGCACACACCGGAACACACACGCATGCATTGTTTTTGTAGGATCGCCGATGTGATACTCCTCTGCGCTTAATCCATCCCGTCGTCCTTCCCCCCCCAAGGGCAGCCGGGAGCAGACGAGGGCTGTGGCGTGAGCCACACCCGGGGACCATCCAAGTGCTCCTGCCCGTCTTCGTCACGGACGTGACAGCGTTAGCGATCTGTTTTTGCATGTTTTTCCATTGGGTTTCTCTTATCGGGGAGGGGGGGGGGGCCCTTGCGAGCACGGGGAGAACATGCAAACTCCACACAGAAAGGCCCGGGAGATACCCCATGGTAACTGGCATCGCGGAAACCTGGTCCCCAAGTGGGAATCGAACCCTGGACCTTCTTGCTGTGAGGCGACAGTGTTAACCACTACACCACCGTAACTGAAGTACAGTAGCTTTGTAGTAACTCTACAATAATTATAATGTGTGTGTGTTAACAGTTATATTAATATAAATAATGTAGAAATAGTAAACTACTAACGAGTCGGTCGCAGTCAACCAGCACCTGCTAACGGATCTGACCCTTTAGCTGAGCTGGTTAGTGTGGCCGCCTGTGAATCCTATGGTCCCAGGTTCAAATCCACTCAGTTACATTGGTGACAGTAGTGTGATCTCACTTCCCTGTGAATCTGTATCCAGGTTCATGTAGCAATGGGGGTGGGATCTCAGTGCCTTAACCCTGGGAACGTGTGTGCATAGATGAAATGTAGAATGAGATGAGATGTGTCCTAATGTCAATAGGACAGATGGCGCGGCTCAGGTTAGTCAGCGTCGGTTTCGCTCAGCAACGATTGTGCACACTTTTAGTCATTATGTTTATTTTTACTACTTTTTTTATGGAAACATCACTGGCGGGGACGTCATACGACCGCCAGTCACTTATTGACCTAAACTCCGGACTTAAAGAGGAGTTTAGAGACACTTTATGCCAGGATTGGCCATCGAAGATCAGGCGGGATAAGGACAAAGGAGTCGGCAAGAAGAAGCACAGAGGAAAGAGAGGAGGAATCAGACTGAGGTTAAAAATATCTGCTTACCGCCCGGCAATCCCATCCATCTTTCTGGCGAATGCACGTTTGTTGGAGGGTAGGATGGACAATTTGAGAGCGAGGGTCCGATTCCAGCAAGAGATGAGAGACTGTAACGTTATGTGCTTTACGGAGACATGGCTGAAGCCAGCGACTCCGGACCACAGCGTCTCTCCCTCGGACTCGTTCACGTCTTCCGAGCGGATCGCACGGAAGCCTCCGGTAAGAGCGTTGGCGGGGGTGTCTGCCTCATTACAAACAACGGTTGGGTTAACCCCAAGGAGGTAAAGGTACTCTCCCGTTCATGCTCCCCGGACATGGAACATCTCTCCATTCAATGTCGCCCTTTCCACCTACCCCAAGAGTTTACCACGGTCACAATGACCGCAGTATACATCCCTCCCCAAGCAAACACCGTCAGGGCTCTGGCAGAGCTGGCGGAGCATCTCAACATTCACCAGATAAAACATCCAGACGCAGCCATGATCGTAGCCGGCGATTTCAACCAGGCACATTTTTAAAAAGTGATGCCGTCCTTTTATTTATCGCCTGCTCCACAAGAGGGGGAAACACGCTCGACCACTGCTACACCCCGTTCAGAGCCGGCTACAAGGCAGTACCGGCTCCGCCATTAGCGGGAGCTACTAGCACGTCCGACCATGACGCCATTTTTCTGGTCCCTGCTTACAAACAAAGATCACGTGACGCCGTTGTGTCACGTGAGACAAAAAAAATTACCGACCAATCAGAGGCCACGCTGCAGGACGCTCTCGAGGACATAGACTGGGGGATGTTTCAAGGAAGCGCCAGTACTATCAGAGCAGCTCTGAAATCACGCACCACTGCCTACAACCTGGGCAGAGAGTCAGGAAACATGGAGGAGTACAAGGCTACAGTCTATACTCTGCGCAAGGCTGTAAAACTTGCAAAACGGACGTATGCTGACAAAATGGAGACACAAATGGCACAAAATGACACGAGGCTTATGGCGGGGACTGAGGACGATAACTGACTACAAAGTCAGCGCCCCTCAATGGGGAGCGACGACGCCTCTCTCGCGGACAAACTCAACTCTTTCTACGCTCTGTTTGGTGCAGACAGTGGCGCCGCTAGCTCAACGGCTAGTGACGTCACTGGCACGCCGGCTGTTGTGGAGGGGGGGCATCCGCGGGGGGCGGGGATGCTCTCTCATTGTCGGTACACAGTGTGAGAAGAGCATTTATGCAGGTGAACACCAGAAAAGCTGCTGGCCCAGATGGAATAACAGGACGCATACTTAAGTCCTGTACTAACCAGTTAGCCCCTGTGTTCACCGCCATATTTAATCGATCCCTGGCGGAGTCAGTGGTCCCTGCCTGCTTCAAGATGTCTACCATCATCCCTGTACCAAAGAAACCCTCCCCAACATGTCTCAATGACTACAGACCGGTGGCACTCACCTCTGTGGCCATGAAATGTTTCGAGAGGCTGGTCAAGGATCACATTTGTGCCTCCCTCCCCAGTGATATGGACCCTATGCAATTTGCATACAGGCCAAACAGGTCCACTGATGATGCGGTCTCCCAAGTACTGCACAGCACCCTCTCTCACCTTGACTGCCAGAAGGGGGGCTATGTGAGACTGTTGTTCATTGACTACAGCTCAGCGTTCAACACCATAGTCCCCACCAGACTGGTGGACAAGCTGATCGAGCTGGGTCTGAGCTCCGCTCTGAGCGCCTGGATACTGGACTTTCTGAGCGAAAGACCCCAGGCGGTCAGGGTGGGGGGTCAGACCTCTAACACATTCACCCTGAGCATCGGGTCCCCCCAGGGCTGTGTTCTGAGCCCCCTGCTGTACTCGCTATACACACAAGACTGTGTGGCCAAGTTCAGCTCCAACTCCATAGATAAGTTTGCGGACGACACAGTGGTGGTGGGGCTGATCTCGGACAATGACGAGAAGGCCTACCGGGAGGAGGTTGAGGTACTGGAAAGCTGGTGCCAGGACAACAGCCTGCTCCTGAACATTGGTAAAACCAAGGAGCTGATCTTGGATTATAGGAGAGGACAGCAGGAGACACACACACCACTGAGGATAAACAGGGCTACCATGGACAGGGTGAGCAGCTTTAAGTACCTGGGGGTCCACATCTCAGAAGACCCGACATGGACAACACACATAGACTCAGTCGTAAAAAAGGCGAAGCAGCGCCTCTACCACCTGAGACAGTTAAGGAAGTTCAGAGTATCTGGGAAGATACTCCAGTCCTTCTACTCCGGAGCTGTAGAGAGCATCTTGACTGGAAACATCACTGCCTGGTATGGAAAAAGCACGGCACAGGACAAGAAGGCCCTACAGAGAGTGGTGCGCTCAGCCGAGCGTACCACGGGTATTGCACTACCACCCCTGCAGGTTCTATACAACAAGAGGTGCAAATCCAGAGCCTGCAGAATAATGAAAGACCCTCACCACCCCAACAACAGCCTGTTCATGCTGCTGAGGTCAGGCTGTGCGTAGACGCCTGCGAACACCAGCTACTAGGACAGAGAGACTTCGGCTCAGCTTCTTCCCCCAGGCCATCAGAGCCTTGAACACTGAACTCTCCAGCTCCACACACAAGCACACATAAGCACACACACGACACACACACTGTACACGCTCACACACTAGCAACCACTTTAACATGAGCAAGCACACACTCATGCTGCACACGCTCACACTTATGGCCACTTTACAAAAGGAAAGGTCACTTTAAGAATAGTATAGTATAACTTGAGATTGTATAATATAGCATGTACATAAAGACCCAGTGCCTCATCCGTAGCTAACAGTGTATTGCACTACCACAGGACCTAGCATGTCCTACCATGCTCTGTAAATAACTCATGTACATATACCGATATGCCCTACTTTGATTACTTGTTTTATTGCACAATGTCGTTCTATTGGATTCTATTATATATTATTACTAGTATTATGCACATTGTTGCGGGCAAGACCACCCGCATTTCATTGTATACTCGTATGCCGTGACAAATAAAACTCTTGACTTGACTTGACTTGATGAAAGAACGTGTGAGGATGCACTTCTCTGGGGGAGGACGACGACTGTAAACTACTAACGATACAATCATAGTTAACCAGCACCTGCTAACGGGTGTGACCCTTTAGCTCAGTTGGTTAGTGCGGCCGCTTGTGGATCCACTGGGTTACGATAGTTAAGTAGTTATAAGTAGTTAAATAATATTTAAATAGTTAAGTTATATAAATATAAATAATGTATAAATAGTTCATAATATATAATAATAATTTATCCTGTTAACTGTTTGTGGTCTGTGTGATTTTTTTTTAAATTGTACAATAAAGCATTATTCCTTCAGTCCGCTGGGTCTGTGTTGCTCCTGCTACCCTAAGGTAATTGTTGCGTCTGGGTGGATTTACCCATATTACTCCGGTAAAAGTTAAAGTCACCCACCACACCCCTGTGTGTATGTGTGTGTGGAGGGGGGTGTATTATAGAACTGGAGGAAGGATGGCAATATGGCCGCCCATTCATTTCAACGTAAGATGCTCACCCAGCGTATACACTGGTATACGGAGGCCTCTATAGGTTCAGCTGAGGAAGACATAAGGTCCTCCAGCTCATAGAACATGCAAGGTACATGTCTCACAGCTGATAGATATAGGCTGTCTGCTCTGCTTGTACTAGTCAACTTCACCAGCTGATAGATAGATGCTGTCTCCGTGTACTCATCAACTTCACCAAGTTAGGGCTCTGGGTGACTTTTCAAAATAAAGTCATGATAAAAAAAAAGTACATAATTTATAAAGTTTGTTGAAGGTATCTTCTTAATTTCTTTCTGGGCCAGAGGGGATTGAGCTGTATTACCACCATTTACTTGTGTATCTGACTGCGTGTGCAGGGTTGTGCGTAGACAAATGTGTCATTTCCTGTGGCTGTGGGAAGATGATATGACCACTTCCTGCTGCTTCTCACAGCTCTGTCAGCTAAAAACAACGATAAGATACTGCGTCATGCAGTCCAAATCACTCTCTCTCTGCCTGTCTCTGTCTATCTCTCTATCTGTCTGCCTCTCCCTCTGTCTGTTTGTCTGTCTGTCTCTGTTTCTCTATCTGTCTGTCTACGTTTCTCTGTCTCTGTCTTATTTTTTGTTATTATTTTCCACACACCTCCATGGAGATCAGAGACAAGCGGCACGGTGGTGTAGTGGTTAACACTGTCGCCTCACAGCAAGAAGGTCCAGGGTTCGATTCCCGCTTGGGGACCAGGTTTCCGCGTTGCCAGGTACCCAGGTGGGGTATCTCCCGGGCCTTTCTGTGTGGAGTTTGTATGTTCTCCCCATGCTCGCAAGGGTTTCCCCCCCCCCCCGATAAGATAAACCCAATAGAAAAACATGCGCAACAGATCGCTGACGCTTTTGCGTCCTTGACGAAGACGGGCAGGAGCACTTGGATTGGTGAGGTCCCCGGGCGCGGTACCTCGCCGACGCCCCGTCTGCTCCCGGCTGCCCTTGGGGGGAAGGACGACGGGATGGGTTAAGCGCAGAGCTCAATCGCATCGGCGACTGAGAAAAAGACAATGCATGTGTGTGTGTGTCACCCATTGCATGTCCCATGTCGTTGCATGCAGAATAAAGACATCTCTAAAGAGGTCCTGCATTATTATTATACAATATAAAGTCATGGTAATAAAGACATGTTAAACTGTGCGTGTGTGCATGCGTGTGTGTGTGTGCGTGCGTGTGTGCATGCGTGTGTGTGTGTGCGTGAGTGTGTATGTGTGTACTTTGTAACAGTTTAGAGCAGGGGTAGGCAACCCTAGGCACGCGTGCCTGCATAGGCACGCGGGGGCATTTGCATAGGCACAGGGGGCAGCAGTAAAAAAAAAAAAAAAAAGAATTATAATTTTTATTTTTCTTTGCTTTGAAATATTATAGTAAAATATTTTGCACTGTTGTCGCATTTATCTTGTTGAAATCCTCCCACAGGTTCTTTTTACTACCACATATTTAATTGAGACCCTTTATTTGTTTATTATTTCAATTTAGCTGGAAATACATTGCTACATCATTCAGTAACATTTGCAGAGCCTTATAACAAACACATTATTACGGCCACCATTGTGACCAGTGGGATTAATCAACACATTTTATAATTTATTTTTCTATTTCATTGAACATTGCACATGTTAAAAGCCATTTTTTTTACTCAAAATGTGAGTATTACAAAGTCAACTTGTGTTCTTAAAACAATGACAATAAACATAGTTTTATTAAGTTGAAATAATGTGGTTGTGTACTTATTTTTCTGTTAACTTATTATGGATTGAAAACTGAAAACCTTAATGCACAGTAACTGAACTCAATATTTTTAAGTTCTGGTAACTTATTATTATTATTTTTTTTACAGTGTAGTCTTGCGATCAATCAAAACTTATTTACACGATATACCTCACATTCACCCTCCATTCACATCCTGGTGTTCTCCATTAGGCCTGTAGGTGGAGCTATGACAGCACACGTACA
Organism: Notolepis coatsorum; assembly: GCF_963971535.1. Taxonomy (NCBI): domain Eukaryota; kingdom Metazoa; phylum Chordata; class Actinopteri; order Aulopiformes; family Paralepididae; genus Notolepis; species Notolepis coatsorum. The sequence goes on along the minus strand of NC_140165.1, from coordinate 166,763,105 downwards.
GTACACACACCGATGGTGTGTGATGTGTCCAAAAATGAATGGGCAAATGTGAGTGAAATGGTCGCACTGTATGCAGCTGTTTGTCTGCATTGCATCCCCCCCCCCAACTCAGATTTAGGGTTGATACAACCATCATAATAATATTGTTAATAATAACAATAACAATAATGATGTAATAATGTAAAAATTATCATTAAAAATACCTGATTATGAGAAAAAAAAATTACGATGCATGGAATATTGTTGAGGCACACTAGTTACAACTATATTTCAAACAGGCACTCCATGTCAAAAAGGTTGCTGACCCCTGGTTTAGAGGCTAGGTGAGATGGGTGTAAGGTTAGTCGCTCACTCTTCTCTCCATCTCTGTCTCTCTCTCTATAGGAGTGTAGTATTTATAAATAGAAGCACCTCAGTCTGTCTGATAACCACTCCACTAATATTTAACCTTAATATTTAAGCTGTGACACACACACACTTTCAATACTTTATCTTAATCCACAGATCATAGATCACACATCAAATAATCCGATATTATGAGGCTAAGTGCTTTTGAGGACACCTTTCTCTCTCTCCCTCTGTCTGTCTCTGGATTGGTCCCCGGGGCGCGGTACCTCGCCGACGCCCCCATCTGCTCAGTGCTCCCGGCTGCTTGAAGCCTTTTTACAACGCATGCGCGTTTCCGGGTTCCCGTTTTGCGCTCTGATTGGCCAGGTCATGTGACTGGATAGACCAGTAGCGTGGTTGGGGTGGAGCTGGACTCCCTAGCGAGGGTGGCGGAGAGGATGAACCTTGCTAAGCTCCAGGCCATCAGGGAAAACCCCTCCCACCCACTATACACAGACTTGGCTGACAGGAGGAGCATGTTATAGGCTCACACTACCTAAATGCAGCACTGAACGGCACAGGAAGTCCTTCATTCCCACAGCCATCAGACTATACAATGCATCACTGTGCCTCACTGCATCACTGAGCACAGAGCGGCAGTTACCATCTTTCTGGACTCTTCATTTCTAAACAGCACTGTGCAATATTACACCTACTGTAGACTTCAGTATATTTTTACTGTATTTATTTACTGTATCTTTTATTCTATTTTTATTCTATTTCATTTTATTCTATTCTTATGCCATTTGTTTTGTTATTCTTATTTGTGACTTGTTCTGTCTAAATGTTTAATGTTGAGTGATTTGCAGTGTCAAATTTCCCTCAGGATAATACATTTTTATTCTATTCTATATCTTTGAAAAGTCTCCATTTATTCAACACTTCTGAATTCACTGACAAACTGAACTGAACTGACAAAAATAAGGTGCATAAAAAAGCAAACAAAATTCCTCCACAGGCTACTCACCATCATTAGTAGAGCGGCAAGCGGCGTTTGGGGACAGAGTGAAATCTTCTTAAAACACTGCCCCTCCACTCATTCCTGAACTTTTTTGTTAAGTCCTTCTCAAATGCCAACTGAATTAAATTGGCCTTGCGTCGATGAAGCATACTAAGGCGATGTTCTGTAAAGAAGTTCTTCAACGAATTCTCACAGAGTGCCGTGCTAGCTTCATTAGTGTTGTTGTTGACACCAGTGCCCACTAGGGCTGTCCCCGACTAAGGATTTGGATAGTCGAATTTGATTGACCAAAAAAATTAAAAAATTATAATTTTTTTTTACCAGGGTGGGCACAGCTGACTCAGTGGGCGGGCCCGGCCCCCTAATGCCCGCCCATGGCGCCGGCTCTGGAGCACGGGGAGAACATGCAAACTCCACACAGAAGGGCCTGGGAGATACCCCACCTGGGTACCTGGCAACATGGAAACCTGGTCCCCAAGTGGGAATCGAACCATGGACCAATGTACAGTTTCTACGTCAAATGTATATACTCCCTTTTCTTGACTCCTTCTGTATCACAAACAGTACTGTATTTGCAAATCTGGTATGTCATAAATGTATAGATGTAGCAGTACTGTCTATCTGTATGTCATGTATGTCATATATGTCCTGATGAATTGAAAATGGGGGACCCTGATGTAAACAAGACGAAAGTCTTTCTCTGGTCTGCATCCCCTTAACAATTGTGTGTATTGAGCCGTACTGTATTGTACCCATTCTGCAATCTGTTAATAAAGTTTTCAATCAATCAATCAATCAATCAAGCAATCAATCAATCAATCAACCTTCTTGCTGTGAGGCGACAGTGTTAACCATAACCACTACACCACCGTGCCTCCCTCCTCTTCCCCTTCCTCTCCTACTCGCCTTACCTCTCCTCCCATCTCCTCTTCCCCTTCCTCTCCTCCCATCTCCTCTCCCCCTTGCATCCTCCCATCTCCCCTTCTCTCTCCTCTCCTCCCCAACACTAGTTGGGCCAACAGTATATGGAATTCTGGACTAAATCATATCTAACAATTAAAATATTATGATTGGGCTCCCTGGGACTAGATCTGATCAGATATCTGTCTTTGGTCAAATATGTATGAATTGGGTGTTCTTGGGAACTCCCGAACTTTCCACTATGAAGGTTGAAACGTCTAACTCAAGACACCAGGAACCAATGAGACGCAGAGGGGCTGAGCCTTTTACTGTCTATAGCAGACCGACTGAAACAGTTCAGAGAGAATATTCTCACAAGACAAGATAAGAGATAACATAATACAACACAACAGCGCTCCGCACGATTTCTACTTTAGAAATTTACTTTTTGTTCGTTTTATTTTTTCCTTTTTGATGATGATGTCGTTGAAGACGAAGCTGGTGTGTCTGGCTGTGCTCTGCCTCGCCTTAGATAACGGCCTCGGTAAGTCATTAATAGGCCTAATAACCACACGTTTCCCGCTTTGTGACGCATTGTTAAACAACATTATTTACGAATAAGTAAACAAAAACTAAACGACACGTAGGCTATTATAATCTCTAGTAAAGTAAACTTTTTGCGCGTCTCAGGGACCCACAAATTACTCTCACATAGTCGTATAAGCTCGGAAACTGCCATGGAAATAGATATCGCCTTTATTACCCGACGTGGTTTCTTGTCTGGGTACATATTGTACCGTGAGTCACGTGACACTTCCAGCCCGCCGCCCGGAATGTATAAGTTTCACACTTTCGTGTGACGTTTAGGTTGAGAGACGGGAACTATCCGCCTGAGTTTGGGCTTCAGGTAATCAGGTGCTAAGGATCATTAATATTAACAAACAATAGCCTAATTTGCAGGCCTATCGCTTTTTAAAAACAAGGGTTATAAAGTGATCTAAAAAGCCACCGTGCTAAACATAAAAAAAAACGTTTAAAACGACTTTTAAACAGAATATTCAGTCCAGATTATGTCTATCTAATGAACTATATAAATTAGGCGATAGCATAATGGGTTAGAAAAAAAGAAAAGGAAAAAAAAGTTAGGCTGTATAGTTTATTGACAGTGGTTTATGCCGAGGCGGCTGGAGGTGAGATGAGTGTTTTGACTATAGAAGCCACTTTAGATGATGACAGCTTCTGCTAAATGACTATTGTTGAGTGGAATGTTGTCAGCAGTTTCTGTGGGTGTAGGTGTGAGAGAGAGAGAGAGAGAGAGAGAGAGAGAGAGAGAGAGAGAGAGAGAGAGAGAGAGAGAGAGGGAGAGGGAGAGGGAGAGAGAGAGAGAGAGAGAGAGAGAGAGAGAGAGAGAGAGAGAGAGAGAGAGAGAGAGAGAGAGAGGGAGAGAGGGAGAGAGGGAGAGAGGGAGGGAGGGAGGGAGGGAGGGAGGGAGGGAGAGAGAGAGAGAGAGAAGTTGAGGGATACCTGCAACGGCTAAATAACTCCAATGATGGTGTATTTTAGGTGTGAAATTGCTTCATTGCTTCTCAACAAAATGCACACACACACACACACCTACACACACACACACACACACGCACACACACACACACACACACACACACACACACACAAAAGATGGCGAGTATTTATTTCCCCCCAGTCTAGTCAGGCTCTTGGCCATTTGGCTGCTGACCCGCAGGAATGAGATCAGGGGTGTTGGTCCTACAGATCCAGCGTCAATATTGAGAGGAATGGTCTCTTGGAGTACATGATATTTCTCTCTGAGGCACGCTATTGATATGCAGGGAGCCTATGATATTGGTTACCCAGTCTGGTCCTGTCACACTGAGGGAAACATCTGTTCAGTGTCGGGGAGTAGCTTCAATCAATCACATTTATTTATATAGCACATTTAGACATGGCACTTGTCAACCAAAGTGCTTCACATAGCTAAGAACAAAGAAAAGTGCTAAAGTATAGAATAAACAGAAAATAAAAACAACCAACGGCATGGAAACAAAACAACACGTCAACACGCGAGGCGAGAGTCAGAGTGAGTCAGGGAAGGCCAGGCGGTGTAGGTGGGTTTTGAGTTTCGATTTAAAAGACTCGATGGAGGGGGCAGATTTTATGGACATGGGGATGCTGTTCCAGAGGGCAGGGGCTGCGACAGCAAAATCATGCCCCCCCCCCCCCCCCCCCCTAGACTTGAAATTGGACCTACGGGTGGTTAAGAGACCCTTGTCAGCCCATCTGAGGGCCCTGACGTTGGTATAGGATAGGGGGTGAGGAGGTCTGCTAAGTAAGCAGGGGCTTTACCATTAAGGGCTTTGTAGACCAATAGGAGGACCTTGAAATCTATTCTGTAGCGCACCGGGAGCCAGTGGAGGGAGGCAAGTACAGGGGTGATGTGAGCTCTCTTCCGGGTACCTGTGAGCAGTCTAGCGGCAGCGTTTTGGGGCAGTTGTAGACGGGCTATGGTGGATTTATTAAGCCCCAGCCCCAGGTACAGGGAGTTACAGTAGTCTAAGCGTGAAGATATGAAGGCGTCAATTACTCTTTCCAGGTCTGAGGGGGAGAGAATGGCCTTGATTCTGGGCCTGGTATGGACCGGAGCTGGAAAAAACACCCCTTCGCCACAGAGTTTACCTGCCTATTGAAAGAAAACTCGAGGTCAAAGAGCACGCCCAGGTTTTTTACGAAGGGCTTGACTAGGGGAGACAGGTTACCCACGCTGCTGGCAATGACACTGGTTTGGTTTGGGGGCCGAAAAGGAGGATTTCACACTTTGACTGATTGAGCTGTAGGAAATTGTGTGCCATCCAGCATTTGATGTAGTCTAGGCAGGATCGAAGACTGTCAAGATTGGTTATATTGTTCACAACTTCACAGCTTCACAACATGTAATTAAGGGGAGACACTGCAGGTGAATAGGGTAAAAAAATTAACTAATAGATATCACAATGAAACTTCCCCAGTTGATTACTTATATTAAGACGAGACTTTTTTGTATTACAAGTTTTCTGAAATTGTATGTTTAAATATGCAAATTAGGCATGATCTACTTAAATATGCACTAATTTGCATATAATTCCAGGACAGAAATCTGAACATTGGATAAAGCCATTTTCAAAATTATAGTTTCATTTTGTTGACATATTAGAGCCAAAGGTTATTACAGAGGGGATTTTGGATATCTCTTTTTATCACTCCATAAATCAGAAAATACTCCATTCAGTCCATTTTTATGGTAAAATTCCATATTTCGCCATGTTTTTAGGAATAAAATGTGATATAAATCAGGGTATGAATGCGATATCAACAAACCCTTCTGTAAATACCTTCAGAACATAGATATGAATAGAACTGGAAGGTTTGGTGTATGTGAGTGCTACTGAAGTGGAGATGTCTGGCTCAGAGTATGAGGAAAAACTCTTAAAACTCATTTTTGGGAAAACGCCTTCAAAGTTCTGTATTGTAAAATGCCATACTTTTTTTTTAAACCGATATTTACAAACACAATACCTAATCAAACCATTAGTAATAGACAACCTAAACACATGCCTGATAACTGAATAATAATAATAATGATGTTATTGAACTGAACAGAACTACACACACGCTACAAACAGTGTAGTACAGTGTAGTACCCCATAATAAGCAAAAAATATTTGAATAGATATCACTATGAAACTTTCCCAATTTGTTATGTACATATAAACTAAGAACAAATATATTGCAAGTTTTCTGAAATTTATGTTTATATATGCAAATGAGGCACTTCCCCATTAAATATGTGCACATTTATGGATGCAATAAGGCAAAATGATGTAAAATAAACAACTAAATGTGTGTTATTGACGTTTTATTGTCACTAGTTTCATAGAAGACATGTTTAGGAAGCAAAATATAACAAAATCTCAAAATCAACAAAAAAAGTATATTTGACTATTCACCTGCAGTGTCTCGCCTTAAACTAGTAGTTCATTCAGCTACATTTTGCAGTAACCTGTTAGTAGTTCAGCTACATTCAAATGATTGTAATTGTTTTTATTATTATTTTTCTTTTTATTATCTTTTTCCCCCTCCTTTTTTCCGATTTTTCTCCCATCCCACTGTTAGTCGTTATGCCAATTCCCAACCCCCTTCCTGGTCGTTGCGCACCCCCCCCCCCCTACTGTTGGTCCGGGAGGCCGGAGACTGTCACATGCTTTCCTCCGACACATGTGCAGCCAGCCGGCAGCCAGCCTGGCAGCGCAGACTCTCACCGGGAGAGTGTAACATGTGTGGAAGGTCACACTACCTCCCTCCAGATCCTTCCCTTGCTGAGCAGGCACCCCGACCGAACTGTAGGAGTCGCTGTTTACAACGACCAGGACCCACCCACCAGCTTTCCCACCCCTAACACTGCCAATTGTGTTAGTATGAGCGACCAGCCAAGCTGGTAGCAACGCCGAGAGCTGGGCTCGAACCCAGCGTCTCCAGCATTGGTGGCGTGCGCCTTGCCCACTACACCACCTAGCCGCCCTATGATTGTAATTGTTAATAACTTTTTTTGTTGCTATTTTGCGTAGGGATGGGTACCGAATTAAGTACTTTTAAAGGTACCTACCTTAACTTTTAATTTTTTTGTAATATATATATATATTTTTGCTTTTTTTTTCACATCAACGTTCACACGCACAATATACGCTTACCTAGGATTTGACTTGATTCAACAACAAAGCAGTTGGGGAAATGACAAGCCGAAAACGGTCGAAAGTGTGGTTATTTGAAGTTTGGATTTTTTTTTTCACAACTGAGGTAGGTAGATTACATTTTTAGAGACTAAAGTACAGAAAAAAGGTACCGTTGGGTACCGGTATCGGTTCAAATGTGAAAGGTACCCAACCCTAATTTTGCGGTGTAGTTAACTATTGGAAGGAACAAGAACTTTGAGAGACGGTTCATGTGTCTAATTCTGCTCTGACAACTAACCAGAGCCATAGTTCAGACCATGATCAAGTTTGTAAATGGTCTAAAAGGTGTACGTTTTAACTGCTAAGATTGTGCAAGGCACATACAACAGAAAGCTACAGTACATTTCTGTGTCTTTTTTTCCTTTGAAGAACCTAGATTGTGGTATTGGGTGTTGCTTCACTTTAAAATGAGAATTGTGCACTCTGGAATGAACACAATTGAGTGGTATATTATTATATATAATTACATTAGTATAACATTACATATGTTTCTTTTCTTCTTTTTACAAAGTATATAGTTTAGAATACTTTTTTGAAGAAACTTTAGTAAACCAAACGATATTTCAACTTCTTCCAGTGTGAAGTAATTGGTAGCTTGCAATATGCTTTCAGAGGAGCTTCCTCAATATTGCATCTCTTCTAGCTCTCTCTGAGACACACATACATGCAGACATTAATATCTCTCTGAGACACACATACATGTAGACATTAATATCTCTCTGAGACACACATACATGTAGACATTAATATCTCTCTCTGAGACACACATACATGTAGACATTAATATCTCTCTCTGAGACACACATACATGTAGACATTAATATCTCTGAGACACACATACATGTAGACATTAATATCTCTCTCTGAGACACACATACATGTAGACATTAATATCTCTCTCTGAGACACACATACATGTAGACATTAATATCTCTCTCTGAGACACACATACATGCAGCCATTAATATCTCTCTGAGACACACATACATGTAGACATTAATATCTCTCTCTGAGACACACATACATGTAGATATTAATATCTCTCTCTGAGACACACATACATGTAGACATTAATATCTTTCTCTGAGACACACGTACATGTAGACATTAATATCTCTCTGAGACACACATACATGTAGACATTAATATCTCTCTCTGAGACACACATACATGTAAACATTAATATCTCTCTGAGACACACATACATGTAGACATTAATATCTCTCTGAGACACACATACATGTAGACATTAATATCTCTGAGACACACATACATGTAGACATTAATATCTCTCTGAGACACACATACATGTAGACATTAATATCTCTCTGAGACACACATACATGTAGACATTAATATCTCTCTCTGAGACACACATACATGTAGACATTAATATCTCTCTGAGACACACGTACATGTAGACATTAATATCTCTCTCTGAGACACACATACATGTAGACATTAATATCTCTCTCTGAGACACACATACATGTAGACATTAATATCTCTCTGAGACACACATACATGTAAACATTAATATCTCTCTCTGAGACACACATACATGTAGACATTAATATCTCTGAGACACACATACATGTAGACATTAATATCTCTCTCTGAGACACACATACATGTAGACATTAATATCTCTCTGAGACACACGTACATGTAGACATTAATATCTCTCTCTGAGACACACATACATGTAGACATTAATATCTCTCTGAGACACACATACATGTAGACATTATATCTCTCTCTGAGACACACATACATGTAGACATTAATATCTCTCTGAGACACACATACATGTAGACATTAATATCTCTCTCTGAGACACACATACATGTAGACATTAATATCTCTCTCTGAGACACACATACATGTAGACATTAATATCTCTCTGAGACACACATACATGTAGACATTAATATCTCTCTCTGAGACACACATACATGTAGACATTAATATCTCTCTGAGACACACATACATGTAGACATTAATATCTCTCTGAGACACACATACATGTAGACATTAATATCTCTCTGAGACACACGTACATGTAGACATTAATATCTCTCTCTGAGACACACATACATGTAGACATTAATATCTCTCTGAGACACACGTACATGTAGACATTAATATCTCTCTGAGACACACATACATGTAGACATTAATATCTCTCTCTGAGACACACATACATGTAGACATTAATATCTCTCTGAGACACACATACATGTAGACATTAATATCTCTCTCTGAGACACACATACATGTAGACATTAATATCTCTCTCTGAGACACACATACATGTAGACATTAATATCTCTGAGACACACATACATGTAAACATTTCACCAGAGTCCTCAGAGCGCAGTGTCAGACATGTGTGGTGATCCTGGAACAGGTAGGGGGGTTCAGTGCCTTGCTCATGGTCATATTGGCTGTTGCAAGGGTTGTTGCAAACCCATGACCTTCTGGTTACATAACAGTTTCTCTACCCACCAGGCCAGGAGAGAAGGTTCATTATTGATGTAAAACAGATGTTGTAACTGATGTAACTGACTTACTCAACTCTGTTACAATGGCTCTCATATGGGATTCAAACTAGCAACTGTCTGTAGCCTACCCTCCACTCATGTAAATCACTTGGGAGAAGTGTTTTATTTTCACAACTGAATAATCAAACTATGTAGAGTATGTAGAGATGAATGAATGATTTTATTTCGGTCTTATTTTACAAAGCATATAGTCCTAGATGTAGAGGAGTACTAGATGTAGAGTATGTACTGTCGATGTAGAGTATGTAGAGTATCTTCACCCACGACTGCACTCCTATACATGGCAGCAACACTACGAAGTTTGCAGACGACACAACAATTGGTGGTAGTGGTGGGCCTCATCAAAAACAACAATGAGTCAAAAGTACTGTAGAGGGTGGTGAAAACTGCCCAATGCATCACTGGTTCATCACTCCCTCACAAATGGTGTCTGAGGAAGGCACGCAGCATTGTCAAGGACACCTCTCATCCCAATCATGGACTGGTTGCCCTCCAGGAGGCGCTACAGGAACCTCCGCTCCAAGTCAAGCAGACTCAGGAACAGCTTCTTTCCCTCAGCTGTTGTCTCCCTGAACTCTGTGCCACGTTGACAGCCCCCCCCCCCCCCCCTCCCATACCATATAAACTCTGAACTCTGACTCCATTGCCTACACTTTAGTCTAGGCTCTGTTACCCATACTGTACAACTCTGAACTCTGTTGCCTATACTCAATTTATACTGTACCTACCTACTGCTTTCACTGTCTACAACTGCCCTACACTGTAATAATTTTTATTGAACATCTAACACATCCTGAGAAAATAAAGTGTATTATCTAACCAGATACCAAGGTATTTATAAGAGGTGACTATATCCAGAACTGAGCGATTAGTTGTGATGTTTCCAGGAGGGACAACAGATAATTTTCCAAACCACATAACTTTAGTTTTAGATGTGTTCAAAATGAGGTTAAGACTAGAGAAGGCAGGGGGCGGCTAGGTGGTGTAGTGGGCAAGGCGCTCGCCACCAATGCAGGAGATGCTGGGTTCGAGCCCAGCTCTCCGCATTGCTATCAGCTTGGCTGGTCGTTCATACTAACACAATTGGCAGTGTTAGGGGTGGGAAAGCTGATAGGTGGGGATCAGACGTTGTGGACAGCGACTCCTACAGGTCGGTTGGTGCGCCTGCGCAGCAGAATCAGGAAGCGACGGGGGCGGCGTGTCCCTCCCACGCAGACCCCCGCCGCTGAGAGATCGCGCTGTGCTGCTTCCTCGAGTACCGGAGGGGACACGTGATGTAAGGCTTCGTCCACATTACAGCCGGCTTGTGGGAGGCATGGTCTAACAGCGTTCGAGACAGGGGAGGGTAGAATTGGACGATACGAAAATTGGGATGGGAGAAAAATAGAAAATGGGAGAAAAAAGTAGAAAAAAAAAAGACTAGAGAAGGCAGCCTGTATGTGTATACTATTGAAGCTGTCTTGAAGAGAAAACTGTCATCTTGAATGCTTGAAATGTCTACTATACTAACAATGTTATTTTATGTATAGAGAGAACAATGTGGGGGCAAGAATGGAGCCTTGGGGTACACCTTTAGTGACAGATAAGGGCTGCGACAAGTGGTGTTCTGATTTAACACACTGGCTTCTAGATAGTTGGAGAACCAGGCTAAGGAATGGTGGTTAACACCAATGTTACCAAATCTGTCTCTGATAACTGTATCAAATGCTTTTACAAGACCAATAGAAATTGCTGCACAATGTTGTTTGGATGTCGAACATGGACTGACTGACTGACTCTCTCTCTCTCTCTCTCTCTCTCTCTCTCTCTCTCTCTCTCTCTCTCTCTCTCTCTCTCTCTCTCTCTCTCTCTCTCTCTCTCTCTATCTCTCTCTCTCTCTCTCTCTCTCCCTCTCTATCTCTCTCTCTCTCCCTCTCTCTCTCTCTCTCTCTTTCCTTTTAGGTGCTCCTACCAAAGCCAGGTATATGTTTGTCCGTTGTACTCCTAATGGAGACCAGTCTAACTGTGTGACCCACAGGAGTCCAGCCATAGAACTGAACCCAGATCTGCCATCAAGACTGCCTGCCTCTACCGCACAATATATGTATGTACTGTACTTACCCATCAAATATACACACAATACAAGTATATATGTATAAATCTCATAGAAATAATCTGACCAATAATAAACCACATAAAACAATCTGACAAACTCCACAACTCTACAGAGAGAGTCCATAAGCCAACAACTCTACAGAGAAAGCCCATATGAGCCCACAATTATACAGAGAGAGCCCATATAAGCCCACAATTCTACAACAAGAGCTTCTACAATTCTACAGAAATAGCCTCTATAAAGCCCACAACTCTATAGAGAGCCTCTGTAAGCCCAGAGCTCTACATAGAGAGCTTCTATCAGTGTTGGGAAAGTTCACTTTCTACATGAACTAGTTCAGTTCACAGTTCACAATTTTTTAAATGAACTAGTTCAGTTCATAGTTCATAATTCAAATTTTTTAACTAAAGTTCATGGTTTCAAAAATGAACTAATTTATAGTTTAGGCTATAGTTCTTTAAAAAAAAATTAAATGTATTGTTTTTTTCAAAGATTTTTCACGTACAGTTACTTACATTACAAAAACACACATTGGGACAAGGGGGGGGGGGGGGGGGGTTCCTCCAGTTCATCTATGCCATCATCCACACCATAAGCAAGCAAAAACAAAACAAAAAGGAAAGCAAACCAAGACAGGCACTGTACAGTATTGCACTTGCCTCGAGCCCATTCACATGTAGACATACATATATTTATTTTTTTCTATCCTAGGTCTGTCCATACAATGGGGCATTGGGCCTTTAGAAGGATCCGAGAAATTTCAGCAGGAAAATAGTCTAATAGTGGGGCCCACACCTCCTGAAAGGAAGCGTTGTTGCCTCTATGCATTGCACAGAGTCTTTCATGGGGTAGCACACCGAAGATCTCTCTATACCACATTTGTATAGAGATGGAGGCTTATCCTTAATCCAGTTTATCAGAATGCATTTCCGGGCTGAAAGTAGAAGTTTATCAAGTTTGAATTGTAAGGGTGTAAAATGAATTTCCTTTGATGGGAGTCCCACTAAGAAAGCTCCCGGATCCTTCTTTATTTTCACCTTGAAAATGTCGCTTAACTCACGTGCCACTTGGCCCCAGAACCTGGATAAACACTTACATTCCCAAAAGTAGTGATAGTAGGTACCCAGATCTGTTTGACATTTCGAACATAAAGGAGATATTGAACGGTCCATTTAGTTAGTTCTTTTTTCAATACGTTGCTGCAAGCTATTATTTGTAAAAATGATTGAACCACAGACAGCAATCGGAATACTGGCATTTCCATAACGCTTTGCTGCCGCCCATTCAGTCCACAATAGTAGCAGCTGCAGCTTTCATCTCTACAGTATATGTTCAAAAACATGAGGAAAAACTTTGCTTGAATTGTCTTTATTATGAAAACAAAAACAGGATGTTTGCTTATTCTCAATGTGCCGTTTAAGGTTTGCTGTCGACGTCGTCGATGTACGGACTTTCTTCTTCAAACTGGGTGGACAAAATTTACAGACAAACGTTAGATTCTTTCCATCTGAGTCAGTACTGACTTTAACGTTAAACTCTTTTAAATGCTCATACGCCGACGTCGTAGAGGTAGAGTCTGACTCTGAGCATTATTTTGAAGCCTGTTTACTGTGTGTTTTAACTGGGTTTTCGGCTGAAAGGCATATGAAATCGGGCACACCTTTGAACGCCGTTATAATAGAGTGCTGAGAATGAACGCACTTTTGAACGCCGTTATACAGCGCTGAGAATGAACGCGTTCTCAATTACGTTCATTTAGCGGATATACAGTACGTTCAGTTCACGTTTGCCCAAAATACGAACGCGTTCATGAACGATGATCGTTCATTGAACACGTTCAGGTACATCACTGGCTTCTATAAACCCACAATTCTACAGAGAACACCTATACACCCACAACATTACAGACATCACCTCTATAAGCCCACAAATCTACAGAGCACCTATATAAGCCCACAACTCTACAGAGAGAGCCTCTATTAAGCCCACACCTTTACAGAAAGCCAATATAAGCCCACAACTCTACAGAGAGAGCTTCTATAAGCCCACAACTCTACAGAGAGAGCCTCTATTAAGCCCACACCTTTACAGAAAGCCAATATAAGCCCACACCTTTACAGAGAGAGCCTCTATAAGCCCACAACTCTACAGAGAGAGCCTCTATAAGTCCATGGCTCTACAGAGAGAGCCTCTATAAGTCCATGGCTCTACAGAGAGAGCCTCTATAAGCCCACAACTCTACAGAAATCCCCTATGAGCCCACATCTCCCCGACCCTCGTTAACAGATAATATTGAAAGTCCAGTTGAAGTGTCACTCTCATCAGAACCACCTCCCTTCCCCTCCCCCTTTCCTCCGCCATCCTCGCTCCCTCCTTCCCTCCTCCTTCCCTCCTCCTCCCCTCTCCCCCCTCCCTCCCTTGTGGCCGACCATGAGCAGGAAGCCAGCGGGAAGTGTTGATAGGAAGTGGGCTGGGCCCACTGGCTCCATTGTTCTGTATCATGTTTGGATTCCCCCTGCCAAGATGGAACTCTGGACTGATTCTCAGGGTGGGGGGGGGGGGGGGGGGGCACTGGACTGGTTCTTCTGACACCGCTGGCTCCTGTGCACAAACACTGAAGACATTGGGAGATCAGTGCCTTGCTCAAAAGAATTGTTGAGGGAGGTGGATTAATTACTCACTTCTTCCTGTGATCCCAGGGAGGCGGAGCCTGTGCTGCAGGAGGAGGAGCCAGAGAGAGAAGAGGAGGAGTTTCCTCCCATTGTGTTTACTGAAGAAGGTTCAGGTGTTTCTGAGGAAGGTTCTGGGGTGGAACCACCATTCCTGGCAGACCAAGCCTTTGTGACCGAACCGGGCGCCGGCTCTGGAGATGCCTGGCTGGAGGGCAACATAATGCTGAACCAAGGTGATTAAATCTATAGTCTATATAGCTCTACACGGATATCTAGATACATACATATATTATCTATAGCTCTACACAGGCATCTAGATACATAGATATATAGTTTATAGCTCTACACAAGCATCTAGATACATACATATAGACTATAGCTCTACACAGGTATCTAGATACATAGATATATAGTTTATAGCTCTACACAAGCATCTAGATACATACATATAGACTATAGCTCTACACAGGTATCTAGATACATACATATAGACTATAGCTCTACACAGGTATCTAGATACATGTTACCAATTTTTCTCTATGCAAATTTTTTTCTATTACAAAGTTATTCATTCTGACAATTTGACAGTCTGTTGACAGCAAACACGCTAGTGTTGCTAGAGAGCTAACAGGCTAACATTGCTACCAACCTCCTCCAATGTACAGTTTCTACGTAAAATGTATATACACTCTTTTATGGACACTTTTTGTATCACAAACAGTACTGTATTTGCAAATCTGGTATGTCATAATAAATGTATAGATGTAGCAGTACTGTCTATCTGTATGTCGTGCAGGGGCGGACCTTCCTACAGGCGATATAGGCGGTCGCCTAGAGCGCCACCCAAAGGGGGGCGCAAAAAAAAAATATATTTTTAATTTTTTTTTCTCTGTGCAGTTTTGACGCCCCCCTCTATATCCGCAACCATTATTTTTACATTAAAAAAATTCTAACATAAGGGAAAATTTGCCAAAAATCTCAAACGGTCGGTCGGTCTGAGCCTCAGCTTTAGGTGTTCACAGTCAGAACATGCTAGAGCGCTGTGCATTGATGGGTATCGGTCAAGTGTTTATAGAATTGAGCGTTGAGGAAAGAAAGACTAACGTTAGAGAACTATGAAGAGGCAAAAGCCATCCGGCCATCCAGTTTAAAAAGAGAAGAAAAGAAGAAGACGAGAAACGTGCCAAGGTGAAAGGTATGCAATTTTGTACAACTTCCAAGACCTGCC
Organism: Notolepis coatsorum; assembly: GCF_963971535.1. Taxonomy (NCBI): domain Eukaryota; kingdom Metazoa; phylum Chordata; class Actinopteri; order Aulopiformes; family Paralepididae; genus Notolepis; species Notolepis coatsorum. The sequence goes on along the minus strand of NC_140165.1, from coordinate 166,747,517 downwards.
ACACCAAGAGCTGATGAAGCAAGCAGAGGCACTTGTACACACCTTAAACCATGGAGGGCAGACCCGGCGCCATGGGCGGGCATTAGGGGGCCGGGCCCGCCCACTGAGTCAGCTGTGCCCACCCTGGTAATTTTTTTTTTTTTTTTTTTTAAATCAAAGTCGACTCCAAATCCTTAGTCGGGGACAGCCCTAGTGGGCACTGATGTCAACAACAACACTACTGAAGCTAGCACGGCACTCTGTGAGAATTCGTTTTCTACCCTCAAGAACGTCTTTACAGAACATCGCCTTAGTATGCTTCATCGACCAAGGCCAATTTAATTCAGTTGGCATTTGAGAAGGATTTAACAAAAAAGTTCAGGAATGAGTGGAGGGGCAGTGTTTTAATAAGATTTCACTCTGTCCCCAAACGCCGCTTGCCGCTCTACTAATGATGGTGAGTAGCCTGTGGAGGAATTTTGTTTGCTTTTTTATGCACCTTATTTTTGTCAGTTCAGTTCAGTTTGTCAGTGAATTCAGAAGTGTTGGATAAATGGAGACTTTTCAAAGATATAGAATAGAATAGAATAGAAATGTATTATCCTGAGGGAAATTTTACACTGCAAATCACTCAACATTAAACATTTAGACAGAACAAGTCACGAATAAGAATAACAAAACAAATGGCCTAAGAATAGAATAAAATGAAATAGAATAAAAATAGAATAAAAGATACAGTAAATAAATACAGTAAAAATATACTGAAGTCTACAGTAGGTGTAATATTGCACAGTGCTGTTTAAAAAGTAAGAGTCCAAGAAGATGGTAACTGCCGCTCTGTGCTCAGTGATGCAGTGAGGCACAGTGATGCATTGTATAGTCTGATGGCTGTCAGAATGAAGGACTTCCTGTGCCGTTCAGTGCTGCATTTAGGTAGTGTGAGCCTATAACATGCTCCTCCTGTCAGCCAAGTCTGTGTATAGTGGGTGGGAGGGGTTTTCCCTGATGGCCTGGAGCTTAGCAAGGTTCCTCCTCTCCGCCACCCTCGCTAGAGTCCAGCTCCACCCCAACCACGGTACTGGCCTTCCTGACCATCTTATCCAGCCTGTTTGTGTACCCTGCTCTCAGTCCGCTGCCCCAGCAGGTCTGTTATATATATCCGTTCAGTCTGTTTTTGTATAAGTGAATGTTCTTAAGATAGAGAGAAATTAGATTTTTCAATTGCCTCTCTGCTGTTTAGTTCAGCACCGTGGGCAGCGCCAAGCAAGCCACAGCGCCGTTGTCCCAGCTGAAACATATAAAAGGGAACTTATGTTGAAAAACCATTGTGCCCCCCCGAGAACATTTTATGCCCCCCCACTAATTTGTTTCTGCAGCCTGGTCTGCAATGGAGGGCAATCTGATTTGGATGGGAAGGAGCTGGCTCAGGAGTTGGACAATTTGATGTGATTGATGACTTTGCAGCGAGGAAGGCCAGAAGGATTGCACTGTAAATGGAAACCAGTAGGAGCTACAGGCTAACCTTGAAGTGTGATGATAGGGAGTGGAATGTAAATAGTTCTTTAGACAAAGTGAATTTGTAATTTTTATTTATTTGTTTGTATATTTAGCATATTATATTTTGATTATATATGTGTAACATATTTTGAAATTTTATTTATTTATTGTTTGTTGTTATTATTATTATTATTATTATTATTATTATTATTATTATTATTATTATTATTATTATTATTATTATTATTATTATTATTATTATTATTATTGTATGTTAGCTAAGTTGTTTATTTGTTTTAATTCTTTTGTGTGCATTTTACATTTATTCTTAGCTCTTGTTCTTGCTTGTAAAAATTATAGGTGCAGTACTTTACTGTATAACTGTTAACCCTTTCACTGCCACACGACGGAGGGTTAACCCTTTCCTATCACACAACCGACAGTCGTGAAAGGGTTAACCTTCTGTGTATTGTCGCAGTGAAAAGGGTTAACCGGTTGGTAGCGCTGCGATGTTTTGATTTTGGGGGGGGGGGGGGCTCAGACCGACCGACCGTTTTAGATTTGTGGCTCATTTTCCCTTATGTTAGAATTTCTTTTATGTAAAAATAATGGTTGCCGATATAGAGGGGTGCGCCAAAACTGCGCAGAGCAAAAAAAAATAAAAAAAATCTTTTTCTTTTGGGGGGGGGGGGGGGGGGGGGGGGGCGGCGCAGTGGTGAATCTCGCCTAGGGCGCCAAATGTGCTAGGTCCGCCCCTGATGTCGTGTGTGTCATATATGTTATGATGAATTGAAAATGGGGGACCCTGATGTAAACAAGACGAAAGTCTTTCTCTGGTCTGCATCCCCTTAACAATTGTATGTATTGAGCTGTACTGTACCCTACTGTACCCATTCTGAAATCTGTTCATACAAATTTCAATCAATCAATCAAACCAGTCTCTTTTTATGCCTGTTAGCTGATAGCGTTACAAAGTTATTAATTCAGACTATTTTACAGTCGTTGACAGTGCCGCTTGCTAAATAAATGGGGATTATGTTTATGTAGATCAGGGGTCAGCAACCTTTTTGACATGGAGTGCCTGTTTGAAATATAGTTGTAACTAGTGTGCCTCAACAATATTCCATGCATCGTAATTTTTTTTCTCATAATCAGGTCTTTTTAATGAACATTTTTACATTATTACATCATTATTGTTATTGTTATTATTAACAATATTATTATGATGGTTGTATCAACCCTAAATCTGAGTTAGGGGGGGGGATGCAATTCAGACAAACAGCTGCATACAGTGCAACCATTTCACTCACATTTGCTTATTCATTACTAATAAGTATACACAACCACATTATTTCAACCTAATAAAACTATGTTTATTGTCATTGTTTTAAGAACACAAGTTGACTTGGTAATACTCACATTTTGAGTAAAAAAAATGGCTTTTAACATGTGCAATGTTCAATGAAATAGAAAAATAAATAATAAAATGTGTTGATTAATCCCACTGGTCACAACGGTGACCGTAATAATGTTTGTTATAAGGCTCTGCAAATGTTACTGAATGATGTAGCAATGTATTTCCAGCTAAATTGAAATAATAAACAAATAAAGGGTCTCAATTAAATATGTGGTAGTAAAAAGAACCTGTGGGAGGATTTCAACAAGATAAATGCGACAACAGTGCAAAATATTTCACTATAATATTTCAAAGCAAAAAAAAAAAGATTTTTATTTTTTATTTTTATTTTTTTTACTGCTGCCCCCTGTGCCTATGCAAATGCCCTCGCGTGCCTATGCATGGGTTGCCTACCCCTGATGTAGATATACATGGAGAGGAAAGGCTAGTCTGACCTTTTCTTGTTTACTGCTACTAGGAGAGATGGGGCTGGTTGAAGAGGCCACACCAGCTGCAGAGGAGCTCAAAGAAGATCATCTATTGCTGTAGTCTCAGCAATCTCTCTCTCTCTCTCTCTCTCTCTCTCTCTCTCTCTCTCTCTCTCTCTCTCTCTCTCTCTCTCTCTCTCTCTCTCTCTCTCTCTCTCTCTCTCTCTCTCTCTCTCTCTCTCTCTCTCTCTCTCTTCTCTCCCTCTCTCTTTTTCCACACACACACACACACACACACACACACACACACACACACACACACACACACACACACACACACACACACACACACACACACACACACACACACACACACACACACACACACACACACACACACACACACACACACACGCACGCAGGGCCTAATCTGTATGACAACCGCTTCATTCAAAGAAAATATTTTACAATAATTAACAAGTGAAACAGATAATTGAGTAATCTCTTTCAGATGCACATTGAAGGTTTGTATATTTTAATGTAGGTAATCTGGTGCCATTAGATTGTACTGGAACATCTCCACTGAGCCACCGGCAATAGGCTGACCCCCCTTACCTTAACCTTAACCCTAACCTCAAGCTCACGTCCCACCTTAAGGGGGAGGTTGTATCAGGGGGTTGAATTAGGGGTTGAATCAGGTATCAACTCAGGGGGGTGTATCAGGTATCAGGGGGTTGTATCAGGTATCAGGGGGTTGTATCAGGTATCAGGGGGTTGTATCAGGTATCAGGGGGTTGTATCAGGTATCAGGGGGTTGTATCAGGGGGTTGTATCAGGTATCAGGGGGTTGTATCAGGGGGTTGTATCAGGTATCAGGGGGTTGTATCAGGGGGGTGTATCAGGTATCAGGGGGTTGTATCAGGTATCAGGGGGTTGTATCAGGGGGGTGTATCAGGTATCAGGGGGTTGTATCAGGTATCAGGGGGTTGTATCAGGTATCAGGGGGTTGTATCAGGTATCAGGGGGTTGTATCAGGTATCAGGGGGTTGTATCAGGGGGTTGTATCAGGGGGTTGTATCAGGTATCAGGGGGTTGTATCAGGGGGGTGTATCAGGTATCAGGGGGTTGTATCAGGTATCAGGGGGTTGTATCAGGGGGGTGTATCAGGTATCAGGGGGTTGTATCAGGTATCAGGGGGTTGTATCAGGTATCAGGGGGTTGTATCAGTCGGTTGTATCAGAGCTGGGTGTTTAGGGACCTGGGACCAAATCACAGTGATAACCTGGTGGGATAGAAAGAAGTAATGTACCAGGAGAAACCATCAGAATGCTGCTGGTGGATCAGTACCTCCAGAGCAGGAGTTACCAATCTGTACAAGTTTCAGGTTAAGTGTTTAAAAAAATATAATATAAATCTGGAGTATGCCTCTTTAATCCTTTCAGATGTACGTCTTTTGAATTCCTTTTTCTTGGAATACCATCTTGTAATTCTAGAACTCCATAGCTCTCAGTGACCCCTATTATATCATCATTCGATTTAAAAATTCTATCTCACATTTGAGATTGTACACCTGAAAGGGTTAATATACATGTTAGAGTTCATCCTCTTTTGAATATGCTTTTCTAACAGTATCAGACCAGTGACTGATGCTCTGCTGCCTGCGTCCATGTTGGGTGAAGATCTGCACGGTTGAAAAGAGGAACCTCACAAGTCCAAAGCCTTTCTGTTAATATATGTATCTCTCTGGGCTGAAGCTCAGTGTTTGCAAGGTTTTCTGAAAATAAAATTAAGACTAAAACTAGACGTAAATAAATAGATATTTGAGCAAACTGAAATAAAAGTGTAAACTAAAGGTGATGTAAAAACGACATGTCTCTTGGGATTTGTAGTTCAAATGATTGTAATGACAAGGGAATTATGGGGAATAGTGCACAAGTTCTTGAAGATTCTCTTTTGTTGAGAATGATTATGTATCAGCAAGGCTTGGATGAACGAGGTTCTGTGTTCTGTGTGTTGTTGCAATGTGTTGTATAATAATATAATGTTGATGCAAAGCGTTGTCTAATATAATTTTGCAAAGCGTCTAACGTTTAAAGCATATTAATTATAATATAATCTTGTTGGAATTTGGTTGATTAAAGATGGAATCGTTAAAAATATGACATCATACCCACAAATCCAGAGATGTTTTAAAAGGTAGAGATATGACAAGTGTCTGAATTGATTTGACCTCTGTACTACTATCTAGTTTACAGTCTGAACACTGAAGTCAACAGAATAAGTCAGTATTTGAGAGCCCTATAATCTCACATAGCCTAGGAATGAAAAGGGTGAGAGACAACCATAGTGACTAAAGAAGAGAGTATTTTCTTTATTTTATCTCCAGTCGTTATCTCCTTTTTTAAAAAGCTCTGGTGATGTTGGTATTTCTCATTATATATATATACCTGCTAAGATTGTGATTGACTAGCTTGGACCAGTGGCCCTAAGATTTGAACAAAGTGCTTTATATAAATATTCTTCTACCAAATTAAGGGAAACGTGTTTTTAATGCAGTAGTTGTATCGATTCATTTTACAATTTAATTATCTTCCAACATTAGGGGAAATGTATATTTAATACAATAATCAAAGACGTTAAATACCGTAACCAGGATATTAGCTAGTATCTGGAATATTAATGTGCATATCAACACCTTATCCCAAACAAGACCTTAACCAGGATATTAGCTAGTATCTGGAATATTAATGTGCATATAAACACCTTATCCAATGTTGAGTCATATTGTATGCAGGTGACCTTTCTGAGAGAAGCAGTTAGATGACAAGTTGTCACCCTGTTCCTCTGTGAGCTGAATCTGAGCAGCAGGGAGAGTCTGGTGCATAATGCAATAAACCTGTTTTATCTTACATGTTATACTGTCTTCATTCAGTCATATCCGACTGTGTGTGCGTGCGTGCGCTGATGGAAGCCACATAAACCAAACAGCCTGAAGCGAGCACATTATGAATGCGTTATGGATAGGTCATGGACAGTGTTAACTACATGTAGTTCAACTACATTCAGATCTCAGTAACATGCTCAGTAGTTAACTACTGTGGGACATGTAGTTTAGGTAGATCATTACAAACTACATATTTATCTAGAGATTTAGCATTTTCCTGATTCCACCTCAACAATTGCTCCCTGTCCTGTCCTTAATACACACCATTCGGGCAAGCCAGAATGAGGTTTCTCTAAATCAAACACACCCACACAGTGTCAGTCAGTTGTACCTCTGTGTAACTATATGCAATTAAAGATGCAGGTTGCAATAATTTCCCGCAATATAGTTTGGATGTAGTTGAACCTACTTATTCAAAGTAGTTTTGGTTTGACAATCCCAAGAGTAGTTAAGATTTAGTTGAACTTATTGTTATTGTGATACTAGTAGTTTGGTAAACAACAACTTTAGAGTAGTTTCCCCAATACTGGTCATGGATACGTAACGGATGCGTTCTGAGTGCGTCATGGATACCAGTGAGTCAGAGAGATTACCTGTGCTACTGAAAGACAGGAAGTCTCAGTGTTGTGAGACTTCCTATTGTAGCCGCAGGGCCAACAGTCTTCCCAGTGGAGGTGTGATCTGCTTCCTCTTTCTGCACCAAAGACAAAACACTGAAACACAGCCTCGATATATATGGACTACAAACTTCACTTTCTAATATATTTTATACTGAAACACAGCCTCGATATATATGGACTACAAACTTCACTTTCTAATATATTTTATACTGAAACACAGCCTCGATATATGGACTACAAACTTCACTTTCTAATATATTTTATACTGAAACACAGCCTCGATATATGGACTACAAACTTCACTTTGTAATATATTTTATACTGAAACACAGCCTTGATATATGGACTACAAACTTCACTTTCTAATATATTTTATACTGAAACACAGCCTCGATATATGGACTACAAACTTCACTTTCTAATATATTTTATACTGAAACACAGCCTTGATATATGGACTACAAACTTCACTTTGTAATATATTTTATACTGAAACACGCCCTTGATATATGGACTACAAACTTCACTTTCTAATATATTTTATACTGAAACACGGCCTTGATATATGGACTACAAACTTCACTTTCTAATATATTTTATACTGCAACATGGCCTTGATATATGGACCACAAACTTTACTATATATATTTTTAAACTAGGTCAGACACATTGAGACACGTCTCTTTGTCCAATCAGCCATCAACAAGATGACAGCTTTAGAGAAAAAAGCATGGAGACTCATGAATAAAAGCAACATAGATGAAGTGAAAAAGCATGCTGGGAGCATATATACATATAGGGGGTTAGGGTTATGGTGGGGGATGTGGTGGCCACCTTTATCCAAAGCACTTAGAGAACCATGAGTAGACATTTAGCATGAGTGATCCAGTGGGAATGGAACCCTTAACCATGACAGTGGTAGTGCCTTGCTATACCCTTCGAGCTATACAGGGAATGGAAACCCTAACCCTGGCAGTATTAGTGCCATGCTCTACCCATTGAGCTTGTACCAGTAGGTCTGTACCAGTAGGTCTGTACCGGTAGGTCTGTACCGGTAGGTCTGTACCAGTAGGTCTGTACCGGCAGGTCTGTACCAGTAGGTCTGTACCGGCAGGTCTGTACCGGCAGGTCTATACCAGTAGGTCTGTACCAGTAGGTCTATACCAGTAGGTCTGTACCAGTAGGTCTGTACCGGCAGGTCTGTACCAGTAGGTCTGTACCGGTAGGTCTGTACCGGCAGGTCTGTACCAGTAGGTCTGTACCAGTAGGTCTGTACCAGTAGGTCTGTACCAGTAGGTCTGTACCGGCAGGTCTGTACCAGTAGGTCTGTACCAGTAGGTCTGTACCAGTAGGTCTGTACCAGTAGGCTTGTCGTTTTTTTTAGAGAGGAAAAGTCTGCTGTATATCTGAAAAGGAAGTTGTGTTGAGAGACTTCCTGTTGTAGATATGTTCAAGTTCAAGTTTCAAGTTTCTTTAATAGTTGTCATACAGAATACTTTTATACAAAATGCTTCTTACTGTTACGCTCCAGAGACTGTGCTAGACAAGATAAGTATGCAATAAAATAGTATAGCATGTAAAATAGAAGTAAAAATAGAAGTCACAGTGTTCAGTATAGACATATTTACAATGTTCGATGCAGAATAGAAGTAACTGAGTTACCATACAATATACAATATACTATGCAATGTACTAATATACAATACTATATAGTGCAAAGCAGAAATGGGATGAGGTACCATTTAGGTATAATTTACAGTAAGGTGTACGAGTTGTAGTGCAAATCCTTTACCAATAAATATAAAGTGTGTTTAAGTGATCTAAAGTGTGGAGAGTGGGTGCTGCAGTGTGTTGTTTGTTTAAAGTGAGTGTGTGCGTGTGGATGTGTGTGCTGTGTGCATTTGATGGTTGTTGCATAGTGTTTATTGTTCGTTGAGCAGCCTGATGGCCTGGGGATAGAAGCTGCTTCTGAGTCTTTCTGTGCTCGCCATGAGACTCCGGTATCGCTTGCCTGACCGCAGCAGTTCAAAGAGGCAGTTGTTCGGGTGGCTGGAGTCCTTGATGATTCTCTTAGCCTTACCCCTGCACCGCTTGTTGTAAATGTTCTGGAGGGTGGGAAGCCCCCCTCCAATTGTGCGTTCGGCTGAACGTGTCACTCTCTGTAGTCTGCTTCGGTCTTGTGCAGTGCTATTCCCAAACCAGGAGGTGATGTTGCCAGTCAGGATGCTCTCTATTGTACATGAGTAGAAGTTCTTAAGGATCTTCTGACTGACTTGGAACTTCCTTAGGCGCCTGAGGAAGTAGAGGCGTTGTCGTGCCTTCTTCACAACACTGTCAATGTGTGTGGTCCATGTCAAGTCCTCGGATATGTGGGCTCCGAGGTACTTAAAACTGTTCACTCTCTCAACCGGTGCCCCGTCGATGCTGAGGGGGCTGTAGTCCCTGACCCCCGACCTCCTAAAGTCCACAATCATCTCCTTTGTTTTGCTGACGTTCACGGAGAGGCTGTTCTCCTGGCACCATCCCGCCAGGACCTTGACCTCTTTCAGGTAGGCCCTCTCGTCGTTTGCAGAGATCAGGCCCACCACTACTGTGTCGTCAGCAAATTTGATGATTGTGTTGTTACTCCGCTGAGCCACACAGTCATGTGTGTACAGGGAGTAGAGGAGGGGACTCAGAACACAGCCCTGGGGGGCCCCTATGTTGAGGGTGATGGATGAGGAGGTGCAGTTGCCTGCTCTCACCACCTGGGGTCTGCCCGTCAGGAAGTCCAAGACCCACTGGCAGAGGTCATAGTTCAAGCCCAGGTCCCTGAGCTTGGCTATGAGTTTGGAGGGGACTATGGTATTGAATGCTGAGCTGTAGTTGATGAATAGCATTCTCACATAGTTCCCCTTCCTCTTGTCCAGGTGTGATGCTGCTGTGTGCAGCACATGGGCTATGGCGTCCTCCGTGGACCTGTTGGGGCGGTATGCAAATTGCAGGGGGTCCAGGTTGATGGGGAGGGAGGAGCAGATGTAGCCCTTTACTAGCTTCTCAAAGCACTTCATGGCTATGGAGGTGAGGGCTACAGGGCGGTAGTCGTTGAGGCAAGCAGGCTTGGATTTTTTAGGTACAGGGATGATAGTGGACTTCTTCAGGCAGGTGGGGATGACAGCCTGTTCTAAGGACAGGTTAAATATGTCAGTGAATACCGGGGCCAGTTGGTCGGCACAGACTTTTAGGACGCGGCCGGGGATGCCACGCCGGTCCTGCTGCCTTCCTGATATTCACTTTTTTAAAGGTCCACCTCACCTCATGCTCTGTTACCCTGAACACTGAGTCTCCATCAGCAGACCTCTGATATTATTGCATTATGCTTGGTTTCATATAGGCCTTGTGCTCTAAGTTAAAACTCTGTATAATGTCCTTACTTGTTAACACTATTGACAAGTAACTGAGAATGAATGTTCCATCATCAGCAAGTAAACATCAGTTTCTGTTTACATTTTAAATTGATTTAATTGATCCCAACTCTGTTTTATATTAAAGCCTCCTTGGATTGATTGAACATTTTAATTAACAGATTGCAGAATGGGTACAGTACAGTACAACTCAATACACACAATTGTTAACACTTTCAGTGCCCATGACGTCATATGACGTTTTATCAGCCCAATGCCTGAATGCCCACGACGTGTATTAGCGTTTTATTTTTTTATTAGCAATCTGATTTCATATTTCATCAACCGAGTCTCCCGTTGGTACAGCAGCTCCTCCAGCAGCTCAGAATGGAAAAAAGCGCCCCCTATCCCTGAGTAACTGCACGTCAGTCGCTTAGACTGACCTGGGATCAGTCGATATGTATAGGCGGAGCCAGCTGGCTCCTTGAGCTGGCAAGCTGTCTGCTCAACATGGAAGTCATCGCGGGACGGGAATCAGCCTGGAATATATATTCACAGTAGCCAATACTCAATCAATAAGCGTGATCGATTTTTGGAATGGCGATCAGGAATTGGAATGATCTTTTTGGAGAACATCTGATCTGAAGTAAGGAATCTATTTGACCAGTCTTGGGATAATCAGAGTTGTATTCGCTGAGATCTCAGCGTTTGCCCTATGTGTGATGTGTCTCTGTGTGCGCGATCGCTGATGAGGAAATCAGAGAATCGATTTTTCAGCCCTCGGCCCCAGCGTGCATACGTACACATATACTATCGATAATCTAGCGTTTATTTGAAAACGATTCATAAATAGGCCGAAAAATTACAACGTTTTTGTGTATTCTAGAATATTCCAGTAAACGTCTTTTATCATGGAATATTTATATTTTCCTTGAAAACAAGGACTTTTCAAAATGCTATAAAACGAAAATGAACCGATAAAAAAACAATCCGCTTCGACAATGTTGACTGGAAAACGAGTCATTGATAAGCGACGGGCAGATTAGACACATAGTGTGAGGTTTCTGTCCTTGCTCACTCACTCGTTCTGTTCCTTTAAACCACCTCGCTCTGTTTTCATTTGTTTCTGTTAATCATTTCATTCCCCTATTCACACGCTTCTTCCCAGAGACGTCGTTGATTGGTTCTCCCCTGTCCACACGCTTATCAATCACATCCCTCAGCTGTCACTGCTTGTCAATCAATCAATCCCGTATTATTTATACCCCGTTTCCCCACTCAAGTTTGTTGGATCGTTTTGATATTTCTCTGTTTGCATTCTCCGTTCCTGCTGCTGCTGCTGTTTGCTCTCTGTGCTTTACCTCCAGGATATTCCAAGAAGCCTTCCTCTTGGACACCTTTTCCCCGTGGCGACGCGCTCGCTCCGCTGCTGTTCCAGCACTCATTACGCACTACGTCTGGGTGAGTTTTTTACTGACTGTCTTGATCAAATTCCGTTTTCGTGTGTTTCTATAACACTGAAGATTACCACCTTTTTTATCAGACAGTCACTCACCCAGCGATCGCCTTTTTGTTGTTCTCACTGGGATAATATTTTTGGGACTTTACATCTCCCACTGTGTGTTGTTCACACCGAAGATATTATTCACATTGGATTGTTTTTTGGACTTCACTCTCAGTGTCTATTTTTGCACCGAAGATATTCACTTGGGATTGTGTTTTGGAACAGTGCTCACTGTGTGTATTTACACGAAGATATTCACTTGGGATTGTGTTTTGGAACTTTGCTCACTGTGTGTATTTGCACGAAGATTAGTTCACTTGGATAACTTTGTATTTGGGTACAAGTCACCTCTCCTGTTCTCCTGCTCGTTCCACCTGCACCCTTGTTGACTCGCTCCCTCTCTCTCTCTCTCGGTCCCGCAACACTTCGGAGATTCTGCCGAGAGAAGTCTGCAGAGCGGCTCAGACGTCAGCATCTGCTACCCCCTACTACCACCACGGGAGAAGCTGCAGAGCAGCAGAACATTTTTCCCCTTGCTTGTGTACCTGTCTTGTTTTGACTTGCCTATTCTGTGCTCATTAATTAGTCTCAATAAACAAGCCCTTGTTTTTGGCAACTCTGAATTCCTACTCTCTTGTGTCGTGCGTTTGGGGTCGGTGTCAAACCATAACACATAGCCATAATTTAAAACATAGATTAGGCGTTTTTAACGCTAACATTGAAGTGGATGGTGGGCATTCAACCGGTAAATCAAGCTGAAAGTGTTAAGGGGATACAGACCAGAGAAAGACTTTCGTCTTGTTTACATCAGGGTCCCCCATTTTCAATTCATAATGACATTTAATTTTTATTTTTATATTATCTTTTTCCCCCTTCTTTTTCCGTTTTTCCCCCCTCCCAATGTTAGTCGTTATGCCAAATTTGCAATCCCCTTCCTGGTCTACCCCCTACCGTCGGTCCGGGAGGGCGGAGACTATCACATGCTTCCTCCGACACATGTGTAGCCAGCCCACCGCTTCTTTTCACCTGGCAGCGCGGACTCTCACTGGGAGAGTGTAACGTGTGGAAGGTCACACTACCTCTCCTAGATCCTTCCCTTGCTGTGCAGGCGCCCCGACCGAACTGTAGGAGTCGCTGTTTACAACGACCAGGACCCACCCTTGCTGGGTTTCCCACCCGCTAACACTGCCAATAATTGTGTTAGTATGGACGGTCGGCCAACCCGGAAGCACCACAGCTGGATTCGATCCCACTGTCTCTGTGGTGGTAGACAGACGCTTAGTCCGCTGCGCTACCCAGCCGCCCCTACAATGACATTTATGACATACACAACATACAGGTATTCAGATATAAAAATCTAATCTAATCATCTAATCTAATCTAAACATGACATTATGTGTGTGATGACTGGGGTGATGGCGGCGGCTGAGTCTCTGAGGAATTTGGAGGGGATGTTGTCATGGCCAGTGGCCTTGTTAGGTTGGAGGGCGCTCAGTTTTTTTGAGTACCTCATCTGTTGTTACCATTTCAAGTTTGAAGTCGTCTTTGCGGACCCCTAGGTTTAGGATCACAAGTAATACTGTATGTATATGAGGTGTATGTCGCCATCTGCTGGATCAGACTATATAGTGTGTGTATAGTGTCCATACTGTCTATGGATGTGTATCATGACCCACACAATGTAATGTCTGTCTGACATCTGATGAAAGGGGCACTTCACCAAAACCCAAACTCACGTTTTCACACAAATTCACACATTTCTCTTTCCACACAATTGGCTAATTTTTCTGCCCTAGTTTAATTGGTCAGGTTATAGTACCTTTTTAGAGCTATTACCAAAGCCTGACTAGGAAAAATAGGTACTCTGACATCACAGATTGGGGTTGGGCAGGGTGTGCAGCATGGTGAAAATATATCAACCACTATGGGGCAGCAAAATTACAATTTGTTTAGTAACTCTTCAAAGGGATGGAAGTTCAGATTTTTGGAACCCGAGCCCTATTTGTTACGTTACCAGTGATTTTGTTGATTGGTCCTTTCTCAGAGTCAGCACAATCCATGCTGTAACCTAAACACAGTTGACACTGACCAGCTCACAACAGCAGCTGGATAGCCCTATCTGCTACTACTACTAATACTAGTACAAGTGCAAGGTGTATATTCGCTCAGCAAAATCACATATTATTGGATTTGAACTTAAAGGAGATCCATCTGGGAAAGACTTTGCTGTAACAATGAATGGGCGCATTGTGAAGCGGGATGAGGATCATCCACACGGTGCTTCGGATCACAGAAGATGAACAGGTTATAATAAAGTAAAGCATGTTATGATGATAGAGTAAAACATGTTATCGTCACCTTCTTAATTTTAAATAATGGCCTATGTCATTCTTGGGGGACATTTTCTTTTTTGCCCAACTCATCTCTTCATGATGCTGGCCACCTCTGGTACAATCGCCTACATCCTTAATTGAAAAGATTATGCTGTCCCTATCCCAGAGGTATGATGGCTATGTCAAGAGTGAGACCCCTACGGCCTACGCCCTGCAGCGTCTCTACTTTCCGTAGGTGCATTTCTGCAGACCCCTCTCTGATTGGTTGAGCCCATTTCTGCAGACCCCTCTCTGATTGGTTGAGCGAAGCCCCTCTCTGATTGGTAAAATGAAGCTCGGACCATGCTGTTTCCCAACAGGAGTAAAGTCTGTAGCAATCAGCAATCCGAAGTGACATTGACCACCAGACTCTTTCTCTTAAGGCATTAACTGGGTTAATTAATATAAATGTTATATTGTAACTGTCTAGTTACACATTGGTTCTGAAACATGTATGTTCCAGGCTGCAATTAAAACTTTGAATCTGAGAGTGCTGGCTTCCTGCTTTCTTCTAACTGTCTAGTTAGGCATTAACTGTGTTAATCTAAATGTTACATTGTAACTGTCTAGTTAAGGCATTAACTGGGTTAATCTAAATGTTATGTATTGTCACACCAGGATCAGTTGGTATGATGAAACACATGTTATTATATGTTTGATTGAAATGTTGTGTCTTACTAATAATAACTAATTCCTTGGTCAATAGAAGTCTCTGTGATACTTTCTGAATATGATTTGGGAACATCAAATGGGCAGGGTTATAATAGAAGAAAGACAGTGTAAACAATATAATTAACTCTGAATATAATAATGAGGAAAAATAAACAGGATACACAACAAGGTGCATGAGATGAGGTTATATGTAGAACATGGTACAGTTACAGTAAGTGGGGAGTGTGTCATGGTACAGTTACAGTAAGTGGGGAGTGTAAACACTAAACAGTGATTCAAACTGTGAGGTTCGCCTTTCCCTTGACCTTTAATTCCCTGTCTCCTCACCTCACTAGCCCCCACCCTCGCGTTCGTTTACTCTCGTTTGCTCTTCAGCAGCCACACCCTTGGACTACCTGTCATTATGTGTTTGATTGGTCTGGTGCCGAACACACACTTCTAGTTCGAGTATCAATTACCATCACGCACCTGATGTGTATTCTAATTAGCACCCCTGTGGGCTTTAAGTACCTCGCTCTTCCCCTCAGTCCGGGTCGGGTCGTTCCGTATCATATCTCTATCACCAAACTCCTTCAGGGAGGTTCTCTGTCTGTAGGCTCCTACGGGAGTTTCTGTTTCTGTCTGTATGCTGTTTTATCTCCGGCGTGAGACGAGGTGCAAGCTTTGGCCACCTGTCGCCGTTTGCCTGGAGGGAGACATTGTACTGCGCTCTCTAATCCTCTACGGGAGGTATTCCAGTGTTCCACTTCAGACCTCCGCGCAGCAGACGCGCACCACTCAGACCTCCGCGCCAGATGCGCTCTCCGTACCGGCGCGTACTCCAAGCAGACGCGCACCACTCAGACCTCCGCGCCAGATGCGCTCTCCGTACCGGCGCGTACTCCAAGCAGACGCGCACCACTCAGACCTCCGCGCTCAGATGCGCTCTCCGTACCGGCGCGTACTCCAAGCAGACGCGCACCACTCAGACCTCCGCGCCAGATGCGCTCTCCGTACCGGCGCGTACTCCAAGCAGACGCGCACCACCCAGACCTCCGCGCCAGATGCGCTCTCCGTACCGGCGCGTACTCCAAGCAGATGCGCACCACTCAGACCTCCGCGCCAGATGCGCTCTCCGTACCGGCGCGTACTCCAAGCAGACGCGCACCACTCAGACCTCCGCGCCAGATACGCCCTCCGTACCGGCGCGTACTCCAAGCAGACGCGCACCACTCAGACATCCGCGCCAGATGCGCTCTCCTCCAGACGTCTAGCCTGCGCGCTCCTACTCCTCCCTGTAAGCAGCTCCAGCCCTCGCCCTGTTCCAAGGCCTTACCCTGTTTTCTCTATCCCTGTCCCCAGCCCGCCTCCGCGGGCCTTTGTCCCTGTTTCCCCTCTCTAGTCCTCCTAGTCCTCCCTGTCCAGTCCTTCTAGTCCTCCTAGTCCTCCTGGTCCAGACCTCCTAGTCCTCCCTGTCCAGTCCTTCTAGTCCTCCTAGTCCTCCCTGTCCCCAGCCCGCCTCCGCGGGCCTCTGTCCCTGTTTCCCCTCTCTAGTCCTCCTAGTCCTCCCTGTCCAGTCCTTCTAGTCATCCTAGTCCTCCTTGTCCAGTCCTCCTAGTCCTCCCTGTCCAGTCCTCCTAGTCCTCCCTGTTTCCTGCCTTGTCCCTTGCCCTGGCCCAGTCCGTTAGCCTTCCCTTAGCCTTCCCCTTAGCCAGCTCGCCTCTTAAAGGCACTGTGCCTATTTTCCCAAGTTCATGTTTTCCTGTATTTTGTGTTCTCCCTTAAAGGGACAGTGCCGTTTTCTGTTGTTTTCAATAAATGCCCAGTTCTTGGCTTACTCTCATACCTGTCTTGTGTTGTGCGATTGGGGTCGGTTACAAACCATAACACAAACCCCCTCAATGTACAGTTTCTGACGGCTGTGTTGAACTTGTCACGTGAAATAACGTTATGTGTTGTCACGCGAAATGTGCATAACGTTATGTTATATAACTGTGGCGGGTGGCATTAATGAGAAAGGAGGAGGGGCCTTAATGAGCCAGGTTCCCTTATAGGGGGCTACCTGCGGGAGGAACGTTAGTTGGAATTGTTTGTTGCGGCCGGTGCAGTGAGGTAGGTGCACACCTCACTCCGGAATGCAGGAACAAGCATTACACGCTAAGGTAGGCAGTGGTAGTATTATGGTATAGGAATAGCGGGTTTTAATATGTGCTGGGCAATATGTGTGACATGGAGTGTTTGTTCCAGATCATTTGCCTGGTTCCCAGCGGGATTGAAGGTAGTCGGTAGGATAATAGGACCACCGACGGACCAGGTATTTTAAATGTAGCACTTTGTTTTAGCATGTAATGTTGTCTAATAATTATGTGTGTTATTGTTTTAATAATAAAGTGTCCAGCTGCTCTTGTCGTGAAACACGTTTTTAGTTATTGTTTGGTAGTTATATAATTATGTCTAATCCGCCCGGGCCAGTGGGCCAGTAGACGGGCAAAAAGAATTGGGTCTTGCCCTTGGGGCGGATTAGTTTTCTTTATCTACGTTTGTTTGTTTATTTGTGTGTCCGTTTCCCCCCCACCGTAACACCAACCTATGTACAAGGTACCTCTCTCAGACGTGAATACGGGCAGGCCTAGTGTGCCATTATTATATGGATGCAGTGGTTATGCACACATGTGCCAATGTTTGATGAAGTTGAATCACCGAGTGGTATGATATCCGTTTACTTCATTGTGAGAAGTTTTGGATATCTCTTGTTATATGGTATTTATTGATGTGTGATAAAGTTTCCTTCATTGTGTGAAGTGCTATTTATTGACAATTGATATCGTATGAAGTGCTATTTATTGACAATTGATATCGTATGAAGTGTTATTTATTGACAATTGATATTGCTCTCCTTCATTGTGTGAAGTATCACCAGGTTGCCGTGAATCAAACCCTGCCCGGTCAAGGCTGATTGGGGTTCCTGACATGAGGTTGAAGTGGGCTTATAGTAATTTTGTCCACCCCTTTTTATGTAATAAATATTATTGTTAAATTAACCTACACTCTTGTGTCTTTCTTAAAGCTAGGAACTTAGCGGTGGTAACATAACGTTACAATGTACAGTTTCTGACAGCTGGCTGTGTTGTGAAATGTGCATAACGTTATGAATAAACCGCGAAGTCACGCGAAATAACGTTATACGCGAATCTGGTAATACATTTCTTTTTATCTTCTTGATATGATAACATTACGTCCGCCTTTTGCCGTGTGACGAGCTAAACCAATCAGAGAGGGGCTTCGCTCAACCAATCAGAGAGGGGTCTGCAGAAATGGGCTCAACCCATAAGAGAGGGGTCTGCAGAAATGCAGCTACGGAAAGTAGAGACGCCGCTCGCCATCTTCTGGCCGTCTCAGACCTACTCCTATCCGAGCTCCGGGAGGGTCATCAAGGAGAACCTGCCTTTTCTCAGTCCTTGCCCCACAATGGTGGAATGAACTTCCCACCCCAGTTAGGACAGCCGAAACCCGTCCAATCTTTCGTCGTCGACTAAAGACGCACTTCTTCAACCATTATCTGAATTCTTTTTATTTTTATTTTTATAAATCTAACCCTAACTAACCTTACTGTCATGCACTTATAAACTAAATAAACTAAAGTCCTAATAAACTAAAATACACTGTAGCACTCAACACTTTGATGAACATTGTTACTCAGCTGATAGAGTTGTGCCCTTTCTGATGACTTGTCGTACAGAACTTGTAAGTCGCTTTGGATAAAAGCGTCAGCTAAATGACTAAATGTAAATGTAAATGTAAGAGTGTGACTTAGTCACAGGACATGCGACTTAGGCAATTTTACAAGTTTTCAAGATAGCGGATGCTTCTATAAGCAAGAAAAACTACAGTCTGGATGAAGTAATTTCCATGATTCAGGGTTCGTCCCCTATTGGTAAGTGATAAGGTTTACTATAATATAGGCCAGGCTATACAGTACATGTTATGTAGTTATTTAGTCTTTTACTTTCACAACTGATAGTTTCATTACAAACCGCAAATAGCTAGCTGTGAAGCTAGCAGTGTTTGGCAAGTTACTGAACATTAAATTAGATTCAAATGTATTCATCATACAGCACAAGTACAGTACAACGAAAAGAGGTTTGGCATCCAACCAGAGTGCAAATGTACAGTAAAGTACAATAGTATGTACAATGTACAGGTGATTAAACCGGGTATATGAATATATAGAATTAGTACTACTGAATGCTAATTATACATATATTTGTTACGGACTCTGTCCTTATTTCATTATGTATGCATGTAATATTATATTGTATGGGTTATTATGTATATATATGATATGTGTTATGTATGTAGGCAGGTTGTAGTGTTGTTTTTTTGTCTCCCTCCTATATAATCTATCTACCTCTCAGGGTCAATCACCATTCCACTCCAACCAACAGAAGAAGCAGCAGCAACAGCAGCTGAGGCTCATCAGCCTAATTGACCTCCACATCCCTTCATATAATCCCTGTGTATGCATTGTTAGCCAGAGCCCGGTCGGTGTCTGGTAACTATCTGGTGGTGTTGTAAAAGGGGCTCTCATTTGTTTTGTGTTTAGACTCATATTTGGTTCATAGGCCAGGTAAAGCTCTGTTGGGCTTGTAGTATTGAGAGAGCTAGTTAAAGCTCTGTGGGGCTCATGTCTGTTACAGTGCGGGTGGCTACATCTTTAAAGTGGCCTAAAGAGGTCTGGTCTCTCTTACTGCAATGTAAGCTCACGGGAAAAGCCCAGGAGATTTTGTCTGCCCTCCCTCTCAGCGACAGTTTGTCTTATGACTTAATCAAGACGGCTGTACTTAGAGCCTACGAGTTAGTGCCAGAGGCGTACAGGCAAAAGTTTAGAACTCACAGAAAGTTACCTGGCCGGACTTTTGTGGAGTTTGCTCGGGAGAAAGAATCCCTATTTCATCGGTGGTGTAGGGCTTGTGATGTAGCTGATTTTAATTCTCTGTCTGAGTTGATGTTACTGGAGGAGTTTAAAAATAGTCTAAATGACCGTTTAGTAACGTATCTCAATGAGCAAAAAGTTGAGACGTTGGCACAGGCGGCGGTGCTCGCTGATGAGTTTGTGCTTACTCATAGACAGTCATTTGGTACTTTAAGACAGGAGGATAGAGGTTTTTATCCCTCTGCTCGGACTCCAGCTAAGGTGCACACTAGCCCACCACGTTTGTTATCTCCCCGCTACAGGGAGGAGCGGGAATGTTATCATTGTCATCGGGTGGGTCATATTAGAGAGAACTGTCAGGCGTACAAACGCAGCAAGTCTACGCCAAGTGGTCGACCAAAGGAGGTTGGTTTGGTGCAGACGGTGATAGTTCCGCAGTCAGTAGTCCCCACAAAAATGTGTGATGGCCTGGAGCCCAGTTACGAACCGTTAATGTTGGACGGCATGGTTTCTCTCAGTGGTAGTGAGTTGGACCAGCGTCCGGTGCGCATACTGAGAGATACTGGGGCAGCGCAGTCTTTTATCTTGTCAGACGTGCTCCCGTTTAATCATGAGTCGTCAAATGGCTCAAGTGTGTTAGTGCAGGGGATCGAGATGGGTTTTGTGTCGGTGCCCCTCCATCTGATACATTTAAACTGTGGTTTAGCACAGGGGGTGTTCAAAGTGGGCATTCGCCCGTCGTTACCGGTACGGGGTGTCACTTTCCTGTTGGGTAATGACATCGCGGGTGGCAGAGTTATGCCCGTTTTGGAGGTTTTGGAGCGCCCTGAGGTTTTGCGTCCAGATGTGTTGGCGCAACAGTTCCCTGAGGTGTTTACAATTTGTGCAGTCACCCGTGCTCAGGCACGTAAGTTGGGTGAGGTAGTTGACCTGTCGGAGACTGTGCTAGCTACTAAGTTGTCTGGCGCGCCTATTTCCCCACTTATGTTTGCTCAACCTGCTGTTGAGACGAGTGACAGTAATGCGCTTCAGCGGGATACGCTCACCTCTGAAACAACGCACTTACCCATGACTAGAGGTAATCTGATCGTTGCTCAGAAGGAGGATGCTAGTTTAGCAAAATGTTTTGCTGCTGCTCTTGCCCCAGAGACAGCTGAAAACAAGGAAGTAGCCTATTTTGTTGAGAAAGATGTGCTAATGCGGAGGTGGAGATCACGGATGGATTTTGGTAATGAGTGGAGTTATGTTACCCAGATTGTTGTGCCAACACCGTATCGACAGTCTGTTTTATCTTTAGCTCACGATCATCCTTGGTCGGGACATCTGGGCATCACCAAGTCCTATGACAGGGTTTTGAAGCATTTTTTTTGGCCCGGGTTAAAGGGGGATGTGACCAGATTCTGTAATACTTGTCATGTGTGTCAAGTTACAGGGAAGCCTAATCAGGTTATTAAACCTGCCCCGCTTCACCCGATCCCAGCGATGGGGGAGCCGTTTGAGCATGTGCTAGTGGATTGTGTTGGTCCCATGCCGAGAACGAAGTCTGGTAACAAGTTCCTTTTAACAATTATGTGTGTAGCGACACGGTACCCTGAGGCTATTCCTCTTAGAAAGATAACATCTCAGTCTGTAGTGAAAGTTCTGATCAAGTTTTTTTCTACGTTCGGGTTGCCAAAAGTCGTACAAACGGACCAAGGTACTAACTTCCTTTCAGGTATATTTGAACAGGTGTTATCGTCGTTGTCTATTTCTCACAGGATCTCAAGTGCGTATCACCCAGAGTCGCAAGGTGCCCTGGAGAGGTGGCATCAGACTTTCAAGTCGGTGTTGCGCAAGTATTGTATGGAGAGCGGTAGAGACTGGGATGAAGGTGTTCCCCTAGCTCTGTTTGCTGTGCGAGAAACGGTTCAGGAGTCACTGGGTTTTAGCCCAGCAGAGCTGGTGTTTGGGCATTCAGTGAGAGGTCCTTTACGGGTATTAAAGGATCAACTTATGGGGGAGGCTCTGCACACCATGCCTCCAAAGAGAGGGGTTTTGAACTATGTGTGTAGGTTTAAAGAGCGGCTGCATGAGGCGTGTAGTATCGCTAGGGAGAGTCTCTCTGCTGCTCAGGGTTCGATGAAGCGGCAGTTTGACAAAAGAGCGCTTCCACGTTCTTTCCAGTCTGATGACTTGGTTTTAGTTCTGTTCCCCATCCCTGGCTCTTCTTTGAGTGCTCGTTTTTTTGGCCCTTATGCTATTGAGCAGAAGTTGAGTGATACTGACTATGTTGTCAGGACGCCTGACAGGCGAAAGAAGACCCGTGTGTGTCACATTAATATGTTGAAGCGTTATCTTCCCAGGGACAACCTGCAGCTGGAGAAACAAATTACGCCCCCAGGGACCGCTGTGGGAGCTGCAGTAGCAGGTGTGAGAGGAGTACCAGTGACTGTGGTTTCTGTTCCTTCTACTCTGCCAATGGGTGATGAGGATGGTTTGAATGGTTGTGAGGTCCAGCAACAGACTCCTCGTTTGTGCAACTCGGAGATGTTGTTGATCCTTCCCTCCCTGATGCCACACTTGGGTAAGGAGCAGGAAGCTGACATGGTGGCGCTCATTCGCAGTTATCCTATTTTGTTTGGAGATGTCCCAACCCGCACTACCGTTCTGGAACACGACATTGATGTCGGTAATGCAAGGCCAGTCAAACAGCATCTTATAGGGTAAATGCGGTGAAAAGGGAAATAATGAAGCAGGAGGTGGCATATTTATTGGAGCATGATTTGGCTCATCACAGTTTGAGCCCGTGGAGCTCACCATGCCTGTTGGTTCCGAAACCAGACACCACTCATCGGTTTTGCACTGATTATCGAAAGGTAAATGCAGTAACCATTCCTGATTCTTTTCCTATGCCGCGCATCGACGATTGTGTAGATACCATTGGGTCAGCCCGGTATGTGACGAAATTGGATCTTTTAAAGGGTTACTGGCAGGTGCCACTCTCGCCAAGGGCCTCTGAAATATCTGCGTTTGCTACGCCCGATGCTTTCCTGCAGTATTCTGTGATGGCGTTCGGGATGCGTAACGCACCGGCTACGTTTCAGAGGCTGGTCAACATAGTGTTGGGGGATGTGCCCAACTGCACAGCATATCTGGACGATGTGGTGGTGCATTCGGTGAGTTGGTCTGCTCATGTGAGCTCGTTGAGAACCGTGTTCCAGCGGTTGGCAGACGCTTCTCTGACACTGAACTTGGCAAAATGCGAGTTTGGTAAAGCGACAGTGACCTACCTGGGGAAACAGGTGGGCGGTGGTAAGGTGCGTCCTCTTGGAGCCAAGATAGAGGCCATAACCTTGTTCCCAGTACCGACCACGCGACGGGAGCTACGTCGTTTTCTTGGGATGACAGGTTACTACAGGGGGTTCTGTAAGAATTTTTCCTTGGTTGCAGCCCCTCTGACTGACCTGATCAGTCCCTTGGTGCCATACCAGTGGTCGGCCAAGTGTCAAGCGGCTTTTGAGAGCTGTAAGGCCCTTTTGTGTAGTGCTCCAGTTCTTAATGCTTCTGATTTCAGTAAGCCTTTCTCTGTTGAGGTTGATGCGAGTTGGGTAGGTGCTGGTGCGGTTCTGACGCAGGTGGATTCGGAGGGTTTGGTCCATCCTGTGGGCTACTTCTCAAAGAAGTTTAGTGGCAGCCAGACACGCTACTCTACAATAGAGCAGGAGACGTTGGCATTGCTGCTTGCGCTCCAATTTTTTGAGGTCTATGTGGGATCAAGTGTGGAGCCCGTGGTGGTCCACACAGACCACAACCCACTTGTTTTTTTGCACCGCATGTATAACCACAACCAGCGGTTGATGCGGTGGTCTCTGCTTATGCAGGGGTATAACGTTGTGGTCCGTCACAAGAAGGGCACAGAGAATGTGTTTGCCGATGCCCTTTCTCGGGGTTAGCTTGTTGGACAGGTGTTTTGCTGTTCGGGATGGTTGGGTGTTTGTTCTATTTGTTCTATGGTGACTGATGGTGTATGTTTTCGTCGGCCATGGGCTGACTCCTTGGGGGGGGAAGTGTTACGGACTCTGTCCTTATTTCATTATGTATGCATGTAATATTATATTGTATGGGTTATTATGTATATATATGATATGTGTTATGTATGTAGGCAGGTTGTAGTTTTTTTTTTGTCTCCCTCCTATATAATCTATCTACCTCTCAGGGTCAATCACCATTCCACTCCAACCAACAGAAGAAGCAGCAGCAACAGCAGCTGAGGCTCATCAGCCTAATTGACCTCCACATCCCTTCATATAATCCCTGTGTATGCATTGTTAGCCAGAGCCCGGTCGGTGTCTGGTAACTATCTGGTGGTGTTGTAAAAGGGGCTCTCATTTGTTTTGTGTTTAGACTCATAATGGTTCATAGGCCAGGTAAAGCTCTGTTGGGCTTGTAGTATTGAGAGAGCTAGTTAAAGCTCTGTGGGGCTCATGTCTGTTACATGAGCCACTTACAGCTCTGTTGAGCTACAGATGGTGTGAGAGCTGGGCAAGGCTCTGGTGGCTTAGCCATTTGTATTGTATAGTTGTATCTTGTGTGATCCTGCCTGTTATATATTTTGTCTGTAACCCATAACCTGTATTGTGTATTTGTGTATCAATTCGTTACCCGGTTTGTGGTGATTGTTTCTTTTCTTGTTGCTAATATTTTGTTTCACACACAGGGACATTGAGGGTATACCCTGGGTCTACATCTGCATCACGTAGGATAACTACTGTTAAAGACACCAGCTTTAGAGTGAGCACCACCTCCTGTACTTTGGGGCGTCCGCGCCTGTAAAGGGGGGGTGGGTTTTTGTTTCCTTTTGATATTATTTGGTGCTCACTGGTAGGTCCTCTTTGCTCTCTGTGTTGCTGATCCTCATTTGTAAAATAAATATTGTTATTTTACAGTCTGTCTCTGGTGTTTTGTGTCACTGCACCCTCACTAGGGTGACCAGGTCAAAATGGTTCAGTCGCAGGACAGCAGCACTGCTCTTGCAGGACAGTGCGGGACACGTAGGGGGGGGGTAGCAAAAAAATAAAAAATAAAAAAAATGTATTGCTAATTAAAATTAAATAAATGTATTTATTATTTAAATGCCTATATATCATATTCGACGCAGACGGTAGGCTATATATAGCTAATTTTGTTATTAATCTTATTAAACTCACCTCCGGTTTTGGGGATATTAGCCTCCGGATTCTATTGCCCCCTTCCCTCTGGACAGTGTCCTGGCGATACTCCCTGTGTATTCTGTTATTATAACAAACCGACCTTCTGATTCAGTTCTCAATAATAGTCGGGCCAGACTTGCTGAAGAGGCGCTCCTCTGAACAACTATGTGACGTCCCCCTCTCCTCCATGGGTGATGGTGAAGCGGTGGGGATGGGGATCATCTGAAACGGTGTTCTGCGAAATGCGCATGACCCACAATCGTTCACACTACAATATCCTGCCACCTTGCTGACGAACGTCTTGTTGAGTATTGTTGTTGATATATCTTAAACAATATCTTAAACATATGTTTTTCATTGCACCTTTTGAACTGTATATGCATGTAAATATTTGCATGTAATTGGCTTTGCAGCCGAATGTATTTGTAGATGATAAAATGTCGGTACACCTGTTGGAATTCGGAGTGAACTATAGGGTGACGTCACCCAGCTGTCCAAACATATAGGCGATTCGCGCTACGGCAGCAGTTCTCAGCAGAGTAGTAGAATTTCGCAGAACACCGGCTCGGACAGGTGACAGGCAGCGCGACTCGAGTGAGCTGCTCAGCAGCCTCGGCTGGAGATGCATCCTGCTGCAGGACCACAGCACCGACACACTAAGGACCGTGACACTTTGCGGACCCACACTCTCCAGACCCTCGCTCCCATTGGCTGATTTGGGTCACGTGACCGTCCCACTCCAATTCAGCCATTGGGTGGGACGGTCACGTGACCCAAATCAGCCAATGGGAGCGAGGGTCTGGAGAGTGTGGGTCCGCAAAGTGTTGCGGTCCTGAATGTGTCGGTGCTGTGGTCCTGCAGATGGATACTATTGCTCGGCTGCGCAATGCATTGGTTTGTGACGTCGCCCGATTTTTTTATTTGAAATATAAGAGGGTATTGGAACGAGGCATTAAATTAACAACATTTAAAACATTTTTTAAATAATAATCTTTGAAAAATAAAAAATATTTTTTTTTATTTTTTTTTTATTTTTTTTTTATATCTTTGAATTGCAGGACATTGTTTTGTTGTTGCGGGACGCGGGACAAACGGCCCAATATCAGGACTGTCCCGCGAGTCGCGGGACAGGTGGTCACCCTAACCCTCACCTATCCTGTCTGTGGCCTAGTGTTGCGTCTCCCCACGGGGGCACGTAACAATATTGTATTTGTATCTATACCTTAAGTGTATCTATAGTGCAGGGGTGTAAAAAGTACCCAGAAATTATACTTAAGTGAAAGTATGGGTACCGTCTCAAAATCTGACTCAAGTAAAAGTCAAAGTATCTGGCTAAAAACACACTTGAGTAAAAGTCAAAAAGTCCTACTTTTAAATGTACTTAAGTACTAAAAAGTTAAAGTAAATTTTTTTTTGAAAGGGATAGACCAGGGGTCTCAAATTCATTCCACCGTGGGCCAAGTTTTCATTTTAACTATACATTGCACCAGGTGAGTTAGTTGAAGAGGTGAGCCAATTAGTGAAATCATCAGCTGGTGTTTAGGCAAGGCTGGAATGAAACCAAGCATACACTCTGGCCACAATGGAATGTGTTCTGCGATAGACAATGCTGAAGACAGACATAAGACAGAATACTGGAGTACCCTGAATAATATCACAATATTAACCACAGCATAATGCGGATCTGACTGTCTATTCTTCTGATAGCAGGTGTTTAATCAAAGATCCCTGCTTTCTAGTGTTGCACAAGGACCAATCAGCATGGGTATGGGCGGGTTCATTTTCCATTGATGGGGATTTGATTGGCTGTTTACCTGCGGTCGCAGGATTAATAACGTTAACGTATTTTTTCTCTGAAATGTAATGGAGTAAAAGTACAAAGTATACAAACCTAATAATACTCGAGTAAAGTACAAATCCCCCAAAACAGTACTTAAGTATTGTAACGAAGTACAATTACTCAAGTACTTTACACCCCTGCTATAGTGTATATAGATACTGGACTGTATAGGACTGTGAAGCTATGCATCCCCCCCCCTGTACCCCCCCCCCCCCCCCCCCCCCCCCACGCTGCTTTGACACCCGAATTTCAGGTATGGACACCATGGTAGAAGGTCATACTGGAAGCAGCGTAACAAAAACTTTAGTAGGAGTAGTAGGGTATATGTACAGATCTACAGCATCTACAGATATGTAAGAGGACCAACTAAATCTGGACCTAAGAGTGGCAAGAATGCAAAGCTGAAAACTGACATCACAGATTTCCTTAAGGACTGGTTGAAGGACCTGCCCACTGTTGATTTGCATTACTGCAGAAGCACAGCGACCTACAAAGACACAAAGTTCCTTCACCCAGGCACAACCATCTCCCAACTACATGGGAATATCAACAAGCAGATGCAACTGCTGGAGTGAGGGCCATTGGGATACGACATTTTACACATGTGTTCCATGAAGGAACTCCAAAAAAGGGCCATAAGGATAGTTCACATTGCAGGTTATCGTGATCACTCAAACATATTATTTTTAAAGTAAAAAACATTAAAGTTAAATGATCTTGTGGAATTTACAACAGCACAATTAATGTATAAAGCAAAAAGTCATGCACTTCCAAGAAACATTCAAGAACTGTTCTTTGATAGGGAGGGGGGTTATAATCTGAGGGGAGAACTCAATTTAAAAGTGCTAAATGTACGCACTACCATGAGAAGACACTGCATCTCAATATGTGGAGTGAAACTGTGGAACAGTCTAAATGTGGTGCTAAAGCAATGTCCAAACATGAGACAATTCAAACTGATGTATAAGGAAATGATGTTCACAAGGTACAGGGATGAGGAAGGGACTTGATATTCACGGGTGTTTACATTTTATTTTATTTCTTTCGTGTTTTACATATATCGTTTTTGTTTTTTTGTTTTGCATATATATATATATATATATATAGTTTTTTTTTTATAAATAGTACACTCATTTGAGTAGTGGAAAAGGGGTAGGATTAAATAAGTGTATACTTCTTCCTACTCCTTTTCGAACATGTAGATTGAGTTGTGTTTTGCTTTTGTTATTGTTTGTTTGTTTGTTTGTTCGAAATAAAGATTTCAAATCAAATCAAATCAAGGAAAGTATTCTGTATTCATTCCGTGAAAATATCAGTGTGATGTTTGTGTTTCATTCAAGCATGTAAGGCCAATATGATGCACATGTGAAGGCGAAATATTAATCAAGACAAGAGAAATTCCACAACAAAGGTTTTTGCAAACAATGGACCTCATTCACTAACATTCTCGTAAGTTTCCTCGTAAATAACCTTGAAAGAGGAAACCTACGATAGTCCTCTTCCGGATTCATGAACGCGTAGAGAGGTGCTCGTAACTGACCAAAATGATCACAACTGAATGAAGAACGTCACTTATTCTTAAACTGAAAGCACGTTCTCGTACACCTGGATTTGCATTCAGAAACGCCCCTCCAGCTCCTTATAGGGCATGAAGGACCGTGTGCAAACAGATTCAACAGCTCCTTATACTGGAAGGGAGAGGCTAAGCATTGCACCTTGGTTGTGCTGACCCCCATATTCAACAGGTAGCGTGGAAGCGATTTGCAACTGATCAAAATTATATTATTTTAGATTAAAATGTATTGTCATTATACAGCACACGTACAATACAACGTACGTTGCTAATAAACTATAGATTTATAATATATATTATTAAATAGCCTACATGAAATGAATGAATGAATGAATTACTTTATTTGACAATATAAAAAATAAACATGTGACGGAAGAGCACAGTCGGGATATACTGCCAAGGATGAAACACAAAAAAGCTCAGAGCTTATTTCCATTGTGGTCCTTGTAGGGGGGTGGGGGAATGTGATGCTTAAAACATGCATCATACAAAACGTGACATCACAACACATCACATATACCATTTAACATTTATATACATACAGACTCATACAACATGCAAGGGTGCCTTAAGCTAAGTGTCTAGGTATAGTCCCTTTTGAGCCATGTCTTCAGGCTGGACTTGAATCTAACGGCACTGTCTATGGTTTTCAGTTCACTGGGCAGACTATTCCAATAGACAGCTGCTGAATATAAAAATGACTCCTTCCCCATACAGCTCCTGAATCTGACTGGCACAAAGTCAGTTGAGCTGCGCCTTGTTTGGTAAGCATGGGTGTCTCTGATTCGGTTGAAGTAGTTGTTAAAGTACACTGGCACTACCCCATGCACTATTCTGTGAACTAGGCACATCCCTATCTGGTTTACTCTGTCTTCCACCTTAAGCCATCTCATGACCTCAAAGTGAGATGGGTCAAGGTGGGTTCGAGCAGGTAGCCTTAGTATTACCCTGATTAGCTTGTTTTGTGATGTCTGTAGTTTTATTTTCTGATTTTTGGGGGCACTGTTGTACCAGGAGCCACACGCATAGTCATAGTGACACTGTATGAGAGCTCCAGCAAGAATCTTCATCGCTGACTGATCTAAAAAATTTGAGATTCTGGCTAGGTATCTAGTCCTGTTATTTATCTTTGTAAGTGCTTGGTGAGCCATGCTTTCCCCTGATACGCTGTTTTCCAGGACGCAACCGAGATATTTCACAGATGTTTTGTCTGTGAGAACAGTATCTCCTATTCTAATGTTAAAACCTGGCGATTTTCTGAGCCTGACCTTTGACCCGAATAAAATGGACTCAGTCTTCCCCACGTGGAGGGACAGCTTGTTGTGGCCTAGCCAGTCGCTAACCTTCTCTAGTTCTGCACTCAATGTCTGCTCAACCACTTTTTTGTCTTTGTGAGACACTAGTAGGGCGGAGTCATCTGCGTATAAAAAAAGGTCACATGAGCAAGCTGCTTTCAGGTCATTTATATACAGTAGAAAGAGGAGCGGACCCAAAACACTCCCTTGTGGGACCCCGCACTCTACTGTCCGAGGACTGGAGAGTACTCCGTTTATATCTACCACCTGTTGTCTCCCTGTTAGGTAGGAACCAATCAATTTCTGAGCTGCCTCATTAAAGCCTAGGGCCCTAAGCTTCATTAACAAGATGTTGTGATCCACTGAATCAAATGCCTTCTGGAGGTCTAACATTACCATTCCACAGAACTTTCCCTCGTCTACCTCTTTCCTGATGTAATCTGTGAGGAACAGCAGGCAGGTGTCTGTGGAGTGGGACCTCCTGAAACCAGATTGGTATTTGTACATGATGTTATTAGTGGAGAAATACCCGTCTATTTGCTCATATACTAGCCTCTCAATGGTTTTTGATAGAACGCCCAGGATGGAAATGGGTCTGTAGTTACCCGGTTCCAATTTGTTTCCCTTTTTGTGGAGAGGAATAACTCTTGCCGATTTCATTTCGCTTGGAAATGTTCCTGTGTCAATGGCTAGGTTGGTAATGTGAGCTACATATGGGGCAATGATTTCTGCAGCATCCTGCAAGAATTGACCAGGGATGTTGTCTAATCCAGTAGCCCTTGAGGTGTCAAGTTTTTTAAGCTTTTCCTGGACCTCCATCTCAGTCACTTTCCTAAAGGAAAAAGCATTTGCTTTAACCCCCTGATCTAGGTAGAATTTATGGACTTCACTCTCTATGTTGTTGCCGGGTTTAGCTGGGAATGGGGTGTGCTGAGAGCAGTCATTTGCAGTGTTTTCTGTAGTGCTTTTATTTATTTTAGTACATCACAATGCCTCATTGAGGCATGACTATAAATGTAAAACGTAATTTTTTATGATACAAATATTGTCATATTTATTATTATTATAATTATTTAAATCCGATGATGTCTGTAGAATCGACGTGAACGCAATCACCAATGATATCTCCCAAATGAAGCCGTTAAGAACATGGGCGCACACCAGTCTGTCCGATTTACGACTGCTCTTCCGTGCTTGTAAATCCTGCTCTTGGCTACGAGCGAATCCCCAAGAAGGAACCGTTTGTGAATGCCAAAACCAGCCCGAAAAGCTTGTAAGGAGTTACGATGAAATTTGCTCGTAACCTCTTTCTCGTAAGTCTGTTCATGAATGAGGACCAATGAGAAGTCCGTTTGGACAATGGCAAGCCGTGCTGCTGTGTCCTAAAACCCAAGCCAGCTGCCTGTATTACAAAACAAAACTGCAGGTCCATAACTTTACCCTCTATGACTTGAAATCAAGGGAAGGGTACTGCTACATGTGGGACGAAACTGAGGGCGATCTCAGTAGCGAAGTATTCGCACACCTTCAATATCGCCATTTTGAAGGTGTGATCAAAGATCATCCAGAAATCAAGGAGATAGTAGGGTGGAGCGATGGTTGTGGTTATCAGAACCGCAATGCATTTAACTACAATAAAAACCCAGCAAAGAAGAGCTGGAGGGAGAATTGAGGAGAGGATCATGCCTCGACAGCATTTAATTTACCTGGCATGTTTGATTTAGCCAAGAGTGATTTGAGTTGTAACTGTCTGCCCTCTGAGTCCTGAGTCTCTTGTGTGCTCCACTATCGCTGTAAACTGTTTGTGGCTGATCCTTCCCCATGGTATGTCAAAGAAGTGGGAATAAAACAAGTGACCAGTTTTGCCCAAGTCACTTAGTCCAGAATTAATTTGGCCTAAGTCAGGTTTAAAATGGCTTAAGTCACAATGGCATGTTTGTAAATTGGCTTACGTCATTTATTCCTCTTATGTTACATAATTGATAGACATCGTTATATTTATGTATTGTCATAACCTTTTTGTGTGAAATAATTAATACATATCATATATTCTATATGGTTCAGTTTATTATGTTTCCTGAAAAACTTGAAAATATGACTTAGGCCACTATTAAGAAGGCGACTTTATGATAAAGTAAAACATATTATAATAGAATAAGATATGCTATAATAGAGTAAAACACATGTATATTGTTTTTCGCAATTTTTATAAAATTTTTTTGTATGGTTGGTTATGTATATGTCCTGGGCCCCGCCCCCTTTGGATTTGGGTCGGATGGTCGCGCGGGGGGGGGGGGGGGGGAGGGAGCCTGGTTTGGGGCCTCGGCGGGTCGTGGTGTTAACCTGATAAGCTGTAAGCCGTATTTCGCCTAAAGGTACATGCCTAAGTAAATGGAAGATTGCTCCACTTCTGCAAGGTCAATTTGCATGTTCTTGGGAACATCTAGGGACCTGGGGGTATGTATTTCCAGTGTCAGAAATATTGCGTCTGTTACTAGGCTTGAGTAAATTGTAATGAAGAAAAGGAGAATATAAATTATGATTTATGATTTTTGCATCTTTGATCAAAAATGTATACGGGTAGGAGAAAATGCTCACTGAGCTCATTCACCACCTTATTGAGATCATGTGTACAAAAAAATCTAAGCAAATGAACCGCGGGAAGATGATTAAACAGAAGGATTTGTAGATACAGTAATTAATGATAATCGATTTTAATTATAAATTCATATTTGACCTTGAACTTGACCTTGACCTTATTATGGCCAAATCATACATCCATGGATAGGGAAAATGCTCCTCTTTCCCAGTGGTGCGTTATTGAAATCATCTGGGGTTGCATGCACCTAATGGCGCCACGTGCACTCGCGCTCCCGGCGCGTGCGCGCGCTCCCGCGAATGCGCATTTAATGTCCCCTCGCTTGAGCACAGACTAAAGACAGTGCCTAATTGCCTCTACGAATGGAATGTAACACATGTCATTCACAACAAGTTAGGTGTGAATGTATCTGAGAACGTATTTAACACACCTGACGACCGGCGCTATTGATATGCAAATAGCGAGTACTTATCTGGGGTTGCACGGAGTGCACCCCCGTCCCATGAAGAACGCATTTCTGCTCTTTCCAATGGCAGGGTTGAATCTGGATATAGTCATTTCCTTGCGGTTTTTACGATAATTAGCATTTTCCGATTAATTTGTATTTCCGATAAATCGTATAAAACATCGGTAAAAATGAAAATATACACATTGACTACTGTTTTTGATAGGGTTATGGTCTTTACTCTTGGCTACAATTTTTTATTTTTTTTTAAACATTGAACATCCAAGGGCCATCCAAGGGCCCACATGTGGATGATTCTTTGCCGACCTCTAGTGGCTCGGGTGTGCATGTCTTTTAATACAATATATAGATCGAATTAAAGCCCTATTTGTTGCCTGTCGATTGCCCTTTCAGGTGACAAAATCCGTTCAGCGGTTCTCGAGTTACATGCCGATATGTGAGGTGTGCCCCAAAGTACGCAAAAGTACACATTACCACCCCCGACTCCCGGGGCTCTAGCTCCGTCAATCATTTGGCGATCTCGACAATCTTTGCACAGGGTTGTAGCCAATGAGTGTGGATTTCCAATGATACCCCATGATATGATAATTGGGGATCTAATACGGTCTCTA
Organism: Notolepis coatsorum; assembly: GCF_963971535.1. NCBI lineage: Eukaryota > Metazoa > Chordata > Actinopteri > Aulopiformes > Paralepididae > Notolepis > Notolepis coatsorum. Next base: position 166,714,237 of record NC_140165.1, on the reverse strand, counting down.
TTGATCGATTTATGATAAAGAAAAGCAGGGTCCCCCTATAGGGGGACCTTAAGGCTTAACTTAAAGATGCTTTGACTCGCTGGGGCACCGGACTCTGGGTCTTCGAGGGTTGGGGATCGTGGTTGATGGGGGGGGGGCTCGGGTTGGTCACTGTGCAATCTGTCTCAATTATTGTCTTGTCATGTTGTGTTAAGTTGTTGCATTGGGATGTCTTTTATGTATTATTATTATTATTATTATTATTATTATTATTATTATTATTATTATTATTATTATTATTATTATTATTATTATTATTATTATTATTATTATTATTATTATTATTATTATTATTATTATTATTATTATTATTATTATTATTATTATTATTATTATTATTATTATTATTGTATTGTGATATGTCTTTGTTTCATGTTTGAAAAAAGAAAAGAAAAATATTTGATCACAAAAAAAATAGAGTAAAACACATTATAATAAGTAAAACATATTACAATAGACAATATACTTGTACTATACGACTGCTCACAATATTGTGACTCCTATGTATCGGTCTAATTGGAGAAAGATATATAATTATTCTTTATTGATGATATTTTATATACTGTATATAATGGGGCTCATTATAATGCAGCTCTTCGGGAGAGTCACTTGATTTCTTCCACAAAAAATACCTTTACCAGTTAACTTCTTAACTTCGGGTTTACAGCAATCAACCTTTTTATTTTATTTTATTTTATGAAGAATGATTACAATTCTGTTTTACAGAACAAGAAAATCTAGATAGCTGGTATGGTAGCTACTCCAAATGTAGCTTGTCAAATAAAAATTACTTTGAATAAGTAGGGGCCCCTGAGGGCCCCCAGATCCACTCTTGTGTCTGCCAGATGCAAACTGTGTGTGTTACTTACTGATGATCACACATCATGTATCTGTATTATGTATTGATATCCTTCTGCTGCTGTGAGCTGCTCTAAGTTGTGTTTAATCAGTTTGCAAAAGTTAAAGGAACACCAGCATTATGGGAAATGCGCTTACCGTCTTCTCCAAGTCAGACAAGATAGATATTTCCTCTCTGTGCGTTCAGTAGAAAGCTATCCAGCTGCAAGCTATCCTAGCTTAGCATTATGAATGGAAGCGGATACGGACCACTAGCCTAGCTTAAAACTCAGGGACAGGTGTTTTTGATCAACAGCTTCCATTAATTTGTGCTAAGCAAGGCTAGCTTGTTACTGAACGCAGAGAGGAAATAGGTATTTATCTTCTTGTCTGAATTTCCCATTATGTTGGCTTGTTCCTTTAAGATTCATCAACGACAAAACGGAGGAAAACAAAAACAAACCCCGCGAACTTTGGAAATTACTCAATAATCAACTAGGCTGCAGTAAAAAACTTAAAATCAGATTCTCAAACATAAACATAAAGACAGACAACACGCTCATCACAGACAAGCTGGATGTAGCCAATTACTTAAACATCTTCTTCACAAACATAGCCACAACACTGGTAAACAAACTACCCTCCCACTCAGGGCATTATGGGGTAGAACACATAGTAGCATACTACAAAAACCTAGGGGTCCACAAAGACGACTTCAAACTTGAAATGGTAACAACCGATGAGGTACTCAAAAAATTGAGCGCCCTCCAACCTAACAAGGCCACTGGCCATGACAACATCCCCTCCAAATTCCTCAGAGACGCAGCAGCCGCCATCACCCCAGTCATCACACACATAATAAACCTCTCTATAAAACAGGGGCACGTCCCCAAGGACTTCAAAATTGTGAGAGTGACCCCTCTGCACAAAAAGGGCAGCAAATTAGACCCAGGCAACTACCGCCCTGTTTCTATTCTTACCTCCATCTCGAAAGTCATGGAGAAAATAGTCTACGAACAGGTCGAAAAGTACTGTGGTAGTTTTTAATAGACATAGATCATAACCATCATTGTTTATAGAAAAGGTCATAAGATTAAGTTTTGATTAGGAAAACAGCTGCACTACTAGTCAGCCAACCAAATACATTCTTCTGGTGATCAAAGTACTCCAACCTTTTGCCCTGTCTACCCCTCACAAAAGAGTTGTGTGTCAATGGCCACTCAAAATAGCCTGTTGTATAAGTTAAAAGAAACTATTTGAACAAGCTAAATCTCCTTCCCTTTCGGGAGTGAGTGAACAATGGAGGCCACCTGGTTCCTAGGGTGGGACAGGAAGGATTGCAGATAAGTCCTAGCGAACACAATGAGGTGATGAGGTTAACAGGGTCAAAGTGCCCATGAAGTGTTATCAGCTGTTTTACGGCCTGGGGAACGCAAGGACATGCAACTGTTAACTTATGTGTGTTTACTGAGGTAGAATGTTTAGGCTAGAGCTTGGTAAATCATGGAGGAATATATTATAAATGTAAGTTAAAATATAATTAGGCCTGTTTACATTGGGGTAATAATTCTGAAGTCATACTAAACTATGTAAAATCATATGATTAATGAAACTGTATAAAAGCATATTATTAAATGAACACTAGAGTATAAACTTAAGTCTCCTACAGAATAAGATTAGTTTTCACTTAAAGTGAAAATAGGTTATAATGATAAGAAATGTGTTTAAATATGATATCTCTGGGTTCATGTAACCAATGGTAATTCAAATATAGATATTAGGAAATGAATAAATGCAATGTATTAGGTAGATTGTTAGATGATGGTTGCACCTTGAATTAAACAAATGAAAGTATATATGGTTGTCTGAGTAAGGACAGCTCCGGTTTGCATTCAAACGTAGAGAGGCTGTGATTGGATAACCACAGCTGATGATGTCATCACAAAGGGACGCTAGGCCTTGGTTAAAAGATCTGGGTGTGGGGACGAGAGAGACTCTGAAACCCAACACACCAGGAGGAACACCTACCATCTACACACGACGCGGGCAGGGCAGCAGGACAACAACAAAGAGCTTTTGGAGGGAAAAACAGAACTATACTTTGTTCACTAGCCAAGAGAACAAAGCCATCAACAACTATCATTCTTTATCTACTGTAATATTAGTCTGGTTGTGATCAAGACGGCATAGTGTCTTTGATCACAATTATAGCACAATAAATCACACATGTTGATTTTTATCCTTAAGTCATTGCTAGGTAAGCTGCCCTTATATATCTCCAGACTTCTGTCCTTTTATACTTGCTTTTTTAATACCAGACGAGCAGCAAATGGGATGCTGTTAAATGTTCCTTTGATGCAGTCAGAGCTTGGTAAAGCTGCATTCTCCCACTATGCTCCCTTTTTATGGAATACGCTGCAAGTGAAACTTTGTCTACAGGCACTTCCTACTGTGAATGCTTTTAAAGGTATGCTACGATTAGCCCTTTATGAAACATGTAACTGTTTTACCTGATGCTATTGTTGATGTGATTATGCTCCTTGCCACTGCACAAATGACCCTCTGTATTTATATTTGAATTGTATGTTTTTTGTTTAATGCCCTGTTTTATGTTGAAACTTGTTGTGTGCTGTGTTGGTCAGGACTCCCTGGAAGAAGAGATCTTGTATCTCAATGGGACATTCCTGGATAAATAAAGGATAAATAAAATAAAAAATAAAAATAAATAGCATTCTTTATTGTAATTTGTATACACTCTTAACTTTGATTAAAACAGCTGTTGTTATATAACCTTTTCCTCCTGATTTCTCCTGCCTGCACCGCTGAGAAGTTCATAAGTATTTCCCAGAGCCTTAGAGTTATTGAAACACAACGCAGAGCAGATCGGCGCCCGGTTCTGGTACAGAGCAGAACCGTATTAGCTTGGGAATCTACTTCAGTACCTGGCGAAAAAAAATCTAATCTACGAATTCCAATCTGGCTTCAGAACGTCCCACTCCACTGACACATGCCTCCTCTATTTGAACGACCACATCAAACAAGAGGTGGACGCGGGCAAATACTGCGGCATGGTCATGCTGGACCTACAAAAGGCCTTCAACGCTGTCAATCACTCCATTCTAATGGACAAGCTAAAAGCAATTGGTTTTGATAGCTTATCAGTGAGCTGGATGCAATCCTACCTGGAGGGGAGAGAACAGATGGTAGAGGTAAACGGTACTCTATCCCCCCCCCTCACAGTGAGCTGTGGTGTTCCACAAGGAAGCATACTAGGACCGCTACTCTTCCTAATTTATGCAAATGACATGTCGTCAGCCTGTGACTGCAACTTGTTCCTGTTTGCGGACGACTCAGCCCTGCTGGTCTCTGACAAGAACAAGTTGCAGGTTGAAAAAACCCTCAGCTCGGAACTAGGCAAAATCTTCATATGGCTCGCTGATAACAAACTATCATTACACATGGGCAAAACAGAGTCCATTCTCTTCGGTTCAAATAACAAACTCAGCAAGACCAACGGCTTCTCAGTTACAGTGGGTGACAATATTGTCACAAGGAAAGACGAAATTACCTACCTGGGTTCCATCCTAGAGGCAAATCTTTCCTGTGACAAAATGGCATCCAATGTAATAAAAAAAAGTCAACCAACGAACTAGATTCTTGTACCGGATCTCCTCCCTGGTAAACAAGAATACCCTGAAGACTCTGGCAGGAGCACTCATTCAAGGGTACTATGACTATGCATGCACCTCATGGTACCAAAGCACCTCAAAGGCGCTTAAAACAAAATTACAAACATCACAAAACAAACTGGTCAGACTACTACTTGACCTGAACCCCAGAACCCACCTCACCCCTGCCCACTTTGACAACCTAGGATGGCTTAGAGTAGACGACAGAGTACAGCAACTTGCAATGGGCCTGGTCTACAAGATACACTATACGACCGGGGTGCCCATGTACATGTCAAAATACTTCCCAAAGGTCAGTGAATACCACAACCACTACACCAGAGGAAGCTCAACAAATCATGTTAAACCCAGATTCGGATCAAACAAGGGACTAAACACGTTTCGCAATTATGCCACAACAATGTGGAACGCCCTACCCAAAGCTGTAAAGGAATGTGAATCCCTGCCCACATTCAAAACCGCTCTTAAAGAGCACCTACGGGAGGCTGCAATTCGAAACTGGCCACCGTAAATGCCCAAAACCCCCACCACCTCCTAATAGACAGTCTCCTCCCCACCGCATGTATATATTCCCTCCCCGCCGTATGTATATTTCTCTCCCACCCACCCACCCCCTCCTAATGTACAGTCCCCTCCCCATCATATGTATATACTCTGTCAGGATCTAGGGGTAACAGTACTGTATATTTGAATACCGTTTATGTCACAAATGTATCAGTACTAAATACCTATATGTCCCTATGCCATAAATGTCATGTATGTTGTGTATGTCATAAATGTCTATATGAATTGAAAATGGGGGACCCTGATGGAAACAAGACAAACGTCTTTCTCAGGTCTGCATCCCCTTAACAATTGTATGTATTGAGCCGTACTGTATTGTACCCATTCTGCAATCTGTTAAATACAGTTTTCATTCATTTGAACTTATTTGCACTGTGAAGTAGCTAGTAGTTTGTTAACTACAACTTTCGAATAGTTTTCCCCAACACAACATATAATATCCTATTATCCCAGTTGAAGCGCCCTTGAGCAAGGCACTAGTCTCTATCTGCTCAAGGGGAGTCCAAATAGCCTCCTCCTGACACCCCCCCCCCCCCCCCCACCCTCTCATATGATCCCAGTCACATGACAGGTCAGGCTGACAGACTGGGCTACACGGAGAGGCTAACCGCTAGCTTCAACTGAGTCAACAGCCGAGATGGTGAGTGGATAACCTTTCAACTCAACGTTACAGTTAATCTATATAACCAGTGTAGTCTTTATCGCCATACTGCATTACCCTGGTTAACGAAAAGCTCAGTCTGGGTTACCAGTCCTGTTTAACGCACTTCCTGTGTGCTAGTTGGCGTAGCTTGCTAACGTTAGCTAAACCAACATTAGGCCGTTCACGTCCACTAATGTAATCGCTAAGTTTAGCTAGTTATTAACCTGACGTTACGTACTACTAGTAATGTTACTTGCAGTGTGAGGGAACAATTACAGTGTGGAGACAAAAATAAATGGCTGATGTTGACCATGTCTGTTTAGGTACTGGTAAATTAATTTAGCCTGGTTAGCTATCTGTCACAGATGCTTCTGAGGTGCCCATCCCATGACAGCTATGATATTAATGAATCCTTTCACGTGTATGTTTTCATATCTGTCTATTAATAGCTTTCAATGGCCAGTAGCCATTCTGACGTCATTATTTCAATGTTCAGTTTTCAAAAGTCTAATCTCGTATGTGAAATGGTGCAGTTGAATGGGTTAATCTACTATTGATTGAGACCTGAATGAAGTGAATAGTCAACATCTCACCAGTGCTGGCATGTCTGCTGATGCCTTGCTCTCTGGTGTCTCCAGTTGACTTATACAATAATAGGAGTTCAATTCCTTGTGTTGGTTAGAGCAAGGCACTAACACTGCCAGGGTTAGGGGTTCCATTCCCTGTGTAGCTCAATGGGTAGAGCAAGGCACTGTCAGGGTTTTAGGGGTTCCATTCCCTGTGTAGCTCAATTTGTAGAGCATGGCACTAACACTTTGGTTACTGTCATCAGTTGCAGGCTGTTGTTAGTGTCTCTTGAGTTGATGTTACCCCCCTCCCAGCATACCACAGCGGAACAAAGAGGACGCTGGCTACTACAGCCTGGTAAAACGACTGCAGCAGACTATTACCCATGTTGAAGGACCTGCTTATCCTCAGGAAGAACAGCCTGCTCTGATCCTTCCTGTAGAGGGCCTCTGTGTTGTCCAACCAGTCCAGTTTATTGTTCAAGTGTACTCCCAGGAACTTGTAGGTGTCCACCAACTCCACTTCCTCCCCATGCATTTATTCATGCTGCACGTGTATTACATGATATGGCTGTTAAATTTAACGTTTGCCAGCCACCAGCCAAAGAAATTGCTAGTGGAAACTCTGGTCTCATCGCTGTGGCCATATGTTTAATTGGCCCCATTGTCATGTCAGAAGATGTTGCAAATGCAATACTATCTTCTATTGGTGTGCTGCACATTGTTGTTATTATGTCATTCTTGTTTACTTTCAGCACAGCAGCACCTAGGTGTGGTCTGTGCTCTAGATCGCTTTCTTCAGCTGTACAGTCTAACTTAGGGTGTTATATTTGATCAGGCTATGTACGTTCGATCAACATATCAAAGCGTTGACCCGTACTTCTTTCTTCCATTTGAGAAACATTGCCAAATGTGTGATGCCAAACTGTATCACAACCTGAGCTAGAGTTGATAATTTGAGTGTTTACGCTGCCACAAGGCTGTTGACCAGGCCCAGCAGGTCTACCCACATCACACCCATCCTATCTTCCCTACATTGGCTTCCCATTAAGTTTAGGATTCATTTTAAGGTTGATTTGATTTTGATATTTTTTATTTTCGTGTCTTACATACAGGTGTATTCCCAGCCCATTATGGGCTTACAAGACACATAAACAATAAGTGTATAATAATATACTTGACCAATTACTTGACAAATGACATATACCAAGATGGCCACAAGAAAAAAAAGAAAATACAAGAAAATACAATAAAATGTAATATAACACAAGCTGTACGCAATGTATGTAAACAAAGAAACAAGAGGAATTCATATACAATTATATAGGATATAGTGTGTTTTGTCTCAAGTGCCATGCTTTCTCCAAAAATCCTGCAAAACTGAAGATGTCCTCCACAAAAAAACAAACTCAACATACAACTCTGACTGCCGAAACAAATCCGGATTTACAATTTGAATTTTCTCAAATAAAGCCCTCCTCAAAGCGGTGTACAAAGGGCAATAAAAAACAAAATGATATTCATCCTCCACCACTTCCAGATCACATAGAACACACAACCACTCCTCCTCAGGTTTACCTTGGAAGTATGTATCCATTAACACTTTCAGAGCCCTTGCTTAACCTTGATTTACCGGTTGAATGCCCACCATCCACTTCAATGTTAGCGTTAAAAGAACGCCCAATCTATGTTTTAAATTATGGCTATGTGTCTAATCTGCCCGTCGCTTATCAATGACTCGTTTTCCAGTCAACATTGTCGAAGCGGATTGTTTTTTTATCGGTTCATTTTTTCGTTTTATAGCATTTTGAAAAGCCCTCGTTTTCAAGGAAAATATAAAGATTCCATGATAAAATACATTTACTGGAATATTCTAGAATACTCAAAAACGTTGTCATTTTTCGGCCTATTTATGAATCGTTTTCAAATAAATGCTAGAGTATCGATAGTATATGTGTACGTATGCACGCTTATAGAGGCGATCTGAAAAATCGATTCTCTTATTTCCTCATCAGCGATCGCGCACACATAGACACATCACACATAGGGCAAACACTGAGATCTCAGCGAATACAACTCTGATTATCCCAAGACTGCAGGGCTGTACACTGCGACGAGATGATCGCAAATTGCCCCCTAATATGGCTGGTGCGAGTGGAAAATAATATCTGCGGGCAAGCTTGCGAGTAGTGATTTCAACCCTTCATTTGCATTTCACTCCTAAATTAATCCATACAAATTGGATAAAAAAAATAGTCAAACATTAGCCTACAACCAGGGCTACAGTGCGACACAATGTCGTGGTGCTATGAAAAGAATCTGTCGGCAACAGCGATAGCCTGTGTGGAAAAAATATTTGCGTGTGGAGTGAATCTGGGCCACTTGGTAGTTGTAGTCTATCGTGCGATTAAAGACCATGTCCCTGTCTGCGTAGAGTCTATACATCCAACACCAAATCCCATAATTCCTAGCGAACAATCAAATCGAAACTGAATGTGGCATCTTCCTTTCAATAAGTTTAAGGCGCTAATTTTGCTCTGCAAGAAGAACGGAGTGGATATCAGTCCATCTTATGACAACCACGTCCGATGTGGAGAGATGATAAGATGATGATGATTGACATGATGATGATTGATTGACGGGGACACGGACACTTCTAACGTTCAGGTTCAGCCATGCATTAGGTGAGTAGTAGTAGCCCACTATTATTAGGACGTGAAATACTGTCCCCGATAAAGTATCAATCTATCCTATCTATCCTATCTATCCTATCTATCCTATCTATCTATCTATCTATCTAATAATGAGACAATATGTAAATAAGATAATACTAATAATTGTCACGGTTCCCCGTATATGAAATTAAAGTGGCTTGCAACTTACTGCTGGTAAAATCACTGTTTATTGCTCGTTTTGCATAGTATTACATTCCACTTCTATAAACAAAGTCCTACCGTAAGAGCCTCATACGGGTCAATTAAACCTTTTTGATTAGAGTCTTTCCTTCAAGCTAAGTTGGACTGAACATTTCACTGTCAAAAGCGCAAATGTAAATAAGGTTGCGTCGCAACACTGTTTTCAAAATAAAGGTCACGTATACAAATACCTCTCAATTCTTATAAAAAAAAGTCCTGGATATACATAAACATTAATTGGCATAGATCTCTATAAACGGCCCAACACATTGATCACTTTAGGCACACACTGAAACCAGTAACATCACAAATATGAAGCAGGTAATTACCCATAAAAATAATAAACCTTTCATGTGGTTATTTACAATAATAATAATTCATTTGATTTCTAAAGCACTTTTCATTGTGAAACAAATGTATGCAGAGTTTCTTGTCCTCCTGATTAATGCAATGGTGATCTCATTCAAGGAGAACTACACAAGCGCGCGCGCACACACACACAGTTTGTTGTTTTTGTTCTATTAGTGATTTACACACTTTCTCAGTTGGTTCATTATAAAAAGATACAAACCTGAAAACAAACGCACTTAAATGTTAAATAAAAGGACCAAAGTAATGAGGCAGGAGGAACATATTTTTTTAATAATGGTAAAATTGTTATTTAAAAATGTGCCCCTAAAAAAATATTCTTTGCCCCTAAATGTCTCATTTAGGGGCAAGTGTGCTCCTAGTGAAAAAGCTTAGCGTACAGCCCTGGACTGGTAAAATAGATTCCTTACCTCAGATCAGATGTTCTCCAAAAAGATCATTCCAATTCCTGATCGCCATTCCAAATATCGATCACGCTTATTGATTGCGTATTGGCTGCTGTAAATATATATTCCAGGCTGATTCCCGTCCCGCGATGACTTCCATGTTGAGCAGACTGCTCTCCAGCACAAGGAACCAGCTGGCTCCGCCTCTACATATCTACAGATCCCAGATCAGTCTAAGCGACTGACCTGCAGTTACACAGGGATAGACGATAGGGGGCGCTTTTTTCCATTCTGAGCTCCTGTAGGGGCTGCTATACCAACGGGAGACTCGGTTGATGAAATATGATTTCAGATCGTTAATAAAACAATAAAACGATATTTGTCGTCGTGGGCACTCAGTGCGGGGCCTAATAAAACGAGCTATGTCATCCGTGGCACTGAAAGTGTTAAGGTACTTGTTTTCACATATATAGCCAGTGTTTCCCACAGGATTTTCAGAGACTATGGGGGGTGAACCTCCGACCCTCTAGGGGGGCATACCCCCCCGGATAATTTTTTTGTACATTTTAAAGTTAAATGCATCAATCTGGTGCACTTTGAGAGCAAAATAAAGAGGCTAGATCTATGATGAACTTTGTGCTCAAAACACAAAATCTACTAGAGCTTCCCAATCCTCTCCTCGAAGCACCCCAGCCGTTCAATGTATTTGTTAAGTTCCACCACCAGCACACCTGATTCAACTTAACTAGCCCTTTATTAGTTGAATCAGGTGTGCTGGTGGTGGAATTTAACAAATACATGGAACGGCTGGGGTGTCTCGAGGAGAGGTTTGGGAACCACTGGACTAGAGCATACATTTGAGCCATCAAAGAAATTAAGCAAAAGTGGTTACCTGTGTTGAACTGGTTTATCTTTTAGAAAATAAAAAAATATAGTGGATTACTATTATGACTACTACCACTGCCAATACTACTGATACATCCCTATTGGCAAACTTTATATAAAAAAAATAGTATTTTTATTTTTATTTTTATTTATTTTTTTATATATTTTTTTGGTTCATTATACAACTGTGGCGGGACTAATTAGACTGTGGCGGGACTAATTAGACTGTGGCGGGCCGCAGTCTGGGAAACCTTGATAGCCATGCATGGTCAGGCACCTGTATACATCTTACATTACACATCCAGTGTATTATATTATCTGTATCTCCAGAGTTTCCTGGGCAGTCTGTTGGGTTCAGTGTGTTTATATTATATTGTCTATATCTCCAGAGTTTCCTGGGCGGTCTGTTTGGTCCGGTGTCTTTTATTATATTATACTATATTATATTGTCTATATCTCCAGAGTTTCCTGGGCGGTCTGTTTGGTCCGGTGTGTTATATTATATTATATTGTCTATATCTCCAGAGTGCCTGGGCAGTCTGTTTGGTCCGGTGTGTTATATTATATTATATTGTCTATCTCCAGAGTTTCCTGGGCGGTCTGTTTGGTCCGGTGTGTTATATTATATTATATTGTCTATATCTCCAGAGTTTCCTGGGCGGTCTGTTTGGTCCGGTGTGTGAGATAGATGTGCTGCTGAACGACGCTGAGAGCAGGAAGACGGCGGAGCTGAAGACTGAGGACGGGAAGGTGGAGAAACATTACCTCTTCTATGACGGAGAGTCTGTGGCTGGGAAGGTAAGACAGGTTTACTGGGACACACATGGAAGGTAAGACAGGTTTACTGGGACACACATGGAAGGTGAGACAGGTTTACTGGGACACACATGGAAGGTGAGACAGGTTTACTGGGACACACATGGAAGGTAAGACAGGTTTACTGGGACACACATGGAAGGTGAGACAGGTTTACTGGGACACACATGGAAGGTGAGACAGGTTTACTGGGACACACATGGAAGGTGAGACAGGTTTACTGGGACACACATGGAAGGTGAGACAGGTTTACTGGGACACACATGGAAGGTAAGACAGGTTTACTGGGACACACATGGAAGGTGAGACAGGTTTACTGGGACACACATGGAAGGTAAGACAGGTTTACTGGGACACACATGGAAGGTGAGACAGGTTTACTGGGACACACATGGAAGGTGAGACAGGTTTACTGGGACACACATGGAAGGTGAGACAGGTTTACTGGGACAACAGGTTTACATTTGTATGGTGGGACATGTTTAGAGGAAGGTGAGACAGGTTTAGAGGAAGGTGAGATGGGTTTAGAGGAAGGTGAGATGGGTTTAGAGGAAGGTGAGACAGGTTTAGAGGAAGGTGAGACAGGTTTAGAGGAAGGTGAGATGGGTTTAGAGGAAGGTGAGACATGTTTAGAGGAAGGTGAGACAGGTTTAGAGGAAGGTGAGATGGGTTTAGAGGAAGGTGAGACAGGTTTAGAGGAAGGTGAGATGGGTTTAGAGGAAGGTGAGACAGGTTTAGAGGAAGGTGAGACAGGTTTAGAGGAAGGTGAGATGGGTTTAGAGGAAGGTGAGACATGTTTAGAGGAAGGTGAGACATGTTTAGAGGAAGGTGAGATGGGTTTAGAGGAAGGTGAGACATGTTTAGAGGAAGGTGAGACATGTTTAGAGGAAGGTGAGATGGGTTTAGAGGAAGGTGAGACGGGTTTAGAGGAAGGTGGGATGGGTTTAGAGGAAGGTGAGACATGTTTAGAGGAAGGTGAGACATGTTTAGAGGAAGGTGGGATGGGTTTAGAGGAAGGTGAGACATGTTTAGAGGAAGGTGAGACAGGTTTAGAGTAGGGCTGGGCGATATGACGATATTATATAAATATCGGGTACAGTTCATTAACGATACACTTTTTTAACGTATCGTGGATATTGTGATGTTTTGCCCAAGAGGATTGTGTCGCGTCAATCTGGTCTACCCCGTTCAAACTTTTGAACAACGCCGCTCCCACACACACACTACTGCATCAAAGTTAGTACGTATGATTAACAAAGGCATTCGTTTTGTGGCATCAACATTATATAGTTACACGTTATATAGTTACACATCAGCGTATTTACCCAAACATAGCAACGTCCAATGACGACATAGATAGCAAGCGTTACTGTTCATATCTCAGTCCGTGCCGAGTTGTGCGTGCCCATTCTGCGGTCTGTTAATAAAGTTTTCAATCAGACAGATGTATGGAAAGGCTTTTATTATAACATTTGTTGCAGTAAAATCATTATGCCTCGTTGTCATGCTGCGGTGCGCTAGTAATCACTCGTCGGCTGCGGTGAGCTGTTGTTGTTGTCGTTGAGCTGAGCTCTCGTTAAAATCAAGGAGGGCATTCAGGAAGTAAAAAAAGAATAGCGCTGCTTGCCGATTGGTGCTAAGAACAGCAGGGCGGGTACAAGCGGTGTGACGTAATTGGCAGACTCGACTGTCAATCAAAATTATTCTGTTGCCGGCTGAATGATTGAACGAATGAACGTTATTAACGATTGCAGAATGGGTACAATACAGTACAGCTCAATACAACAACAGTGGACTGACTGGAGGATGAAGACCAGAAAAAGACTTTCGGCTTTTTTACATAAGGGTCCTCCATTTTCAATTCATCAAAACATTTAGAGACATACAAATATACAGTAGTTTCATAAAAATGCTAAAATCCTATTGATTGATTGATTGATTGATTGATTTAAAACTTTATTAACATATTGCAGAATGGGTACAGTACAGCTCAATACATACAATTGTTAAGGGGATGCAGACCAGCGAAAGACTTTCGTCTTGTTTACATCAGGGTCCCCCATTTTAGATTCATCATATTTCATATATAAATTATATAATATCTCATTGCTAAATATATGCAATATATAATCTAATAATCTAAATCTAATATATAATATAAAAATGCTAAATGCATGGGTATTTTATTTTGTCTTTAATGTTAGCTTGCAAACTCAAATACTGTCTTGGTAAGCCTCATAATGAATTGTTTGGGGAAAAAAAGAAAAACATCGTGATGCGTATCGTGTATCGCCGAAAGGTCAGAAAATATCGTGATATCATATTTAGGCCATATCGCCCAGCCCTAGTTTAGAGGAAGGTGGGATGGGTTTAGAGGAAGGTGAGATGGGTTTAGACTTTAGAGGAAGGTGAGATGGGTTTAGAGGAAGGTGGGATGGGTTTAGAGGAAGGTGAGACAGGTTTAGAGGAAGGTGAGATGGGTTTAGAAGAAGGTGAGATGGGTTTAGAGGAAGGTGAGACATGTTTAGAGGAAGGTGGGATGGGTTTAGAGGAAGGTGAGACAGGTTTAGAGGAAGGTGAGATGGGTTTAGAGGAAGGTGAGATGGGTTTAGAGGAAGGTGAGACATGTTTAGAGGAAGGTGAGACAGGTTTAGAGGAAGGTGAGACAGGTTTAGAGGAAGGTGAGATGGGTTTAGAGGAAGGTGAGACAGGTTTAGAGGAAGGTGAGACAGGTTTACCAGGGGTTGACACTAAGGTCTCAAAAGCATTTGCCCATAGGGCAAGTAGGGGAGAACGGGCATGGTTGTCACACTTTTTACTCTAGTGTGAATTGCTCATCATCAAAACATCTTTCAATAGTCATTCCTACATTAAATTGAAGCTTAAGATGTTGGCTTGAAATGTGTATCCCTCAGAATTTCCAAAGTATTGTAACAAAGAGGAAATTACGGTACCTATCAAAGACTCTGACACATTGTGACGACCAACCCCATCACAGGGATGGTTGTCACACACTATGGGGTTGGCTGTCACCGTCAGTGTCACTGTGTTTTAATGGGAAACATCTTAAAAAGAAGGAAGAACACATTTTGAAAGTTGAATTGCATTGACAAGTTGAAAAATACATAACTTAATGCATCTTAACATGAACATAAACAGGAAACGCATCTTTAGGCCATCCTATATAACAAAATAAGAACAATAAATAGGCCTAACAATAATAGCCAACACAACTAGGCTATACTCATTCACTATATGAGTTACATTGATGGACAAATGTAGGGTCTGGGCACTCCAACTAAGCAGAGCTTGTGTGCCCACTGGTTGCACATCCAACACTTCTCCCATACATCCGCCCAACGGCTGTTGGAGAACGTTTCCATACAAACAAAACAATCATCTTCATCTGATGAAGACTCCTCCTGTCTCTTTTATTTCTGTTTCTTCTTCTTGCTGGCTGCCTTTTCCAGCTGGGGTGGAGTGCACTGGGATGTACTAGGCTTGGCAGATGGTCTAGGCTGGGATGTACTAGGCTTGGCAGGTGGTCTAGGCTGGGATGTACTAGGCTTGGCAGGTGGTCTGGGCTGGGATGTACTAGGCTTGGCAGGTGGTCTAGGCTGGGATGTACTAGGCTTGGCAGGTGGTCTAGGCTGGGATGTACTAGGCTTGGTAGGTGGGCTGGGCTGGGGTGCATTGGGCTCTGCTCGGTTTGTCCTCAGCCCATCCATCACCTCCAAGTTGGTGAAGAAACGGTCCATGTTGTGCTCATTAAAAGCACGTCAAATGTGACAACCAACCCCAAAGAGAATGTGACAACAACCAACCTCAACTGGAATGTCTTGCTAGTATCAAGGCTAACAACCATCTAAAAACGAGTTGGTTAGCCAACAACAATCTAAACTATAGCTTTCCCTTCACACTTTTTAAGGGTAACAATTGTTTCATTATAAACCAATTGTGTAAAAGCCTAGAAGAAAAATACTGAGGAGCTGTCCTGAATATTTACAATTTCACATGAAAAACACAAAAAGTCCTCTCACTTCAAGTTCAGCTGTCTTACTCCAAAGAAGAGCTCTGATCCCAATTCTGGACATTTCTATACCAAAATATGGGAGACAGTGCCTTTTGGTAGCGAAATATAATGAATGTGACTGACGACCTGAATGTGACCGGTCATTTTCTACTTGCCACAGGTTCATGTTCACTTGCCCCCCCCCCAAAAAGAGAATTATCCGTTATAAACACTAATGTGTAAAATTTTAATCACCTTAACTTTAACATTATTTCATGCATTAGCACACTTGTAACAGTTATTTTGTTTACCGTTTTATATTATTTGCTTATGCAGCCAGTTTCAGTTGAAAAAGATAAAAGTTTGAGTTAAGTTACAATACCAGGAAGGAACAATCAAGTCATGATACACAGATGTAAATATTAGTAAATTATATTTAAACGGCATTGTAACTGAGGGGTACAATTCCCTGACTGTATTGATAAGTATGGTATCATTAAACCACTACCGCTTTATGTACTTTAACTACTGGCCACACAGTACATGATATAGATATGATGAACACTTTCCCACCATGAAACCAAGTCCACACAAATGTATAAGTCGAATATTTAATATATAGCAAAGGGTATATACAACGTTCACTTAATGACATTTATGATTTGAATGCACTTGTAAGGCAAATGAGTATTCGTAGGCAAATCAACATTGAATGTCCAATCTCTGGTTACGCAGGAAGCAAGTATACAACCTGGTTCTTTAGGGAACTATAGCGATGGTACTTAATGATTATAGCTGGATATACTAAAGGGGGGTCCTGCTGGTTGTAAGTCAGTAGGGGGGGGGGGGGTTAGGAGAGCCGCCGGCGATATCCCATCTGGCCAACGATTTCTTGGGAGAATTCAGAGTGCTGAACACGGTGCCCACAGAACCTTGGTCCACAGATGAATACAGTTGGGCCCTCTTGTAGACGGTAGCTGCCGGTCCACAACGAAGAGACGTGAGGCGACCTCACTCGGGGTAGAGCGTCGTCTCACCTGGACTCCTCTCGGGGGGTAGTTCCAACACTCACCAGTGTTGGCTGTTATCCATGGCATAAATCAAAGCACCCAAAGCAAGTAGATAATCCAAGCCGTGTAGGGCTCGCCGTCGTCCGGGTAAGGTAATCCAATGTGCAGGTCCACTCGTCCTAGCCCAGAACTCCTCGGATGAAAGCACCACACGTGGTCTGCCCAGCCTGGTTAAGACTCTAGATAACGCGAGGAAACGATGGGGGTACTACTCACTGTATAACTCTAACCGAACGATGCACCATACATAATAGACTATTATTGACTTAATAGAAATACATCCCACTCGACGGTATAGTGCCAAACTATGACAATTCAACTATTAATCCACACGATGTCTCAATGCCATTCTGAGGCCAAGTTGACCATACTGCACCACACGTGTATCGTGGGTGAGGCTTAACGTCTTGCCACTAGGTTGGAGGGTAAAGAACTAAGGGCTAAGGGACTAAAAGAAAAGTTCTACTTTACTTGCGCCATATATATATGCGCTGTGAACAAATAGTACCATTCGTATTTCGCCAGACGTATTCCTACGCGGAACCGGGCTAGTAACGACATGTTCGTCGGCACGATTGAACTTGAACCAAGGGGCTTGGCTGCTGGCGCCAAGTTCTTGTCCAATGAGAGAATGAAACTATTATGGGCTGTTAGTAGACTAAAGGGATATTCAGTGTATATGTACAAGGAATATACAAGGGATATCAAACGATATACAAATACTATTAAATATATATCCATAAATAAATATATATATTCGGTTTAATCTGATCCTTCACAACAGGCATATAAAAAAATAAAGATTTTTGCAAAAGACAGAAGGTGGACAGCTCCCCTACACACTCAGACAGCTGGAGGCGGTGAGACAGAGGGGGAGAGAGGGAGATGCACATGTGTTTATCCATTGTTTATGGACATATGTCTCTGGTTGTGTGAATATTGAACAAACGAAGGAACTTGTTTCCTAGTAGAAGAAAACAAAGAACTGAAAAAAACTGAAGCAAAGCTACACCTGCCATGCTATGTTTTTACTGCCCCAGGCAATCAGGGAACATGTTGGTGTCAATGACTGCTTACAGTTGGATGGTGAGACAGGTTTACAGTTGGATGGTGAGACAGGTTTACAGTTGGATGGTGAGACGGGTTTACAGTTGGATGGTGAGACAGGTTTACAGTTGGAAGGTGAGACGGGTTTAGAGGACGGTGAGACAGGTTTACAGTTGGATGGTGAGACAGGTTTACAGTTGGATGGTGAGACAGGTTTAGAGGATGGTGAGACAGGTTTACAGTTGGATGGTGAGACGGGTTTAGAGGACGGTGAGACAGGTTTACAGTTGGATGGTGAGACAGGTTTACAGTTGGATGGTGAGACAGGTTTAGAGGATGGTGAGACAGGTTTACAGTTGGAAGGTGAGACGGGTTTACAGTTGGATGGTGAGACAGGTTTACAGTTGGATGGTGAGACGGGTTTAGAGGATGGTGAGACAGGTTTAGAGGACGGTGAGACAGGTTTACAGTTGGATGGTGAGACAGGTTTACAGTTGGAAGGTGAGACGGGTTTACAGTTGGATGGTGAGACAGGTTTACAGTTGGAAGGTGAGACGGGTTTACAGTTGGATGGTGAGACAGGTTTAGAGGACGGTGAGACAGGTTTACAGTTGGATGGTGAGACAGGTTTACAGTTGGAAGGTGAGACGGGTTTACAGTTGGATGGTGAGACAGGTTTAGAGGACGGTGAGACAGGTTTACAGTTGGATGGTGAGACAGGTTTACAGTTGGATGGTGAGACAGGTTTAGAGGATGGTGAGACAGGTTTAGAGGACGGTGAGACAGGTTTACAGTTGGATGGTGAGACAGGTTTACAGTTGGATGGTGAGACAGGTTTAGAGGACGGTGAGACAGGTTTACAGTTGGATGGTGAGACAGGTTTACAGTTGGATGGTGAGACAGGTTTAGAGGATGGTGAGACAGGTTTAGAGGATGGTGAGACAGGTTTACAGTTGGATGGTGAGACAGGTTTAGAGGATGGTGAGATGGGTTTACTTGCATAAAGGGGAATGTAAGTAGTTAGCGGTTAACTGTCATTAACTCTTTGCTGTCTTGCAGGTGAATCTGAATGTGAAGCAAGGAGGGAAGAGACTGGAACACCAGGGCATTCGCATCGAGTTCGTAGGACAGATCGGTGAGTTTATTCATTGGAATATTGTGAATAACCATGTCAGGATTTCTGGAAAGAGACTCACTGTTGTTGAGGTTTTCAAATTACACTTTTACATTACAATTTTGCAAAGTGCAATACCAAGCGGGGCTCTTTTGTCTAGAGGTCACTGTTTGACAGCATTACAGATTCCACCTTTAAAGTGTTGAAAGCCCTCCTGGTTCACGGCATGCTAACAGAGTTGGCAGTGTTTGTTGACCTCACTGAACCAATCTGGCTTCACAGCTAAAACCTTGTGTGGCTAACAGGCTTAATAAGGAATGAGTTGGTCATATGATGTCTACTATAGTAAAGCTGCCTGACCTCAACTACAGTATGCTAATTCTTAGTCGACTTACATTGTAGGAATCTATTATTTTCTATTGTAAAATTGTACTACCTACTATTATAAAAATTGCTTTACTCCTATATGTTTCTGTTCTCCTGCCTCCCTGCTCTGTTTGATATATATATATATATATATATATATATATATATATATATATATATATATATATATATATATATATATAAAATAAATAATAATACTTTTGATATATTGTATATATATTGTATTTTTCACTTGTGGTGCCATACATGTCATATTGTGTTGAGGTCTGGGGGAATGTTTATAAAACAAATATAGATCCTATTATTAAACTACAGAAAAGAGCTATTAGAATAATAAATAAAGCTAGTTATCTTGAATCGACAAATCCATTATTCATAAAGTCCTGCACATTAAAATGTGTAGATATGGTTTACATAAAAACCTTGGAGATAATTTTTCGTGCTAAGAGTAAGAACCTACCAGCTTGTATTCAATGTCTCTTTCAACCAAGAGAAGGAAAGTATAATTTAAGAGTGTTGTGTATTCTTAAAACATATAAAAATGTAAGAACTAATGTAAAAGCTAGATGTGTTTCAATTTTGGGAGTTAAATTGTGGAATAGTCTTAGTGACGGGTTGAAGTTGTGTACCTCTCAGGGGAGATTTAAAAAGGCCCTGAAGGATAAAATAATTCAGGAGTACAGTTGAGTAAAACATCAAACAATTATTTTCTCTTTTCTTTTTTCTCTTAAATTTTGCAGCATATTTAAAATCTTTCTTTCTTATATTAAAGTATATTTCGTTTTTAAGAATTGTAAAGGATAGGCAAAAATAAGCATGTGCTTCAGCCTATTCCTTTTTTCGGTCATTGAGTTTGGATTTTGTGTGTGAGCTTACTTTGAATATGTATATTTGTGATTTTTTTCTTTTTTTCTTTTCCTTTTGAAAGTCCACACATGTGTGTTTTTGATTTATCTGTAAACAAAGACCGAAAATAAAACTATTCATCATCTTCATCATATAAAATAAACCCCAAAACTACTTTTGATACATATTGTTTAAAATAGGTCCAGATGTACATGTTTGTTGTAACACATGTTCTTAAATCTCATTTCATTGTCATTGTATTCTAGAACTAAAACGGTCATATTCTGTTCTACAACTACAACTGTCATATTGTGTTCTAGACCTAAACCCCATATTATGTTCTACAACTAAAACTGTCATTGTGTTCTAGAACTAAAACTGCCATATTGTGTTCTAGACCTAAAACTCATATTGTGTTCTACAGGGATGTGATTTTTCCGTTTTTAACCGGATTTCCGTTTTTTCGGACCTAAAATCATGATAGAAAAATATTCATATATACATTTTTTAATTACATTTTATTTATTTTTTTAATATTGAGCTTTATGTATGTTTCGATTATTTTTCCACCTGGTCTAAGTGAAACGCGAAAGCAACATTTATCAGACCTGCTATTCTTGCATAACAGATTTTCATTGGCTATCGATAATGTTAGCAGTTTTGTTGAGTGGCGCGAGATGCTGTAAAGACGTCAACACACTAGGAAACACACCAACACTGGACTGCTTTTGTAAAACTGACCAACCAGGGAAGGTTACTTGCAAGCAGTGCAGCAGTCTGCCACCCAACACTACTCAAGGGAGAGCAAGCATTGTCCAGTTAATTAATGTGAAGCTCTGTAGAAACATCAAACTCTCAAGCATGAGGCACAGAAGCCAACCTAGACATAACCAAGAAGCTGAGATGGAGAAATGTCACCACCTTCATTCTCAAAATCGACCTGAGAGCAAAAGAAAAGCAAAAGAGTCCATTAGTCCAACTGCAGCCCTTCGCAGTAGGCAAGACTTCCAGAGGAGGCGGTTACAGGTGTTGCACAATCTGGTTGCAAAGAAGAAAAGATAAGGTCCTAACGATATTGTTTGACCCAGGATGACTTGGGAGGGGTCAATGTGACCCCCTAAAAATGTTTTAGGGGGACACTGAGATATTTGATTCATTTTCTTTGTCCCTTTCCTCTCCCACCTTCCTCTTCCCTGTAAACAGTTAAATAAATAAAATAAAATAAAATAATAAATAAAATGTGTTTATTCATTCAATTGGAGCGTTTATAAAAATAAAATAAAAAGATAGTTTCGAAAAAAAAAAAAAAAAAATCTTAAGGCGCAATCACATCCCTGGTTCTACAACTAAAACTGTCATTGTGTTCTACAACTAAGAGTCATAGTGTGTTCTACAACTAAAACTGTTGTATTGCATTGTGTTCTAGAATTGTTCAGTGACAAGAGCAACACCCATGAGTTTGTGAACCTGGTGAAAGAGCTGGCTCTGCCTGGCGAACTCACTCAGAACAGGAGCTACGACTTTGAGTTCATGCAGGTGGAGAAACCTTACGAATCTTATACTGGAGCCAACGTCAGACTGAGGTAGGTTTATACACTGGAGCTATCGTCAGACTGAGGTAGGTTTATATACTGGAGCTATCGTCAGACTGAGGTAGGTTTATACACTGGAGCTATCGTCAGACTGAGGTAGGTTTATACACTGGAGCTATCATTAGACTGAGGTAGGTTTAACCACTAGAGCTACCATTAGACTGAGGTAGGTTTATATACTGGAGCTAACATTAGACTGAGGTAGGTTTATATACTGGAGCTAACATTAGACTGAGGTAGGTTTATATACTGGAGCTAACATTAGACTGAGGTAGGTTTATATACTGGAGCTAACATTAGACTGAGGTAGGTTTATATACTGGAGCTAACATTAGACTGAGGTAGGTTTATATACTGGAGCTAACATTAGACTGAGGTAGGTTTATATACTGGAGCTAACATTAGACTGAGGTAGGTTTATATACTGGAGCTAACATTAGACTGAGGTAGGTTTATACACTGGAGCTAACATTAGACTGAGGTAGGTTTATATACTGGAGCTAACATTAGACTGAGGTAGGTTTATATACTGGAGCTAACATTAGACTGAGGTAGGTTTATATACTGGAGCTAACATTAGACTGAGGTAGGTTTATATACTGGAGCTAACATTAGACTGAGGTAGGTTTATATACTGGAGCTAACATTAGACTGAGGTAGGTTTATATACTGGAGGTAGGGCTGTCTTAAATACTTCGAAGCTTCGTTCGATGGGCATGGGATTCGAATATGAAAATAAAATTCGAATATATATACGTTTTTTTTTGCAAAATCATCTCTGCCTCTGTTAACTACAACAAGCAATGCTGTTTGTTATTTAAGATGAGGTCGGACTCGGCACTGACAGATTTGTGTTCATTGTGCTGCTTTTATAAAGCCTCAAAGGACGGCTTACAATATTTCATGAAAGCAAAGTGTTTCGTTTGTCTAAGATTTAAAAAGGTTTAAACTTTACAGCACTGACAAAGTTGAACAAAGTGCTGTACATGTCCCACAACATAAAAAAAAAGAAGAAAAAAAATATATTTTTTTTTAATCTCGAAGCTTCGAATTAAAATCGAATCTCGGCCCTGAAGCTTCGAATTCCAAAGAATTCGAAGGTCAGCCCTAACTGGAGGTAACATTAGACTGAGGTAGGTTTATATATTGCAGTGGTTTCTCGTTTGTGTTTTAATCCCAGGTATTTCCTGTGGTCTGTGTTTTAATCCCAGGTATTTCCTGAAGGTCACTATAGTGCGTCGTCTGTCTGACCTGGTGAAAGAGTATGAGCTGATAGTCCACCAGTTGGCTACCTACCCCGATGTCAACAACTCCATCAAGATGGAGGTCGGCATCGAGGACTGTCTGCACATTGAGTTTGAATACAACAAGTCCAAGTAAGGGTTAGATGGCTTTATCACTGTTTTACATAAGCCTTAGAACTCTAATTCTAACTCTAACACTAGCCATAGAGCTCTAAGTAACTAACTCTTAACTCTAACTGTAGCCTTAGAGCTCTAAGTAACTCTTAACTCTAGCCTTAGAGCTCTAGCTAACTCTTAACTCTAGCCTTAGAGCTCTAGCTAACTCTTAACTCTAGCCTTAGAGCTCTAGCTAACTCTCAACTCTAGCCTTAGAGCTCTAACTAACTCTTAACACTAGCCTACAAGTACTGACATTGACAATTGACAAACAAACCAAACATTCTAAACAAAGCCATGTGATCACAGGTCAACCTTTTATTGGACATAATTTTTAATCCCATACCTGCACACATGCTGTGAAAAAGAGTCTTCAAACGTGCAGGTCTTTCAATTTATTGCTTTTGTCCTCATTCCTTTTTGTCTGAGGCTGCATGCGCACTGACGAGATGTACGTTTACTCTGGGTTGCCAGGATGTGCAGGATTAATTAAGCGTTATGTATGAAGGGGATACAATTATTTCTCAATCTAATCTGGCAACACGTATACAAGCCTGATTTCTTTCATGTCACTCAGGGATCGTTAAAAATGGATTTCCGTCGTTTTGTCCCAGGGGAGGGAGGCAGTGAAAACGAGTTACTGTAACATAAACGATGGACAGATGGATAACAATTTGCTGGTTAGCTGGCCAGCTACCTAGCGTTACAGGTGGTAACTGGCTAGCTGACGTTAGCCTTCCTTGTGCTTGGCAAGTTCACATTTAGCCTACCAATTGAAAGTAAATACAGAACTGTGTGTGTGTGAGATATGGTTGGAATGATTGGAGGGATAGTGTATAGTGGGGTATTCAGGGTGAGAATATGATTGGGTATCAAAATCTTGTGTAACTATGAGGCTTGGACCTGGTGGATATCAAACGGGGGCCTATGGGTCTCCCATACGTGTAAAGTAAAGACCAAAGTAACTTGGACCCAGCAGTATTAGATGAATCCCATTCCACTTAAACAGTGTTTGCCTCTCATGAAATAGGTTAATCAATGAAAAATCAAATCAATGAAAGGAATGTCTCAAAACATATACAATATCCCTTTAACCAGAGGTGTACTGTAGCTGGTGGAGATAGCAAAATGTCAAGATGTCCAAAATCCAAAAATCAAGTCTAATTAGAGCGAAACCGATGATTAGCCACAGACAAGAACACAGGAATGTGTCAATTACACTACTGGCAAGTACTTCAAACAACTTGTCCAAAGATCCTAACTATCCCTTAAGGATGTGATCATTGTTCCAGTGTATGTTGCTGTATTTGTACAGGCACCACCTTAAAGATATGATCATTATCCAATTTTTTTTTTTTTTTTTTTTTTTTTTTAAGATTTATTTTTGCCGTTTTATCGCTTTATTTCTACTGGGCAGTCCAGCAGAGAGAGACAGAGGAGGAATGGGAGACAGAGTGGGGGGAAGTCACTCTGCAAACAACGACGGGTCGGCCATGTCACGGCTGAGCGCGCCATGTGGTTGGCCACTGGGGCACCCCCCCAGTGTGGGGCACCCCCCCAGTGTAGTTTTAGTTCACTAATGTTGCTGTATTTGTTCAGGTACCACCTTAAGGATGTCATCGTGGGGAAGATCTACTTCCTGCTGGTTCGAATCAAGATCCAACACATGGAGCTGCAGCTGATTAAGAAAGAGATCACTGGCATAGGTTAGAGCCTTCATTCTTTTATTAGACTATCTTTATGAAAGATCACTGGGGTAGGTTAGAGCCTTCATTCTTTTATTAGACTATCTTTATGAAAGATCACTGGGGTAGGTTAGAGCCTTCATTCTTTTATTAGACTATCTTTATGAAAGATCACTGGGGTAGGTTAGAGCCTTCATTCTTTTATTAGACTATCTTTATGAAAGATCACTGGGGTAGGTTAGAGCCTTCATTCTTTTATTAGACTATCTTTATGAAAGATCACTGGCATAGGTTAGAGCCTTCATTCTTTTATTAGACTATCTTTATGAAAGATCACTGGGGTAGGTTAGAGCCTTCATTCTTTTATTAGACTATCTTTATGAAAGATCACTGGCATAGGTTAGAGCCTTCATTCTTTTATTAGACT
The DNA here is from genome assembly GCF_963971535.1 of Notolepis coatsorum. Taxonomy (NCBI): domain Eukaryota; kingdom Metazoa; phylum Chordata; class Actinopteri; order Aulopiformes; family Paralepididae; genus Notolepis; species Notolepis coatsorum. The sequence continues at coordinate 166,688,948 of NC_140165.1, read as the reverse complement.
ATCTTTATGAAAGATCACTGGGGTAGGTTAGAGCCTTCATTCTTTTATTAGACTATCTTTATGAAAGATCACTGGGGTAGGTTAGAGCCTTCATTCTTTTATTAGACTATCTTTATGAAAGATCACTGGGGTAGGTTAGAGCCTTCATTCTTTTATTAGACTATCTTTATGAAAGATTACTGGGATAGGTTAGAGCCTTCATTCTTTTATTAGACTATCTTTATGAAAGATCACTGGGGTAGGTTAGAGCCTTCATTCTTTTATTAGACTATCTTTATGAAAGATCACTGGGGTAGGTTAGAGCCTTCATTCTTTTATTATACTATCTTTATGAAATAAATCACTGGGGTAGGTTAGAGCCTTCGTTCTTTTATTATACTATTTTTATGAAAGAAATCACTGGGGTAGGTTAGAGCCTTCATTCTTTTATTAGACTAGTATCTTTATGAAAGCGATCACTGGCATGGTGTTTTAGTGCCTTCATTCTTTTATTAGACTATCTTCATGAAAGATCACTGGCATAGTGTTTTAATATCGATAGTATTTTAGTGATAATATTAATTGTGTTTTAGTGATAATATTAACCCTTTCTCTGCCACGCTTATATCCATCCTTGTAGCCAGTGTGCCAGCTCTATTTGTCTATGGAGATGTTCACCTACTTTGCAGGGCTATAACTTTTTAAATTGTATTGCTAAATTGACATTACTATGGCCCATTCAACATTGATTAGCTATCGTTCAGGGTGTAGGAACGTTTAACTTTTTCATTCACACATTCATACAAAAATACGGTCTAGAGTATAAATATGTTTTTATCGTTTTCTGCAGTATTTCATAGAACGTGAGTTATAGCCATTTATGCATATATTACATCATCAAATGCAGTTTGATAGCGATTGACGCCAGATTAAAAATTTCAATTGTACAAGGTCCTAAACGTCATGACTCATCATCTGCTGGTGACCGGAGGGGGGGGGGGGGGGGGGGGTCGTTTATAATGCAATGACCGACGTTAAATGAATCATGTAGTATGGGTGATATATTGATCATAGCAATTTGTATGGATAATAATAATCAAAAACGCTGAAACTCACCGCAGCTTCCTCGTAGCGATGGGGGATGATCCTGGAGCAAAAAGATCGCTATTATGGGATGTTGATCTAGGCGAACCATTTCCGGGTTGTATAATACTATATACGTCCAAATAATGTTGTTTATCGAGTTATGGCAACGGATCGATTATCCAGTGTGTCCAGATGGAGTCCCGCGAGCGATAGCGAGTGGCGGACGGAATACGGGGGACACCAAGCACTTCCAGCCCCACTTCCGGTTTGGCAACTCGCCGATCGGCCACCAGGTGGCGGTATTGAAGCGCTGGAGAGTTGAGCGGAGTCCTACAGCACCAGTCAATGATCCGTGGGTGAAATATGAATACCATGACAGAAATTTGAAATATTGATCTCAAAGACGCTGTAAAACGTCATTGGCAGATTACGCATAGCGAGGAATGACGTCTTAACACGTCATTGGCGATTAAAGGGTTAATAGTGTTTTAGTGATAATATTAATAGTGTTTTAGTGATAATATTGATAGTGTTTAATAGGGGTGGGACGATACATCGATCCAGATCGATACATCGATGTAATTATCAACAATCGAATCGGATCGATGCGATGTAATAAGATCGATTCATATCGATACTCTTATTTTGAAAATCCTGTGGCGAGTCTCATATCCGCCCAAGAACAACAGCAGTAGCTCCGTGTGTGTAGATGTTACAGCATAGCATTCTCCCTTTCTGTGTGTGTGTGTGTGCGCGCGTCTTTGGAAAGACCAGATGAGGTCAGAGGAGTTTGATGTTTAAATGTTATTTAAACATAAACAATATAATACATAATAAATGTAGGCCTATACATGATCATGCAACATCAACAAATTGTGTATTCGTACTTCTGTATGACAACTATTAAAGAAACTTGAAAAACTTGTTGTAGGAACGGTTTGGGAGAGGGAGGTTGTGAGTTTTGAGTTCCAAAAAATGTAGCTTAAAGTTTAAAGCTCAATATATAAAAACGTGGCACTTTACAGTGAACAGGAGGTCTATTTGTATTAAAAACAATAGATTGATTTTCCTTTAAATGTCTGGAAGAGCTCAAAAATACAAATGTCAAATGATATTTTCATTACTTTTTTTTGTTGATCTAAATGTTACTGATTGTGTTAAATGGGCATATGATATCATCTCATATCGATCGCAGGCACCTGAATCTAATCGTATCGTATTGTATCGTGAGAGACTTTGTGATATCGGCAAATATCGTATCGTTGTCCAAAGAATCGATATCGTATCGTATCGTGATGAAACTGGTGATTCCCACCCCTAGTGTTTAAGGGGCATCTACGTAATGGTAAAAGCACTTGCCTACCACCACAGAGACCCAGGTTTAATCCCTGGTAGCGATATATCCGGCTTGGTCAGACAAGAGTTTGTGGGTGGGAAGTCCTTGGGTATTAGTCCTGGTCGGTACATTGTGAAATATATATAGGATATTGTCAAATAACATCACTGGTATAAAATCTACAGACAGCTGTAATTATCTTAGGATGTGCGTGTATGAGTGAGGGGGAGAGATGGGAGAGTGAGTTTTGCAACTTTGGCATGCTCTTTCTTTGGAAAGAATTATCTCTGAGATGTTATGTAATTCGTGGCGGTGGCTGATGTAATGCTATCACAGTAATGTCATAATGTACCGCATGATATCTTATTTTGCCAAAATGCAAGTTGACAATTTCTTCCAGTGATCCGCTGTTATACAGAATCTGTGATTCACTGCATTTCAGCCAAAATAACTTCTCGTTATTTCTTTTATTAGCGATATCCATTAACTTTTCATCCGTCCAGCCTGACGTTATCATTGGGAATGGCTCTGAGCTCGAAAAGGGCAAATACCGCCCCCTATCGTCGCCCGGATGGTAATGCACATCATTGGATTGGATTGAGTGAAAAAGTGCATCAGAGAAAAACTCCGGTCCAGGGTTTTCCCATCTCTGGCAAGCAGTGTCTGTTACCAGATTCCCTGGCGAGGCTCGGAGAGCTTTCGATTATGTGTTTCGGACTATAACGTTGGATCAATAAACGCGATCAATATTTGGAATCAATGGCGATCAGGAATTGGATTCATCTTTTTGCAGAACATCTGATCTGAGGTAAGGAATCTATGTTACCAGTTTTGGGTTAATCAGAGTTGTTTTTCACAGATTTCACAACGTGTGTGTGTGTGGTGTTAGGCGCTGAGCGCGGCACGAATAAATTATTTTTCATCCCGCTTTTGTATTGTGCATAAGAACACAAATACTCTTGAGTCTCGATAATCTAGCGTTTATTTGAAAACGATTAATAAATCAGCCGGAAAATGACAACGTGTTTTGTGTATTCCAGTAAATGGTTATTTTCGCGGAATTTCTCTGAAATTACTAGAACTCTCAAACTATACTCGTATTCAAAGCGGTATAAAACGGAAATGTACTGATGAAAAAACAATCCGTTTCATACATGTTGACTGCAAGCAAGTCATTGATAAGCGACAGGTGTATTAGACACATAGCCATAATTTAAGATATAGTTTAATCGCTCACAAATGTGCTCGTCCTCCCATTGATTAACGTGGTGGCATCCAAGCGATAAATCGTCATATCCGGCTGGCAACCAATGTGTTAAGCACATAGTGTTTTAGTGATAATATTGATAGTGTTTTAGTGATAATATTGATAGTGTTTTAGTGATAATATTGATAGTGTTTTAGTGATAATATTGATAGTGTTTTAGTGATAATATTGATAGTGTTTTAGTGATAATATTGATAGTGTTTTAGTGATAATATTGATGGTGTTTTAGTGATAATATTGATGGTGTTTTAGTGATAATATTGATAGTGTTTTAGTGATAATATTGATAGTGTTTTAGTGATAATATTGATAGTGTTTTAGTGATAATATTGATAGTGTTTTAGTGATAATATTGATAGTGTTTTAGTGATAATATTGATAGTGTTTTAGTGATAATATTGATAGTGTTTTAGTGATAATATTGATAGTGTTTTAGTGATAATATTGATAGTGTTTTAGTGATAATATTGATAGTGTTTTAGTGATAATATTGATAGTGTTTTAGTGATAATATTGATAGTGTTTTAGTGATAATATTGATAGTGTTTTAGTGATAATATTAACCTGTTGTTGTCCAGGACCCAGCACCACCACAGAAACGGAGACGGTGGCTAAGTATGAGATCATGGATGGAGCGCCGGTCAAAGGAGAATCTATCCCTATCCGGCTATTTTTAGCAGGTAGACATCCTCTCCTCTCCTCTCTCCTCATCTCCTCTCCTCTCCTCTCTCCTCATCTCCTCTAGTCTCCTCTCTCCTCATCTTCTCACTCTACTCTCCTCTTGTCCTCCTTTCTCCTCTAGTCTCTCCTCTCATCTTCTCACTCTACTCCTCTCCTCTTGTCCTCCTTTCTCCTCTTGTCCTCCTTTCTCCTCTAGTCTCTCCTTTCATCTTCACACTCTATGCATCCTCTCCTCTTGTCCTCCTTTATCCTCTAGTCTCTCTTCTCCTCACTCTCTCCTTTTCTTTTACGTCTCCTCTGTATTATAGTGTGATAGTTCAGTTCATGTAATATATGATGGTGTGTCTCTTGTCAACATGTATTATATGGTGTGTGGTGAGGTAGGAGCAGAGGACAGTGAGGGGTTGAAGAGGTTGATGAGGTGGGAGCAGAGGACAGTGAGGGGTTGAAGAGGTTGATGAGGTGGGAGCAGAGGACAGTGAGGAGTTGAAGAGGTTGATGATATGGGAGCAGAGGACAGTGAGGGGTTGATGAGGTGGGAGCAGAGGACAGTGAGGAGTTGATGAGGTGGGAGCAGAGGACAGTGAGGACAGTGAGGGGTTGATGAGGTGGGAGCAGAGGACAGTGAGGACAGTGAGGGGTTGATGAGGTGGGAGCAGAGGACAGTGAGGACAGTGAGGGGTTGATGAGGTGGGAGCAGAGGACAGTGAGGACAGTGAGGGGTTGATGAGGTGGGAGCAGAGGACAGTGAGGACAGTGAGGGGTTGGTGAGATGGGAGCAGAGGACAGTGAGGGGTTGGTGAGATGGGAGCAGAGGACAGTGAGGGGTTGGTGAGATGCGAGCAGAGGACAGTGAGGGGTTGGTGAGATGGGAGCAGAGGACAGTGAGGGGTTGGTGAGATGGGAGCAGAGGACAGTGAGGGGTTGGTGAGATGGGAGCAGAGGACAGTGAGGGGTTGAAGATGTTGGTGAGGTAGGAGGCGGAGCAGAGGACAGTGAGGAGTTGAAGAGGTTGATGAGGTAGGATCAGAGGACAGGGAGGAGTTGATGAGGTAGGAGCAGAGGACAGGGAGGAGTTGAAGAGGTTGATGAGGTAGGATCAGAGGACAGGGAGGAGTTGATGAGGTAGGAGCAGAGGACAGGGAGGAGTTGATGAGGTAGGAGCAGAGGACAGGGAGGAGTTGAAGAGGTTGATGAGGTAGGATCAGAGGACAGGGAGGAGTTGATGAGGTAGGAGCAGAGGACAGGGAGGAGTTGAAGAGGTTGGTGAGGTAGGAGCAGAGGACAGTGAGAAGTGGGGTGGGAATGGGGACTGCTGGGTCAGACGCAGGGGACAGGGATTTATTAATGGTGGTGATTCAGGTGGAGGGCGTCGGTACAGGGCTTGAGGAGGTTGTTCAGGTGGAGAGTGTCGGTACAGGGCTTTAGGAGGTTGTTCAGGTGGAGATGGTGTCGGTACAGGGCTTGAGGAGGTTGTTCAGGTGGAGATGGTGTCGGTACAGGGCTTTAGGAGGTTGTTCAGGTGGAGATGGTGTCGGTACAGGGCTCGAGGAGGTTGTTCAGGTGGAGAGTGTCGGTACAGGGCTTTAGGAAATTGTTCAGGTGGAGGGCGTCGGTACAGGGCTTTAGGAGGTTGTTCAGGTGGAGATGGTGTCGGTACAGGGCTTGAGGAGGTTGTCCAGGTGGAGATGGTGTCGGTACAGGGCTTGAGGAGGTTGTTCAGGTGGAGATGGTGTCGGTACAGGGCTTGAGGAGGTTGTTCAGGTGGAGATGGTGTCGGTACAGGGCTTTAGGAGGTTGTTCAGGTGGAGAGTGTCGGTACAGGGCTTGAGGAGGTTGTTCAGGTGGAGATGGTGTCGGTACAGGGCTTTAGGAGGTTGTCCAGGTGGAGATGGTGTCGGTACAGGGCTTTAGGAGGTTGTTCAGGTGGAGATGGTGTCGGTACAGGGCTTTAGGAGGTTGTCCAGGTGGAGATGGTGTCGGTACAGGGCTTGAGGAGGTTGTCCAGGTGGAGATGGTGTCGGTACAGGGCTTGAGGAGGTTGTTCAGGTGGAGATGGTGTCGGTACAGGGCTTTAGGAGGTTGTTCAGGTGGAGAGTGTCGGTACAGGGCTTTAGGAGGTTGTTCAGGTGGAGATGGTGTCGGTACAGGGCTTTAGGAGGTTGTTCAGGTGGAGATGGTGTCGGTACAGGGCTTTAGGAGGTTGTTCAGGTGGAGAGAGTGTCGGTACAGGGCTTTAGGAGGTTGTTCAGGTGGAGAGTGTCGGTACAGGGCTTGAGGAGGTTGTTCAGGTGGAGAGGGCGTCGGTACAGGGCTTTAGGAGGTTGTTCAGGTGGAGATGGTGTCGGTACAGGGCTTGAGGAGGTTGTTCAGGTGGAGAGGGCGTCGGTACAGGGCTTTAGGAGGTTGTTCAGGTGGAGGGCGTCGGTACAGGGCTTGAGGAGGTTGTCCAGGTGGAGATGGTGTCGGTACAGGGCTTTAGGAGGTTGTTCAGGTGGAGATGGTGTCGGTACAGGGCTTGAGGAGGTTGTTCAGGTGGAGGGCGTCGGTACAGGGCTTTAGGAGGTTGTTCAGGTGGAGATGGTGTCGGTACAGGGCTTTAGGAGGTTGTTCAGGTGGAGATGGTGTCGGTACAGGGCTTTAGGAGGTTGTTCAGGTGGAGATGGTGTCGGTACAGGGCTTTAGGAGGTTGTTCAGGTGGAGGGCGTCGGTACAGGGCTTTAGGAGGTTGTTCAGGTGGAGAGGGCGTCGGTACAGGGCTTGAGGAGGTTGTTCAGGTGGAGAGGGCGTCGGTACAGGGCTTGAGGAGGTTGTTCAGGTGGAGATGGTGTCGGTACAGGGCTTGAGGAGGTTGTTCAGGTGGAGAGGGCGTCGGTACAGGGCTTGAGGAGGTTGTTCAGGTGGAGATGGTGTCGGTACAGGGCTTGAGGAGGTTGTTCAGGTGGAGATGGTGTCGGTACAGGGCTTGAGGAGGTTGTTCAGGTGGAGATGGTGTCGGTACAGGGCTTTAGGAGGTTGTTCAGGTGGAGGGCGTCGGTACAGGGCTTGAGGAGGTTGTTCAGGTGGAGAGGGCGTCGGTACAGGGCTTTAGGAGGTTGTCCAGGTGGAGATGGTGTCGGTACAGGGCTTGAGGAGGTTGTTCAGGTGGAGAGGGCGTCGGTACAGGGCTTTAGGAGGTTGTTCAGGTGGAGGGCGTCGGTACAGGGCTTGAGGAGGTTGTTCAGGTGGAGATGGTGTCGGTACAGGGCTTGAGGAGGTTGTTCAGGTGGAGAGGGCGTCGGTACAGGGCTTGAGGAGGTTGTTCAGGTGGAGATGGTGTCGGTACAGGGCTTGAGGAGGTTGTTCAGGTGGAGATGGTGTCGGTACAGGGCTTGAGGAGGTTGTTCAGGTGGAGGGTGTCGGTACAGGGCTTGAGGAGGTTGTTCAGGTGGAGATGGTGTCGGTACAGGGCTTGAGGAGGTTGTTCAGGTGGAGATGGTGTCGGTACAGGGCTTTAGGAGGTTGTTCAGGTGGAGGGTGTCGGTACAGGGCTTGAGGAGGTTGTTCAGGTGGAGATGGTGTCGGTACAGGGCTTGAGGAGGTTGTTCAGGTGGAGATGGTGTCGGTACAGGGCTTTAGGAGGTTGTTCAGGTGGAGATGGTGTCGGTACAGGGCTTTAGGAGGTTGTTCAGGTGGAGAGGGCGTCGGTACAGGGCTTTAGGAGGTTGTTCAGGTGGAGAGTGTCGGTACAGGGCTTTAGGAGGTTGTTCAGGTGGAGATGGTGTCGGTACAGGGCTTTAGGAGGTTGTTCAGGTGGAGAGGGCGTCGGTACAGGGCTTTAGGAGGTTGTTCAGGTGGAGAGTGTCGGTACAGGGCTTGAGGAGGTTGTTCAGGTGGAGAGGGCGTCGGTACAGGGCTTGAGGATAGGGATGGGAATCGAGAATCGGAATCGATTGGGAACCGGTTCCTAATTGTCCGATTCCTGGAATCGCATGCCTCCATGACTATCGATTCCTCTTATCGATGCCATGTTTTTCCGACAGTTGCGCATTTAAAAACAATAACGTTAGCGCCACGCATGCAGCCATAGCAGACTATTTGATTCCTTGACTAGGAAAACCTAAAGGGCTCGATATTGCGACCGTTTTGTGTGTGCAGTGAAAACTGAAAGTGCTTTGCATCCTAGTCATTAATTTACATGGTAAAGTAACGTTAGCCACTATCTAGCTAAATAGCCATGCTCATTGCAGAGAGAGAACACTGAGCTGGCCTTTATTTATACAGGTAGGTTATTGCTAACAAATTGTCTTTTGCAATAACGACCTGTTGAATGCAACTACAGTTCAATAGATTAAATTAGTTCTCAAATACATTTTATTTAAGTGTAGGCCTATAGTTAATTAATTTGTTTACAGTTTTTGTATTTTTCTGACAATAAATGATAAATGACAATCAGAAATGTCAAGTTGCATGTTGTTATTCTAACCAGCTTAGTTCTGTTGCATTTCCAATTTATTTATTTAAATTATAAATGTACCAGGAATCGGTAAGGGAATCGATAAAGAATCGGATCGATAAGCAGAATCGACAATGGAATCGTATCGATAAAATCTTATCAATTCCCATCCCTACTTGAGGAGGTTGTTCAGGTGGAGATGGTGTCGGTACAGGGCTTTAGGAGGTTGTCCAGGTGGAGATGGTGTCGGTACAGGGCTTTAGGGGCTTGTTCAGGTGGAGATGGTGTCGGTACAGGGCTTTAGGAGGTTGTTCAGGTGGAGAGAGTGTCGGTACAGGGCTTTAGGAGGTTGTTCAGGTGGAGAGAGTGTCGGTACAGGGCTTTAGGAGGTTGTTCAGGTGGAGATGGTGTCGGTACAGGGCTTTAGGAGGTTGTTCAGGTGGAGATGGTGTCGGTACAGGGCTTGAGGAGGTTGTCCAGGTGGAGATGGTGTCGGTACAGGGCTTTAGGAGGTTGTTCAGGTGGAGGGTGTCGGTACAGGGCTTGAGGAGGTTGTTCAGGTGCAGAGGGTGTCGGTACAGGGCTTGAGGAGGTTGTTCAGGTGGAGAGGGCGTCGGTACAGGGCTTGAGGAGGTTGTTCAGGTGGAGATGGTGTCGGTACAGGGCTTTAGGAGGTTGTTCAGGTGGAGATGGTGTCGGTACAGGGCTTGAGGAGGTTGTTCAGGTGGAGATGGTGTCGGTACAGGGCTTGAGGAGGTTGTTCAGGTGGAGATGGTGTCGGTACAGGGCTTTAGCAGGTTGTTCAGGTGGAGATGGTGTCGGTACAGGGCTTTAGGAGGTTGTTCAGGTGGAGAGTGTCGGTACAGGGCTTGAGGAGGTTGTCCAGGTGGAGATGGTGTCGGTACAGGGCTTGAGGAGGTTGTTCAGGTGGAGATGGTGTCGGTACAGGGCTTGAGGAGGTTGTCCAGGTGGAGATGGTGTCGGTACAGGGCTTTAGGAGGTTGTCCAGGTGGAGATGGTGTCGGTACAGGGCTTGAGGAGGTTGTCCAGGTGGAGATGGCGTCGGTACAGGGCTTTAGGAGGTTGTCCAGGTGGAGGGTGTCGGTACAGGGCTTGAGGAGGTTGTTCAGGTGCAGAGGGCGTCGGTACAGGGCTTTAGGAGGTTGTTCAGGTGCAGAGGGCGTCGGTACAGGGCTTGAGGAGGTTGTTCAGGTGGAGATGGTGTCGGTACAGGGCTTTAGGAGGTTGTTCAGGTGGAGATGGTGTCGGTACAGGGCTTGAGGAGGTTGTTCAGGTGGAGATGGTGTCGGTACAGGGCTTGAGGAGGTTGTCCAGGTGGAGATGGTGTCGGTACAGGGCTTGAGGAGGTTGTTCAGGTGGAGATGGTGTCGGTACAGGGCTTGAGGAGGTTGTTCAGGTGGAGATGGTGTCGGTACAGGGCTTGAGGAGGTTGTTCAGGTGGAGATGGTGTCGGTACAGGGCTTTAGGAGGTTGTTCAGGTGGAGGGTGTCGGTACAGGGCTTGAGGAGGTTGTTCAGGTGGAGATGGTGTCGGTACAGGGCTTGAGGAGGTTGTTCAGGTGCAGAGGGCGTCGGTACAGGGCTTGAGGAGGTTGTTCAGGTGGAGATGGTGTCGGTACAGGGCTTTAGGAGGTTGTTCAGGTTGAGATGGTGTCGGTACAGGGCTTTAGGAGGTTGTCCAGGTGGAGATGGTGTCGGTACAGGGCTTGAGGAGGTTGTCCAGGTGGAGATGGTGTCGGTACAGGGCTTGAGGAGTTTGTTCAGGTGGAGAGTGTCGGTACAGGGCTTTAGGAGGTTGTTCAGGTGGAGATGGTGTCGGTACAGGGCTTTAGGAGGTTGTTCAGGTGGAGAGTGTCGGTACAGGGCTTGAGGAGGTTGTCCAGGTGGAGATGGTGTCGGTACAGGGCTTGAGGAGGTTGTCCAGGTGGAGGGTGTCGGTACAGGGCTTGAGGAGGTTGTTCAGGTGGAGATGGTGTCGGTACAGGGCTTTAGGAGGTTGTTCAGGTGGAGATGGTGTCGGTACAGGGCTTGAGGAGGTTGTTCAGGTGGAGATGGTGTCGGTACAGCGCTTTAGAAGGTTGTTCAGGTGGAGGGCGTCTGTACAGGGCGGAGATGGTGTCGGTACAGGGCTTTAGGAGGTTGTCCAGGTGGAGATGGTGTCGGTACAGGGCTTTAGGAGGTTGTCCAGGTGGAGATGGTGTCGGTACAGGGCTTTAGGAGGTTGTCCAGGTGGAGATGGTGTCGGTACAGGGCTTTAGGAGGTTGTTCAGGTGGAGATGGTGTCGGTACAGGGCTTGAGGAGGTTGTTCACGGTGGAGATGGTGTCGGTACAGGGCTTGAGGAGGTTGTCCAGGTGGATATGGTGTCGGTACAGGGCTTTAGGAGGTTGTTCAGGTGGAGGGTGTCGGTACAGGGCTTTAGGAGGTTGTTCAGGTGGAGGGTGTCGGTACAGGGCTTTAGGAGGTTGTTCAGGTGGAGATGGTGTCGGTACAGGGCTTTAGGAGGTTGTTCAGGTGGAGAGAGTGTCGGTACAGGGCTTGAGGAGGTTGTTCAGGTGGAGAGGGCGTCGGTACAGGGCTTTAGGAGGTTGTTCAGGTGGAGATGGTGTCGGTACAGGGCTTGAGGAGGTTGTTCAGGTGGAGAGGGCGTCGGTACAGGGCTTTAGGAGGTTGTTCAGGTGGAGGGCGTCGGTACAGGGCTTGAGGAGGTTGTCCAGGTGGAGATGGTGTCGGTACAGGGCTTTAGGAGGTTGTTCAGGTGGAGATGGTGTCGGTACAGGGCTTGAGGAGGTTGTTCAGGTGGAGGGCGTCGGTACAGGGCTTTAGGAGGTTGTTCAGGTGGAGATGGTGTCGGTACAGGGCTTTAGGAGGTTGTTCAGGTGGAGATGGTGTCGGTACAGGGCTTTAGGAGGTTGTTCAGGTGGAGATGGTGTCGGTACAGGGCTTTAGGAGGTTGTTCAGGTGGAGGGCGTCGGTACAGGGCTTTAGGAGGTTGTTCAGGTGGAGAGGGCGTCGGTACAGGGCTTGAGGAGGTTGTTCAGGTGGAGAGGGCGTCGGTACAGGGCTTGAGGAGGTTGTTCAGGTGGAGATGGTGTCGGTACAGGGCTTGAGGAGGTTGTTCAGGTGGAGAGGGCGTCGGTACAGGGCTTGAGGAGGTTGTTCAGGTGGAGATGGTGTCGGTACAGGGCTTGAGGAGGTTGTTCAGGTGGAGATGGTGTCGGTACAGGGCTTGAGGAGGTTGTTCAGGTGGAGATGGTGTCGGTACAGGGCTTTAGGAGGTTGTTCAGGTGGAGGGCGTCGGTACAGGGCTTGAGGAGGTTGTTCAGGTGGAGAGGGCGTCGGTACAGGGCTTTAGGAGGTTGTCCAGGTGGAGATGGTGTCGGTACAGGGCTTGAGGAGGTTGTTCAGGTGGAGATGGTGTCGGTACAGGGCTTGAGGAGGTTGTTCAGGTGGAGAGGGCGTCGGTACAGGGCTTTAGGAGGTTGTTCAGGTGGAGGGCGTCGGTACAGGGCTTGAGGAGGTTGTTCAGGTGGAGATGGTGTCGGTACAGGGCTTGAGGAGGTTGTTCAGGTGGAGAGGGCGTCGGTACAGGGCTTGAGGAGGTTGTTCAGGTGGAGATGGTGTCGGTACAGGGCTTGAGGAGGTTGTTCAGGTGGAGATGGTGTCGGTACAGGGCTTGAGGAGGTTGTTCAGGTGGAGGGTGTCGGTACAGGGCTTGAGGAGGTTGTTCAGGTGGAGATGGTGTCGGTACAGGGCTTGAGGAGGTTGTTCAGGTGGAGATGGTGTCGGTACAGGGCTTTAGGAGGTTGTTCAGGTGGAGATGGTGTCGGTACAGGGCTTGAGGAGGTTGTTCAGGTGGAGATGGTGTCGGTACAGGGCTTTAGGAGGTTGTTCAGGTGGAGATGGTGTCGGTACAGGGCTTTAGGAGGTTGTTCAGGTGGAGAGGGCGTCGGTACAGGGCTTTAGGAGGTTGTTCAGGTGGAGAGTGTCGGTACAGGGCTTTAGGAGGTTGTTCAGGTGGAGATGGTGTCGGTACAGGGCTTTAGGAGGTTGTTCAGGTGGAGAGGGCGTCGGTACAGGGCTTTAGGAGGTTGTTCAGGTGGAGAGTGTCGGTACAGGGCTTGAGGAGGTTGTTCAGGTGGAGAGGGCGTCGGTACAGGGCTTGAGGATAGGGATGGGAATCGAGAATCGGAATCGATTGGGAACCGGTTCCTAATTGTCCGATTCCTGGAATCGCATGCCTCCATGACTATCGATTCCTCTTATCGATGCCATGTTTTTCCGACAGTTGCGCATTTAAAAACAATAACGTTAGCGCCACGCATGCAGCCATAGCAGACTATTTGATTCCTTGACTAGGAAAACCTAAAGGGCTCGATATTGCGACCGTTTTGTGTGTGCAGTGAAAACTGAAAGTGCTTTGCATCCTAGTCATTAATTTACATGGTAAAGTAACGTTAGCCACTATCTAGCTAAATAGCCATGCTCATTGCAGAGAGAGAACACTGAGCTGGCCTTTATTTATACAGGTAGGTTATTGCTAACAAATTGTCTTTTGCAATAACGACCTGTTGAATGCAACTACAGTTCAATAGATTAAATTAGTTCTCAAATACATTTTATTTAAGTGTAGGCCTATAGTTAATTAATTTGTTTACAGTTTTTGTATTTTTCTGACAATAAATGATAAATGACAATCAGAAATGTCAAGTTGCATGTTGTTATTCTAACCAGCTTAGTTCTGTTGCATTTCCAATTTATTTATTTAAATTATAAATGTACCAGGAATCGATAAGGGAATCGATAAAGAATCGGATCGATAAGCAGAATCGACAATGGAATCGTATCGATAAAATCTTATCAATTCCCATCCCTACTTGAGGAGGTTGTTCAGGTGGAGATGGTGTCGGTACAGGGCTTTAGGAGGTTGTCCAGGTGGAGATGGTGTCGGTACAGGGCTTTAGGGGCTTGTTCAGGTGGAGATGGTGTCGGTACAGGGCTTTAGGAGGTTGTTCAGGTGGAGAGAGTGTCGGTACAGGGCTTTAGGAGGTTGTTCAGGTGGAGAGAGTGTCGGTACAGGGCTTTAGGAGGTTGTTCAGGTGGAGATGGTGTCGGTACAGGGCTTTAGGAGGTTGTTCAGGTGGAGATGGTGTCGGTACAGGGCTTGAGGAGGTTGTCCAGGTGGAGATGGTGTCGGTACAGGGCTTTAGGAGGTTGTTCAGGTGGAGGGTGTCGGTACAGGGCTTGAGGAGGTTGTTCAGGTGCAGAGGGTGTCGGTACAGGGCTTGAGGAGGTTGTTCAGGTGGAGAGGGCGTCGGTACAGGGCTTGAGGAGGTTGTTCAGGTGGAGATGGTGTCGGTACAGGGCTTTAGGAGGTTGTTCAGGTGGAGATGGTGTCGGTACAGGGCTTGAGGAGGTTGTTCAGGTGGAGATGGTGTCGGTACAGGGCTTGAGGAGGTTGTTCAGGTGGAGATGGTGTCGGTACAGGGCTTTAGCAGGTTGTTCAGGTGGAGATGGTGTCGGTACAGGGCTTTAGGAGGTTGTTCAGGTGGAGAGTGTCGGTACAGGGCTTGAGGAGGTTGTCCAGGTGGAGATGGTGTCGGTACAGGGCTTGAGGAGGTTGTTCAGGTGGAGATGGTGTCGGTACAGGGCTTGAGGAGGTTGTCCAGGTGGAGATGGTGTCGGTACAGGGCTTTAGGAGGTTGTCCAGGTGGAGATGGTGTCGGTACAGGGCTTGAGGAGGTTGTCCAGGTGGAGATGGCGTCGGTACAGGGCTTTAGGAGGTTGTCCAGGTGGAGGGTGTCGGTACAGGGCTTGAGGAGGTTGTTCAGGTGCAGAGGGCGTCGGTACAGGGCTTTAGGAGGTTGTTCAGGTGCAGAGGGCGTCGGTACAGGGCTTGAGGAGGTTGTTCAGGTGGAGATGGTGTCGGTACAGGGCTTTAGGAGGTTGTTCAGGTGGAGATGGTGTCGGTACAGGGCTTGAGGAGGTTGTTCAGGTGGAGATGGTGTCGGTACAGGGCTTGAGGAGGTTGTCCAGGTGGAGATGGTGTCGGTACAGGGCTTGAGGAGGTTGTTCAGGTGGAGATGGTGTCGGTACAGGGCTTGAGGAGGTTGTTCAGGTGGAGATGGTGTCGGTACAGGGCTTGAGGAGGTTGTTCAGGTGGAGATGGTGTCGGTACAGGGCTTTAGGAGGTTGTTCAGGTGGAGGGTGTCGGTACAGGGCTTGAGGAGGTTGTTCAGGTGGAGATGGTGTCGGTACAGGGCTTGAGGAGGTTGTTCAGGTGCAGAGGGCGTCGGTACAGGGCTTGAGGAGGTTGTTCAGGTGGAGATGGTGTCGGTACAGGGCTTTAGGAGGTTGTTCAGGTTGAGATGGTGTCGGTACAGGGCTTTAGGAGGTTGTCCAGGTGGAGATGGTGTCGGTACAGGGCTTGAGGAGGTTGTCCAGGTGGAGATGGTGTCGGTACAGGGCTTGAGGAGGTTGTTCAGGTGGAGAGTGTCGGTACAGGGCTTTAGGAGGTTGTTCAGGTGGAGATGGTGTCGGTACAGGGCTTTAGGAGGTTGTTCAGGTGGAGAGTGTCGGTACAGGGCTTGAGGAGGTTGTCCAGGTGGAGATGGTGTCGGTACAGGGCTTGAGGAGGTTGTCCAGGTGGAGGGTGTCGGTACAGGGCTTGAGGAGGTTGTTCAGGTGGAGATGGTGTCGGTACAGGGCTTTAGGAGGTTGTTCAGGTGGAGATGGTGTCGGTACAGGGCTTGAGGAGGTTGTTCAGGTGGAGATGGTGTCGGTACAGCGCTTTAGAAGGTTGTTCAGGTGGAGGGCGTCTGTACAGGGCGGAGATGGTGTCGGTACAGGGCTTTAGGAGGTTGTCCAGGTGGAGATGGTGTCGGTACAGGGCTTTAGGAGGTTGTCCAGGTGGAGATGGTGTCGGTACAGGGCTTTAGGAGGTTGTCCAGGTGGAGATGGTGTCGGTACAGGGCTTTAGGAGGTTGTTCAGGTGGAGATGGTGTCGGTACAGGGCTTGAGGAGGTTGTTCACGGTGGAGATTGTGTCGGTACAGGGCTTGAGGAGGTTGTCCAGGTGGATATGGTGTCGGTACAGGGCTTTAGGAGGTTGTTCAGGTGGAGGGTGTCGGTACAGGGCTTTAGGAGGTTGTTCAGGTGGAGGGTGTCGGTACAGGGCTTTAGGAGGTTGTTCAGGTGGAGATGGTGTCGGTACAGGGCTTTAGGAGGTTGTTCAGGTGCAGAGGGCGTCGGTACAGGGCTTGAGGAGGTTGTTCAGGTGGAGATGGTGTCGGTACAGGGCTTTAGGAGGTTGTTCAGGTGGAGATGGTGTCGGTACAGGGCTTGAGGAGGTTGTTCACGGTGGAGATGGTGTCGGTACAGGGCTTTAGGAGGTTGTTCACGGTGGAGATGGTGTCGGTACAGGGCTTTAGGAGGTTGTTCACGGTGGAGAGGGCTTGAAATCATTGATGATGGTGGAAAAATAGGCAGACTTGGCGGCGATGAGGGTATCTTTGTTAGCGGATTGTAGGCTTGTCCCTAGGTTTAACAGTAGTAAATGAGGATGGCGGCTGGGTGGCGCAGCGGACATTGCGCTCGTCACCAACACAAGAGACACCGGTCGAATCCGGCTGTCAGCGTTGCCTCCGGCTTGGGCCGGACGTCATACTGACTCAATTGGCAGAGTTAGCGGGAGGGAAGTCGATGGGTGGTAATCTGGACGCTGTAAACAGCGACTCCTACAGGTCGGTCAGGGCGCCTGCACAGCAAAGACAGGAAAATGGCGGGGGCAGTGTGAGCCTCCTACACGTTACACCTCGCCAATGAGAGTCAGGTGAAAAGATGTGACTGATGCTTGTAATACAAAAATGCAAATAAAAATTGAGTTAAAAAAAAAAAAATATATATGTGACTGGCTGCCTCCACATGTATCGGAGGGGACATGTGATGGGCTTCTATCCTCCCTACGACCGGCCAGTGGGGGGCACATGCGAGCAACGATCAAGGCGGGGGAGGGGAGAATTGGCACGGCTAAATTGGGATGGGAAATTTTTTTGAAAAATGGAGGAGAAAAAGTGGATAAAAAAGAAACCGTAGTAAATGAGGCTCTTGTCATGTGTTTCCTGACAGGATATGACCTCACAGCCACCATGAGAGACGTCAACAAGAAGTTCTCTGTCCGGTACTTCTTGAACCTGGTGCTGGTCGACGAAGAGGATAGGAGGTACTTCAAACAACAGGTAAATATACGCATGCACGCACACACACGCCCTCAATAAGAAACAACATTTTCCAATGGGACAGTCCAGTTGTAGCGAACGCTAGATTGTATCCAAGGATTCTTGGTAATTATGGAAAGATCAGAAAGTTTGTTGCCAAGCAATATAATGATGACGGCTGTCTTCAGCGATGACGAGCGTCTCCAAAAGTTGTTTACATCCATGACTAGACTTCTATGTCAACATCTAAACTTAAATATCTTCTTTTTTTCGTGCAAAACTTGTTTTTAATTTTAAATTATTAATTTAAACATACATACAACATAAAACACACATCGGGACATGAAACAACCCCCCAAGTTTTCGACTTGTCATGCTAGGCAATGTTAGCTGCTTATCAAACAAGTGACACGTGTGTGATGCATTGTGGGAAGGATTGGAGGCTTTAAAAAAGGTGAATGACATCACATCACACCAGAATGTCTCCATTGTTCTCATTTAGTGGGTTAATTAATACTAATAATTTTGATACTATCTTGTCTAGCACAGTCTCTGGAGCGTAACAGTAAGAAGCATTTTGTATGAAAGTATTCTGTACTTCTGTATGACAACTATTAAAGAAACTTGAAACTTGAAACTTGAAACTTATTTAATTCTTTATTTCTGTTTGTCTCTATGTCCGTATGTTGGTGTCTGTTGCTCTCTCTGTATCTGTCTCTCTCTCTGTGTGTCTGTCCCTCTCTCCATTTCTGTCTTGCTCTCTAGGAGATCGTGTTATGGAGGAAGGCTCCAGAGAAAATGAGGAAGAGGAATTTCCATCAGCGATATGAGTCTCCGGAGCCCCGCCCACAACCGCTGACCGCCGAGCAGCCCGAGATGTGAGGACCATGCTGATGGACTGACACACGCACACACACACACACACACACACACACGCACACACACACACGCACACACACACACACACACACACACACACACACGCACACACACACACGCACACACACGCCTCCCTCACTGCTAAACAGCTGTAAGTGTGAGGGCTATCTGACTGAAAAACACTAATTTCTCTCTCTCTCTCTCTGAACTAAATCCTAATGGCTGAGTGATGAACATTGTGAGATGTGACGCCAAATCCAACACACACACTTTCCTACAATCGGTGTGTGCTGAACGTGACACAACACACTTAAATACACACAGATACACAAAAGGACCCACACATGAACACACTACTCGTTCCTGCTGAATAGAGAGAAGAGAAGAGAGGAGGGAGCACTCTGCCTGGCTTTGACCTCTGACCTGTCAACAGTACTGCTGAGACCTTGCACACCATGTTTAGACGGTCCTCCATGTTGGAAGAAACAACAGTTGCTACGTGCAAAACAAGGGTTACTATGTGCAAAACAAGGGTTGCTATGTGCAAAACAAGGGTTACTATGTGCAAAACAAGGGTTACTATGTGCAAAACAAGGGTTGCTATGTGCAAAACAAGGGTTGCTATGTGCAAAACAAGGGTTGCTATGTGCAAAACAAGGGTTGCTATGTGCAAAACAAGGGTTGCTATGTGCAAAACAAGGGTTGCTATGTGCAAAACAAGGGTTGCTATGTGCAAAACAAGGGTTGCTATGTGTTGATATGAGACAGATCAACAAAACTAATAATCTGGTGACTTACTGTATTCCTGCATCTTGTAAACAAAGTCACAGTGGAACAGTAATATAATGCTTTTCCACTGTTTCCACACAATTAGGCATTTTCTTTCTAAAGTGGTTACCAACTGTTACAGGCAGCCATGTTCGAAGAAAGAGAATTACACAAACATTGTATGTAAGGCCTCTATGGGAGCGTGTATGGGTTGAAATGTGGCTGGTACACTTAAGATGGCTACCATTGTAACCCGGTTTGATCATACCAGTGAGACTGGTACACTTAAGATGGCAACCACAAGCTCTGGCTGGACATTAGGAGTGCCACAATTAATCGACTCAATTGAATAAGTCGATTGTTAAATGATCAAAAGCATCTCGTCTGATGGCAATACAAGAGAGGAATAATATTAATTTAATTCCAAAGCACTAGGATTGTTCAAAAAGGCTCTTCAAAAACCTGTTGAAGTGCATGCTTTAGCTGGGGAAATAAAACTAAACTTAAATGAAAATGTTACATCTTCAGTTTCTTTTCTTATTTATTTTTTGGATGAATATTAATTGTTTAGATTTAATGGGTAAAACAATTGCTCGATGAATCAATGGACAGTTGCGACCGTCTCCCGTCCTCGTCGGTTCAATGTAGTCTCTTCAGCTCCGTCCAGATGAGACCATGACCACATCACTCTATGGCATGTCCTCTCTATCTGTTCTAGTTCTATGCATACCTCGGACCACATTCTGTGTAGTGTCTCTCTCCATACATTTGTCATATTGTACTGTCATATTGGTTCAGTTGATATGTTCTATCACCTGGATAAAGACTCATGAATTGTTGCATTTATTTTCATTTGAATGTAGTGATTGATTGGTTTGCTCTGAGAAGGTGGAACAGTTGGTAGACATCCAGCACTCTTATTGGACAGTCGGTAGGTATCCTGCACTCCGATAGCGCAGTTAGTAGGCATCCAGCACTCTGATTGGACAGTTAGTATGTATCCTGCGCTCTGATTGGACAGTCGGTAGGTATCCTGCACTCCGATAGCGCAGTTAGTAGGCATCCAGCACTCTGATTGGACAGTTAGTATGTATCCTGCGCTCTGATTGGACAGTCGGTAGGTATCCTGCACTCCGATAGCGCAGTTAGTAGGCATCCAGCACTCTGATTGGACAGTTAGTATGTATCCTGCGCTCTGATTGGACAGTTAGTAGACATCCAGCACTCTGATTGGACAGTTAGTAGGCATCCAGTGCTTTGATTGGACAGTCAGTAGGCATCCAGAGCTCTGATAGCGCAGTTAGTAGGCATCCAGCACTCTGATTGGACAGTCGGTAGGCATCCAGCGCTATAATTGGTCTTGTTATTTGTGGGCAGGATGCTGTGATTTGTTATTGGTGATACAGTGATACAATCGCTGATGCATTCAGGACAGCAGGACTTCTGTGGGAGGAAAGATGGCCGCCCACAGCCTAAACATCCACCTGCATGTGTACCATCATTGAGCCACTGATCATGTGTACTGAAGAAACTGAAGCCAGCATTCATCTGGGGTCCATTACAACAGTTAAAACCTCTTAAGCTGCAACGTCCCCCCGAATTTTTTGCAACCGGCACTTTGGCGACCCCTAGTGGCTCGAGTGTGCATATTTTGTAATACAATATATTTATCGAATTGAAGGCGTATTTGTTGCCTGTCGATAGCGACAAAACCCGACAAAATCTGTTCAGCGGTTCTTGAGTTACATGCCGGTATTTGAGGCTTGTGCAAAGTACACGGTATTGTGCAAAATACCACTCCCGACTCAGGCTGCAGTAGTTCCGTCAATCTAGATCCGATCTCGAAAATGATTATGGATCGTTGTAACCAATGAGTGTGGCTTTCCAATGATACCCCACATGGGGAGCTAAATAATAAAAACAAAAAACACGAAGAAACACGAAAACAGGAAGAGCAAAACAGCCAAATGAATTGAAGTCTATGAGAAAACTGAGTTTTTCTTTGTACACAGTTTACCAAAATCACTCCTAATCACTAATTTCTGAATGGATCTTTATGAAACTTGGATATGTACTACATAAGGCTTCAGGCTATGGCTCCGTCTGGATTTGTAAGCCATACCACCTTCTGGGGAAATACTACCTCTAGACTACTAACTACTACAGAAAAACTTGAGTAACAAGGTTTTTTTACAACTCAAGTTCAGACCTATGTTACTCTATTACGTTAGCACTAAAAGTGAATTTCCCTTCTGGAATCAGAAACTTCAGAATGTCATCTTTCAAAAGAGACCAGGCTCATGCATGTGCTATAAGGATAAAGTATGTTGTTTTGTTTTGCAAAAAAAGTATGCAGTCCTCAAGTTCAAGTAAAAAAATTGCCACTTTTCTGCCCGCTTCTCGATTCCTCCATGACCCAGGAGGTGAAAGATTGTCGCCAATTTAAGGCCGTTCCAGAGCATCAGGAAACGCACAGAAGTAGCATGAAGTTTCCTTGTGTGTCTCCTCCAGCAGTGTGTACAATGTGTATACTGTACTCATGCAGAAGTGACTTAGGCTGGTAAACTTATAAAGCTCCTCCCACAAACGGTTCAAAATGGCATGCGAGTGAACGAGGACTTTCATTCTTTCTAAACGGGTTGCTTCCTCTTCTCACATCTCCTACTCATTTCCCTTTCATGTTCCACTGAGGAATCGAGGATGAGATGCGAGGAAGACTCATCTGTAAATATCTGGAATTGACCCCTGATCTGTTCTTTCTTGATCTGTTCTGTTCCCTCTCTACCTTTGATCTGTTCTGTTCTCTCGAGCTTTGATCTGTGCTACTAATTTAATCTAATGTGTGTTACCTGTGGGTGCACTCTTTTTTTTCTTTCTATTTGACGGTTTCCTCCACACAAGATCTACTTCTACTACGCTGCACTGTAATACACTGTTACATAAAAGTTTAAAAGAAATCACTGTGATGCTGGTATGACTGGGTCCTGCTCTGAACACACACAGACAGTGATGTTGCGACAGGCTGAACTGGGTGTAGTTTAGGAGCTGAGAAGAGGACAGTGATGTTGCGACAGGCTGAACTGGGTGTAGTTTAGGAGCTGAGGAGTGGACAGTGATGTTGCGACAGGCTGAACTGGGTGTAGTTTAGGAGCTGAGAAGAGGACAGTGATGTTGCGACAGGCTGAACTGGGTGTAGTTTAGGAGCTGAGGAGTGGACAGTGATGTTGCGACAGGCTGAACTGGGTGTAGTTTAGGAGCTGAGGAGTGGACAGTGATGTTGCGACAGGCTGAACTGGGTGTAGTTTAGGAGCTGAGGAGTGGACAGTGATGTTGCGACAGGCTGAACTGGGTGTAGTTTAGGAGCTGAGGAGTGGACAGTGATGTTGCGACAGGCTGAACTGGGTGTAGTTTAGGAGCTGAGGAGTGGACAGTGATGTTGCGACAGGCTGAACTGGGTGTAGTTTAGGAGCTGAGAAGAGGACAGTGATGTTGCGACAGGCTGAACTGGGTGTAGTTTAGGAGCTGAGAAGAGGACAGTGATGTTGCGACAGGCTGAACTGGGTGTAGTTTAGGAGCTGAGAAGAGGACAGTGATGTTGCGACAGGCTGAACTGGGTGTAGTTTAGGAGCTGAGGAGTGGACAGTGATGTTGCGACAGGCTGAACTGGGTGTAGTTTAGGAGCTGAGAAGAGGACAGTGATGTTGTGACAGGCTGAACTGGGTGTAGTTTAGGAGCTGAGAAGAGGACAGTGATGTTGCGACAGGCTGAACTGGGTGTAGTTTAGGAGCTGAGGAGTGGACAGTGATGTTGCGACAGGCTGAACTGGGTGTAGTTTAGGAGCTGAGGAGTGGACAGTGATGTTGCGACAGGCTGAGCTGGGTGATAGAGTACATGCTCGTGGCCCAGTTCAGTCTCTGGTGATGACACCTCGTTCTGCTTGAAGGCCAGGAAAGTCCTAGTCATCTTATGCCAAGTCCACATACATAAACACATCTACCATGACTGTACTGCACTTATATTGTATATTGCTAGCTGCTATAGCCTACTGTATATCGCTAGCTACGATACTGTATATGGCTAGCTACTTATATTGTATATGGCTAGCTACAATACTGTATATCGCTAGCTATGATACTGTATATGGCTAGCTACACTACTGTATGTGGCTAGCTATTTATATTGTATATCGCTAACTACGATACTGTATATGGCTAATTACAATACTGTATATGGCTAGCTACCTATATTGTATATCGCCAAATACAATACTGTATAATATTATGGCTAGCTAGTAGCTACTTATATTGTATTTAGCTAACTATTATACTGTATATGGCTAACTACAATACTGTATATGGCTAGCTATATTGTATTTTGCTAACTACAATACTGTATTTCGCTAACTACAATACTGTATATGGCTAACTACTTATATTGTATTTCACTAACTACGATACTGTATATGGCTAGCTACTTGTTATATCAGAGTACAATAGTACTGTTTGCTTCATGTCCACCAACATGCTTTTTTACCATGTTTCACCCAGTGTATCTGATGTATCTTGGGTTCCTTTCTGAAAACCATTGTTCCTTCATGGTCTTCTTCCTGCACACCATAATAGTTGATGTTCCTTTGTTTGTCTTTTCTGTCTGTTCCATTGTCTTCCAAGCTTTCTGAACACTATACAGGCAGTGTGTGTTGGGTTTGGTTTCAGTGCCTGTAAAGGTAATGACGAAATACTAAAATGCCCAAAAAAAAATAGAAATTAATTAAATAAAAACTGCCCCTGTCCCCATCTGCCAGCCTGCATGTTAAGTTTTCTACAACTTCCCCTCATACTGTTGGCTTGTGTGGATGACTGATACTTGTATATATACCCTCTTACCCTGACTTATAACTTGGAGCAATCCATGAATAAAGCTACTTTATACTGATGGTTTGACTAGTTTGTTTTTATATTAACCAGGGGAGACCCTTGAGGTTAAAAACCTCCTATGTAGGCTGACTACTGTATGTTGGTAGGACAACAAAAAACAGTAGACAACAGTCAATAATACAGTACAATGAATGTCGGAAAATAATACATAAACAATAATCACAACACGATATGAAAACAATACAATATGAACACAGGAATAAATGCATACATACAATAATCGGTACTTGAGTGCATAAATACATGTAGCTTACATAAACAATTATTGCAGCAATACAATCCATTCAAACCTTTATTTAAATCTTGATAGATCATTGAGCTTACCCTCATTCACAATGACGTTGAGTTATACAATGTTAAAATAAACTAAAGATAAATGGTTACATATTGAAACAATTTGTGACCATGATCAACTGCCCAGAGGTTATGAGTATTGATCTGTAATGTATGAGAGTATTGATCTGTAGGGCAGTAGTCGGCAATAGGCGGCTCGCGCGCCTAAATTGGTCCGCCAGCAATTATATCTGCCCCGTCAGATTATTTTGAAAAAAATATTGAAATGGTCACGTGGACTGGGAGAACCAATGGAAAATTCCTATTGTTTCTCAACAGTCCAGTGCGCTCCACAGAAAGGGCCGTCTGATAGACGCATTGGTTGCGCGTAATGTAAGATAGACCGATAAGAGCGAGACGCTTGTCTCTGGTTTTATAATAAAATGGCAAAAAGGTAAAGGTATAATGTTCAGTGCAAATGTGTATGTCGTTTACAGTTTATTATGCCACCTATGCAGTTCGTTTATTTTGTCCATTCTCTGCCTCTGCCACAAATGTGTGTCTTAGTTATAAGGTGGTCTGTCACAGAGTTAAAATGTTTTCACTATCAACATATTCAATTAGCCATTGTTTTTGTTTCTGGCCCGCCATACAATGGCTTGGAAAAAATGTGGCCCGAGGCCAAACTTAATTGCTGACCCCTGCTGTAGGGTATGATAGTATTCATCTAGTGTATGAGTATTGATCTGTAGGGTGTGTTGAAGATCGCTCCATGTGTTTGGAGACTAAACAAAAAGGCTGACTTTCGGAGGGAGCCAGGGGGGCGCACCACGTAGCTGCGCTGCAGTGCAATGCGGACATCCCGGGTTTGACTCCCGGACCCGGCGACCCTTGCCGCATGTCTTTCCCCCATGTCTTCTTCCAACCTTCCTCTCTGTCGGGCCTGTCCGAAATAAAGCAGTAAAATGCTCAAAAGAAAAAAGGCTGACTTTCCAAATTCAGAACAGGCTCGGCGACCAGAAGCATGAGCCAGTCATTTAACAGAGTCCAAATTTCCATTCCATAGTTGCATTTTGTGATGTAAGATGGTAGTTTTCCAGTAAGGGCATAATAGATGCAAATAGAACAAATACTAATGTTTCTTACATCTCGACCAAGCAACCTTACCATACAAAATAAAGTATTATAAACTATCACCAGTAATAAATCAGAGGGAGGAATGATGGTCTAGGGCAGATTATTTTGAGAATATAATTTTAGTCTAGGCTATATATTTAAGCTATAATGTCCAAACAGAAACTACCACCACCTAAAGAATGCTTATTATACTTTGTTTTATCCATGTTGAGAGTGAATAACAGGTAGGCTATAGGCAGCCAGGTGCAATGTAGCGCTTGCTCAACATGAATAAAGTCTGTGGACAGTGCCTGGTGCTGAAATAGCAAACAGGCAGCGTGGTATGAAATTAAAACACCAGTTCACTAACTCATTCAAACTTTATCTTTACTTACTGTATATACAGTATCACTGACGGAACCACACATGTGAACACTAACAATGCAAACTGACGTCAAATCGGAGCAAAAAAAGCTGAATCCGCTTTTATGTATATAAGAATTACAACAAGACATTCATTAACTATGATTCAAACTCATTACGTACGGCCAGCAGACCTTTCTTTACTCGGCTGCAGTACTGTGGAACAGCCTGCCTAGCAGCATTAAACAGGCCCCCGGGTTAACTGGCTTCAAAAAGCATGTACGATCATGGTTATCGGCATAGGAAAGAGAGGGTAGCATATTTATTTATTATTCTTTTATTTCAACTGTATATGCATATTGTATCTTAATGTTTTATGATGTTGTTTTATGTTGATTGAGTGTTTATGTTGTATGTCCTGTTTTAATACCAGGGACCATGATGGAAATAAGTGCTTGCATTTTTATCATGTTTTTATCCCTTTCTAATCAGTGTCCGCTCGACAGGTACAGGAGAGCTCCGGTAGATCCAGCAGGTCAATTCACACAGGAAGGAGAGACCCCTTGGACACCAGGTCGGCAGCTCACCCAAAAAGGAGAGGCCTGACAGACATAGCAGTGCAGTTCACATGAGAAGGAGCGACCCAGCAAACAAGACTATTGAGAGAGCAGGTGAACATCGGGATCAACCGGGAGGCAGACGCTGTAGCTCGTTAACATGGCTGCCATATGTTGTAAAATGTTGTACTTGAACCCCTGATAGTGTATTTTATTTTCTCAAGTTTGAGAAAGAACATGACAAGAAACACTCTCTTAAACAGTACTGTATATTTGTATCTTGTATGTCATAAATGTCTGGATGTAACAGTAGCCTACTGTTTATCTGTATGTCATGATATATATCTGTACGGCCCCCGTAAAAGTCCAACCCCCCCCCCTCCCAATGTACAGTTTCCTCCTCCTCGTATGTATATAGTTTCTGTTAGGATCTCTGTTTAACAGTACTGTATATTTGCATATCTTGTATGTCACAAATGTAACAGTACTGTATACCTGTATGTCAGAAATGTCATGATTGATTGAACATTTTATTAACAGATTGCAGAATGGGTACAATACAGTACAGCTCAATACACACAATTGTTAAGGGGATGCAGTCATGCAGACCAGAGAAAGACTTTCGTCTTGTTTACATCAGGGTCCCCCATTTTCAACAAGACGAAAGTCTCTCTGGTCTGCATCCCCTTAACAATTGTGTGTATTGGGGCGGCTACGTGGCGTAGTGGGCAAGGCGCTCGCCACGAATGACGGAGACGCTGGGCTTACCTGTTCGAGCCCAGCGTTCCACATTGCTTTCAGTTTAGCTGGTCGTTCATACTAATACACATTGGCCGTATTAGGGGGTGGGGAACTGATGGGTGGGGATCGGGTGTTGTGGACAGCGACTCCTACAGGTCGGTTGGTGCGCCTGCGCAGTAGAATCAGGAAGTGTCGGGGGCAGCGTGAGCCTCCCACGCGTTACTCCTCGCCACTGAGAGATCGAGCTGCGCAGGTGAAAAGATGCGACTGCTGTTACCTCAAGTACCGGAGGGGACTTGTGCTATGTATGACTTAGTCCACATTGCAGCCGGCTTGTAGGAGGCAAGAAACAGCGTTCGTGACAGGGGAGGGTTGAATTGGATGATACGAAATTGGGATGGGAGAAAATATAGAAAATGGGAGAAAAAGTGGATAAAAAAAAAACAATTGTGTGTATTGAGCCGTACTGTATTGTACCCATTCTACAATCTGTTAATAAAGTTTTCAATCAATCAATCAAACTGTATTGTAGCCATTCTGCAATCTGTTAATAAAGTTTTCAATCAATCGTGTATGTCATAAATGTTACGATTAATTAAAATTGTGTGTATTGAGCAGTACTGTATTCTTGTACCCATTCTACAATCTGTTAATACAGTTTTCAATCAATCAATGTTTGTTTCGTTTTCCTGAAAAACGAATCAAAGTCACATGACCTTTAATTTAGAGGGTCCTTGTAGTGTTTCCTCCTCCACATGCCTTCTCTGGATGTGCCTGTTCCAAAATTACATTATTGTCTCACCAGAAAATGCAAACATATTTTTTTATGCACCACCAATCATTATTTATGAAATAATTGTATTGTTGAGACAAGGACTTGCTATAACATCACTTAAAATAACATGTTTCTGTATAACCCTCTATAACGTTTAGGCAAATGTGTAGGCAGCTATGCTCCGACGGGTCCTATCACACGTTGTTAGCCAGGAGGAAATATATGTTGACCTCCTCTGTGAGCATTTCGGAAACACTGCCATGCAAATATAAACATTTATTGAATCGCGACTTAATGAACACCATGGCATCTATTAGCCAGTACTAGTATATATATAGTTTATATTTAAAACCCGGACACTCGGACAGGATGTCTGTAAACCGGGTTCTGCAGGTCTTCTCTCGGGCACACAGGGTCCTGGCTCCCCGGGGCAGGGTGCTCGGATGCCCGGCGATGTTTAACCAGAACATCGCTCTCTCTCCTCCAGGTTCCAGTCGAACCGTCTCGTCTAATAACTCTTCCGCCAGACCGCCAGACACCTCGCTGTTCGTCCCGCTGGCCCTAAAGAACGAGTCCTCTACTGACTGGCTTGTAGGAGCAGAACTCACTCAGCCGCTGGAGAAAAGTAAGTCTGATTGATTGGTTGATTGAAAACTTTATTAACAGATTGCAGAATGGGTACAATACAGTACAGCTCAATACACACAATTGTTAAGGGGATGCAGACCAGAGAAAGACTTTCGTCTTGTTTACATCAGGGTCCCCCATTTTCAATTCATCATAACATATGTGACATACATGACATACAGATACATCTCTTCGGTTCAAATAACAAACTCAGCAAGACCGACGGCTTCTCAGTTACAGTGGGTGACAATATTGTCACAAGGAAAGAAGATATTACCTACCTGGGTTCCATCCTAGAGGCTAATCTTTCCAGTGACAAAATGGCATCCAATGTAATAAAAAAAAAGTCAACCAACTAACTAGATTCTTGTACCGGATCTCCTCTCTGGTAAACAAGAATACCCTGAAGACTCGTAGCAGGAGCACTCATTCAAGGGTACTACGACTGTAACTGAGGGGTACAATTCCCTGACTGTATTACTAGATATGATACTTACTACCACTACCTTTGTACTTAATATTCGGCCACCCAGTACACGGCATAAATATATTATGATGAACACTGTCACGTAGATGAAACGGATCCAACACAAATGTACGAATTAGAAATAGGTCTTTATTTCTACACAGCGATGGTGTGTAGAGCAAGCACTTAATCAAATCAATCACATTTATGAATGGAATTAGTATGCACTTTTATGGCAAGAGTATTCGTCGGTATATCAATAGAGAATGTCCAATCTCTGAAGGCGCAGGTGGTACATATACGACCTGGAATAGTTTAAGGAATAACAGCAATGATACTTTAATGATTATATACTGGATACACTAGAGGGGGTTAATCCGGTCGCTTGTAAGCCGACAGGAGTAGGAGGGGGGGGGGGGGGTAGAATCCGGCTGCCTCATCCGGCCAAGGGTATCCCAGGTGAACCCACTGTAGTGCCGTTCAATGCGCCGGCGATCCTTGGACCACAGATGAAAGCAGGTGGACTCTTTGTGGGCCGGCTCTCTCCGGTCCACGGGGGAGAGACGTGAAGCGACCTCGTCTTGCAGAGCGTCTCCTCACCTTGCGTCCTCTCCAGGGGGGGGGGTTCCAACACACGGCAGTGTCGGGGGTCTTTATCCATGGAATAATCAAAGTATACAAAGCATAATCCGTGCCTGGGAAGGCGGGCTGTCGTCGGTAGAATAATCCGGTATACAGGTCCACTCGCTCGTCGGCTCTGGGGCTCCTCGGGTGCAGCTTCACGTGGGGTCAACCACCCTGGGTAAGCAGCCAGTTCTCTGCCCGAAACGATGGGGTACTGACTACGGTAGTATTCTCACCGCACGAAGCACTATATATTAACAGACTATTATTAGCTTAATAGACTACGTCCAACTCGACGATATAGTGCCAAATATGACTTCAAATATTAATATACACGATGTCTCAATACCGATGGTAGGCGCACTTGGCCTTACTCCCACACGTGGCGTCGCGGGGAGGCTTTACGTCTGTGACTCTATTGGAGGGTAAGAAACTGGACTGAAAAGGAAGTCCTACTTTAGTAGCGCAGTATATATACGCACTATGAACAAATAGTCCCATTAGTGGTGCGGTAGCTAGATTCCTACGCGGAACTAGGACTTGTTCGTACATGTGGAGCGGTACGCTTGAACTGGGTCTGAGGGGTATGGCAGCCTGGCACCAAGGTCTCGACCAATAGTAGAATGGAGACTATTATGGGATGTTCAGTAGGCTAGAATGGATATTCAATGCATATTGTACAAGGAATATACAAGGGATATCAGGGAATATTAGAGAATATACAAATACAATTAAATATATATATATAAATAAATATATATATTCGGTTTAATCTGGCCCTTCACAACAGCCACCCCCTGATTGGTCCCAGACCTAATCAGTTAAACAGAGACAGATTAATCGCGTTGTCTATTTACACATAAGGGTTTGCTGTAGGGGTCAGTCAACTTCACAAAGTCATAGGGTTGTAGGGTCATGGTCATCATCGATTGTGTCTGGGAGTCGAGGCAGTTCTATGAGCCTCGCCACGGGACGGGTGTAAGTGCGACCCTGGACGAGCACTTCAGCTGCTCGGACCTTGCCGTCGGCACCGGTGATCACTTTGCTTACGCGGCCGGCCGGCCACATAGCTCTGGGCAGTGATTGATCAATAATCATGACGACTGTTCCTTCTGTCAAATTGTCTCTCTCCTTTACCCACTTCTGGCGGGTCTGTAGAGACGGTAGGTAGTGCAGTAGGAAACTGTTCCAAAACTTGTCGGCTAATACTTGGCTGTACCTCCACATTCGTCGGCCGTTCGCTTCTTCAGGCCGGTACATTGTCTGTGGTAATGCAGGATCTAGCCGCCCCATCAGGAGTGTGTTGGGGGTAACTGGGTCGATATCCGCCACATCACTGGAGACATATCCGAGGGGCTTCGAGTTAAGTACTCCCTCAATCTCCGTGAGGACTGTCATTAGGACTTCTTCCGCCACAGTCTGGGCCCCAAGTACTGCGTACAGGGCTGTCTTTATGGAGCGCACTTCTCGTTCCCAAGTGCCACCGAAGTGGGGTGCGTTTGGGGGGTTGAATTGGAAATCAACCTGTGCGGGAGCGAGGTGGGTCTTAAGTTCTGGGCCCATAGCTTGGAAGCTCTCTCTCAGCTCTCTTTCGCCGCCTTTGAAGTTTGTCCCATGATCGGACAATAGGGTAGACGGTCTTCCTTTCCGTGATGTGAATCTACGGAAGGCCATAAGGAATGAGTCTGTGCTCATGGTCGGGAGAAGCTCGATGTGTATCGCTCTGGTGGTCATGCATTTGAATACAATACCCCACCGCTTCTCGGTTCCTCTTCCTTTCTTTATGTGCAGCGGGCCAAAGCAGTCCATACCCGTTGAGTGGAATGGCTTGTCACCGATTCGGAGGCGACATGGAGGAAGGTCAGCCATCCTTGGTATGCTGGGCTGCGCGCGCCACTTGCGGCAGTCTAGACATGTTCGCTGGAAGCGTCGTACCGCCTCTCTTCCTTGTAGGATCCAGTAACGACGTCTGATTTCCGCGAAGACTCTTTCTGCTCCTGCGTGATGTACATCCTCATCGTATTTCTTTATAATCAGCTCTGTGACCTTGTGTCGGCTGTTCAATACGATCGGGTATTTAATGTCATCCGGTAGATTGGGGGCTCTGCGTAGGCGACCACCCACTCTGAGGAGGGTATGAGCGTCGCTCTCGGGGGCCAGATGAATTAATCTGCTGTCGGATGGGACGGGCTTTCCTCCCTGTAGACAGGCCAATTCATCGGGGAACGAGTCTCTCTGGGCTCGCTGCAGTAGAAGCAATTCTGCTTCCTCGTAGTTAGCTGCTGACATATCAGCGGGGGACTTGCACTCCGGGTGGTACCGCAGGAATGTTCTTTGTTGTGCACTCTCTATGGACGTGCAATCGTCTATGTTAGGGTCGGTGGAGGCTACGGTGCTCAATCCACAGAACACAGACTTCTTATTTTCCACCTCCTCTGGACTTGCTTCCCTCGGGATAGGCATGGGCCACTGTCCTTCCGGGAGTCTTAGGAATGCGGGGCCGTCACTGTAGACATTGCGACGGGTGAGGTCATCCAGGGGCATCCCCCGGGTGATGACGTCAGCTGGGTTCTGTTTTGTATCAACGTAGCGCCACTCTGTTTCTCCGGTTAACTCTTCGGTTAAGTCTTGAATCTCGGTGACTCTGACTCCCACGAAGACTTTGTACTTGCATGAGTCCGATTTGATCCAGGCGAGTACCGTCGTGGAATCTGACCACAGGATTGTTCTAGACACCGGTATGGTGAGCTCACGTTGGATGAGCGTGGCTAGGTGCGCTCCGGCTAGGGCTGCGCAGAGCTCTAGACGTGGGATAGATTGTTGCTTGCGTGGGGCTATTCTCGAGCGGGCGAGGACAAATGCTGTGTAGACCTCTCCCCCCTGGTCTTGGGCCCGCAAGTAGGCTACTGATCCGTATGCGACCTCTGAGGCGTCACTGAAGACGTGTAAGTCCATTTTACATGTCTCTGGCCTCACCGTGGGTGGGAAGTAGCTTCGGCGCATATTAACGCCTGGGAGTGAGTGGAGCTCCATCTCCCACTCTCTCCAGGTGGATGCAAGGTGTGCGGGAATGGGGTCGTCCCAGCCCTGGTCCTTGTCCCACAATGCTCGTACAATCATTTTTGCCCTGGTGGTGTACGGTAGAATACATCCTAGCGGGTCATATTGTCGGGCGAGTGTTGTGTACACACTCCGTCTGGTGGTCGGCGCCGCCGCCGGCCTTCCCTGCTCCGTAGTCAGGGGCTTGTGTCTGTAGTGAAGCGAATCTTTTTTGAATCGCCACACCAATCCCAGGGTCATCTCCTGGGTTTCTCCCGGGATTGTAGCCATCCAGGTCTCGCTGCTGGCTGCCTTGTCCTCGGAGGAGAGGCTGCGCAGTACTTGCGGATCGCTGCTGGCCCACTGCCTGAGATCAAAGCCGCCTTTGATCAATGAGGCGCGGAGTTTAATCAGGAGAGCCTCGGCTTCTTCTTGGGTTGAAAGGCTTTGTAGACAGTTGTCTACGTAGAAGCTGTTCTTTACGCTGTGTCGGACCTCTTCGTCCGCTGCTGGGTCCTCTGCTACATGTTTCTGTAGTGCAAATGTAGCACAGCAGGGGCTGCACGTCGTTCCGAAGGGGAGGACTTCCCATTGGTAGATGGCTGGGTGCTCATCTCCTGGCTTCTCTCTCCATAGGAACCGTAACAGGGGCTTGTCCGCCTCTACTAATCTCACCTGCAGGAACATTCCTTTAATGTCCCCGCTGATGGCCACCTTTTCCTGGCGGAAGCGGAGTAGAACGCCGAGTAGGGAGGGGCCGAGTGTGGGACCGGGCAGTAACTCTTTATTCAGATTTTGGGATCCGATCTGGTAGCTGCAGTTAAATACTATGCGGTCTTTACCGTTGTGATGGACCTTGTGGTGAGGCACGTACCACGATTCAGTGGTCTGGTCAGCCTCTTTAATGTCCATCTTTGTGACGTGTCCCGCTGTGATGAGCTTCTCAATCTCAGCGCGGTATACACTCTCTTGGGCGGGGTTCTTGGCTAAGCGCCGCTCCGTGTTCAGCAGGTACCGTTCTGTGGCGTCTGTCTTGGCGTGGAAAGTAGGCATTCCTTCTCGCCGCAGGAGTGGCGTGGCGTATCTCAACACGCCGTTGACCGGGACTCTCTTGGTCCCTGTCTCGAGGATGTGAATGGCGTAAATGTCATCTTTAGAGCGAATGTCTTTCTTTCCGTTCTTAAAGGGCATTTGTTCCAAGGTCCATAGCCGCTCTACGTGTTGCAGGAGTGCGGTTTCTCCCTCTGTGACTCGGGAGTGGAGACATCTAGTGGCTGTACTTCGGTTGAGAGATTTGGCGAGCGGGCCTTGGAGAGTCCATCCCAAACGGGTCTCGACTGCTGCAGGACAGCCTCGGGGTCCGGTATGAACCCGGTCTATCGGGACAATGAGGTCTGCATGGTCGGAGCCT
Organism: Notolepis coatsorum; assembly: GCF_963971535.1. NCBI lineage: Eukaryota > Metazoa > Chordata > Actinopteri > Aulopiformes > Paralepididae > Notolepis > Notolepis coatsorum. Next base: position 166,655,354 of record NC_140165.1, on the reverse strand, counting down.
ATCAACAGGGTCGGCATAGCATTGTCTATGAGCGGGATCGGTAACTTGCGCAGATGTACATATTTCTCCATCAGCTTGGCGACGGGGTATGTGTACCGCGACAGTCCTATTTCTTGGCTGGTGAAAGCGTCTGTAATCTGGTACCGTCGCTCAGGCTGGCCGCTTGCTGCGATAGAGAATGAGACATTCTCGCCCTTTATCGTCTTCAAATCTCGTCTTATTGTCCGAATTGTCATTTGGGTTTCGCTTCCCCGCAGCCCTAGCTGGGCCGCAGCGGAGGCGAGCAGCAGGGTCTTCTCTGACCCGTCATCGAGGACGGCGTAAGTGTCCAGGACTTTATTCTGGTAGCTTAGTGTCACACGCACTACTTTTAGGAGTACTCGGGCTCCACTGCTGCTGGCGGGATCGATGTACATGACGCTCGCTTTGCGGCTGGATGGTGCGGGTGAAGGGCGCCGTCTGTTACTGTCGTGAAGTATGTCCAGATGGGCTCCATCGCACTTGGTGCACCTTTTCTTTAAGCGGCATTCGGCTGCCATGTGTGAGCGCGCACAGCGAAAACAGCGCTTGTTGGATTTTATCCATTGACTTGCTTCCTCCGCGTTCAGCTTGGGGAAGGAGTCACATTGCGCTAGCCAGTGTTCTTTCTCACAGTAGGGGCACACTATCTTCCACTTCTCCGTTCTGGAGGGGGTACTGTGGCTCCTGCTGCTCGGTACTGACTCCGATTGGTGCATCACAGTCACCGATCTTCTTCCATCATTTAGTCGTCTGGTTCCTTCTCTGGAGCCAGGGGTGCTCCGTCCGAATGTATCTAGCCGTAGGCTGCTGACTTCTCTCGCCAGGAAGTCTGCTAGATCGAGGAGGTTCGGTTCGGGGCCATTCGGGTCTCTGTGGTCCCTCTGCCGCCTAAAGCGCTCCTGACGAGCGGGCGGCAGCTTCTCCAGAATCCTTTCCACATTTGAGTTGGCGTAAAGTTCATGCCTCCCCTTCTCTCTTTGCGCTCCCAACATCCCTACCAGGGACTGCACTCTGATGGACAGGTCGTCCAGTGCTCGATTGTCTATTGCTGGGGGTAAGCGGTCGATGTGTCGGATCTCCTGGATCACGTAATCCCATATGCGCCCATACCTCTGGTCCAATGCTACCAGCGCTGCTGTGTATGGGGTGGTGGAAGTCGCGTAGGCGAGCGCTATATTATGTGCGCGGGGCACCTTTAAGTGCTTCAGTAGGATGGCGTATTTGTGGCGTTCATCCAATACATCCACCAACATGGTCTCCAGACACATGCGGAGTTCTGTATACTGGGCCCGGTTCTCTTGGGTGAAGTCGGGTACCATAGGCGTGCCAATGTATGACGCTGACTGTGGATACATCGGCGAGCGTTGGGGGAGAGGCCTCCTAGGCGAGTCTCCTCCCGCTCCTTGGTATGGGCTGGTACCGGCAGTGTACCATGGCCCGCTTGTCCAGGTGCTGTTCCTCGGTGCGGGTCGTGCGTCGTGCTCACCCGTGTATAGAGTCGGGGGTCTGTAGCGCAGATCCGCGGGAGTATAGCCTGGGCTGTACCGGACCTCCTGGTCCGGTAGAGTACTGTGCTGTCTTCGGGCGTGGTTCTCCTCCTCTTCCTCTTCGTCTTCAGTTAGGTCATCCAGTGCTTGTAGTCTCTGGTTTAGCCTCTCCACAGGATATGCTGCTCCTTCCCGGTTGCTAGGTCTCGCTTGGACCGGTGGGGGGAGGTGGTCTGTGGGGGGTATAGACCTCGTCTGTTGGTCAAGTTCAGGGTTGTTTACTCGGCTAGGGGATGCCGCCCTGGAGGTGTGTCTAGACGAGTTCCTGGAGCCTCTGGCGGAGGGAGAGGGTGTTGTCCGTCTGATCAGCTGTTCTATTAGTTGCGACTGCTGTCTGTCGCGCGCTGCGTCCCGTTGAGCACCGGCTCGTTCTCGGGCCACATTCTCTTCCATCTGAATGCGTCTTATTTCTAGACGTATCTGCTCGTGTTCGCTTCGCTGCTGGATCTGCAGTCGGTCGCGTTCAGCAGCGGCGTTCAGGCTGATGAGGAAGGCCTGCTGTAGGGTCCTCTCTGCCTCGCTGGGAGAAGGCGGTTGTATAGGGGAGCCTTCCCTCGGGGTACTCCTGGCGGAGCCTTGGAGCTCTATCTCCACGGTGCTCTCCCCGTCTTCTTCCGTGCCGAGTTCTCTCTCGGTAGCGTTGTATTCCTCCCGGGACTCATCGGGGACTACTTCTTCAGTACTGGCGGGGTGTGAAGTCATGTCTGGTTCCCACTGGTCCCCACCGTGAACTTGGTCAGTTACATTAGAGCCTAGGGCTGGGCGATATGACCAAAAACGTTATCGCGATAAAATTATAAAATTATTTTCATATAATTCGATATCGATAATTATCGTCGATATAATGTATGTCAAGTTTAATTAACTTATTATGCTGCTGCGAATGTCTCGAGTCGAGTTGATGTCGTCATCAGTCCGCGCACGTTAGAAGTTAGCCGTCAAGCGGAATATCTCATGGCAATGTAATAAATATGACACTAAAATACTCTCTTCCGCCACAATATATTGAAACGACGTCCACTGTATACCCACACTACTATGAACGTGGCCTCAGAATTCATGCCGCACACATACTCGGCACGTAAATATATAAAACATCGACGTGCAAGCTAGTTAGCCTAGCCAGCCTGTTGTCTTATTATGCTGCTGCGAATGTCTCGAGTCGAGTTGATGTCGTCATCAGTCCGCGCACGTTAGAAGTTAGCCGTCAAGCGGAATATCTCATGGCAATGTAATAAATATGACACTAAAATACTCTCTTCCGCCACAATATATTGAAACGACGTCCACTGTATACCCACACTACTATGAACGTGGCCTCAGAATTCATGCCACACACATACTCGGCACGTAAATATATAAAACATCGACGTGCAAGCTAGTTAGCCTAGCAAGCCTTGTTGTTGAGTGAGTCCTACCTCTCTACCCAGAGGTGCAGCGCTGGGTCTCCTTCCTGGTCTCATTCGCTCTCGGCCATCTCCTTCACCGATTGGTTGTTAGTGCGTGCTCATATCCAAGCTTGGAAAATCGATATATCGAAACTTTGCGACCACGTTTCATGTTTATTTCGAGGAAATAATTTATCGCGATAGTTATCGTTATCGTTTTATCGCCCAGCCCTATTAGAGCCCGTAGGGGCCTCTATGGTCGGGGTAGTCTGGGCGTTGGGGTTAGACATACTTTTACTTTCTAGTTTTACCGCGTTTACTGTTAGTAGAAGACTAGGTTGTTGACTGACAGCGTAGGCCTCTAAGTACTGAGGGAGCCGTCGTTCGCGCTGCAGGCGTTGGTTAGGAGGATCGTTTCGTGGAGTGTTCATCATAGGCCATTTCAATATTAATAACACTATATTAATATTACACTAATTACCCTCCGGCTCGAAGGACCAATTGTAACTGAGGGGTACAATTCCCTGACTGTATTACTAGATATGATACTTACTACCACTACCTTTGTACTTAATATTCGGCCACCCAGTACACGGCATAAATATATTATGATGAACACTGTCACGTAGATGAAACGGATCCAACACAAATGTACGAATTAGAAATAGGTCTTTATTTCTACACAGCGATGGTGTGTAGAGCAAGCACTTAATCAAATCAATCACATTTATGAATGGAATTAGTATGCACTTTTATGGCAAGAGTATTCGTCGGTATATCAATAGAGAATGTCCAATCTCTGAAGGCGCAGGTGGTACATATACGACCTGGAATAGTTTAAGGAATAACAGCAATGATACTTTAATGATTATATACTGGATACACTAGAGGGGGTTAATCCGGTCGCTTGTAAGCCGACAGGAGTAGGAGGGGGGGGGGGGGGTAGAATCCGGCTGCCTCATCCGGCCAAGGGTATCCCAGGTGAACCCACTGTAGTGCCGTTCAATGCGCCGGCGATCCTTGTACCACAGATGAAAGCAGGTGGACTCTTTGTGGGCCGGCTCTCTCCGGTCCACGGGGGAGAGACGTGAAGCGACCTCGTCTTGCAGAGCGTCTCCTCACCTTGCGTCCTCTCCAGGGGGGGGGGTTCCAACACACGGCAGTGTCGGGGGTCTTTATCCATGGAATAATCAAAGTATACAAAGCATAATCCGTGCCTGGGAAGGCGGGCTGTCGTCGGTAGAATAATCCGGTATACAGGTCCACTCGCTCGTCGGCTCTGGGGCTCCTCGGGTGCAGCTTCACGTGGGGTCAACCACCCTGGGTAAGCAGCCAGTTCTCTGCCCGAAACGATGGGGTACTGACTACGGTAGTATTCTCACCGCACGAAGCACTATATATTAACAGACTATTATTAGCTTAATAGACTACGTCCAACTCGACGATATAGTGCCAAATATGACTATTCAAATATTAATATACACGATGTCTCAATACCGATGGTAGGCGCACTTGGCCTTACTCCCACACGTGGCGTCGCGGGGAGGCTTTACGTCTGTGACTCTATTGGAGGGTAAGAAACTGGACTGAAAAGGAAGTCCTACTTTAGTAGCGCAGTATATATACGCACTATGAACAAATAGTCCCATTAGTGGTGCGGTAGCTAGATTCCTACGCGGAACTAGGACTTGTTCGTACATGTGGAGCGGTACGCTTGAACTGGGTCTGAGGGGTATGGCAGCCTGGCACCAAGGTCTCGACCAATAGTAGAATGGAGACTATTATGGGATGTTCAGTAGGCTAGAATGGATATTCAATGCATATTGTACAAGGAATATACAAGGGATATCAGGGAATATTAGAGAATATACAAATACAATTAAATATATATATATAAATAAATATATATATTCGGTTTAATCTGGCCCTTCACAACAACGACTATGCGTGCACCTCATGGTACCGAAGCACCTCAAAACAAAATTACAAACATCTCAAAACAAACTAGTCAGACTACTGCTTGACCTTACTCCTAGAACCCACCTCACCCCTGCCCACTTTGACAACCTAGGATGGCTTAGAGTAGACGACAGAGTACAGCAACTTGCAATGGGCCTGGTCTACAAGATACACTACACGACCGACCAAGGTACCCATGTACATGTCAAAATACTTCCCAAAGGTCAGTGAATACCACAATCACAACACCAGAGGGAGCTCCACAAATCATGTTAAACCCAGATTCGGCTCAAACAAGGGACTAAACACTTTTCGCAATTATGCCACATCAATGTGGAACGCCCTACCCACAGCTGTAAAGGAATGTGAATCACTACCCACTTTCAAAAACACTAAAAAAACACCTAAGGGAGACTGCAACTCGAAACTGGCCCCTGTAAATGTCCGAACACAACCCCCTCCAATGTACAGTAAATTACCAAGTATGGTCTTGTCAATAATCCAATGTACAGTTTTGTTTGTACAGTTGTACAGTGTCCCCCACCCACCCACCCCTCCTACCCAACCACCCACCCAACCACCTCCAATGTACAGTCCACCCCCACCCCCACCTACCCAATCCAATGTACAGTTTCTACGTCAAATGTATATACTCTTTTTTCTGGACTCTTTTTGTATCACAAACAGTACTCAGGGTGTCCGCGGATCCTTAAAAAGTCTTAAATTGGTTTATCAATAATTAAGGCCTTAGTTTGTCTTAAAATGTCTTAAATCCATTTTCAGAGGTCTTAAAAATGCCATAGAAAGGAAAGATAAAATGCCATGTCATGTTTTATTATGAAATCTGGGGAAGTACGGTTAACGGGAGATAAAGTCGGGAGTTTTTATTGACCGCGTTGTAGCATCACGCAGACCGGAATGGGGCGGAACCAACACAGGTCCTTATGTTGACCGGGAACAATTTCAGTGGAGTCTAGCTAACGTTAGCAAGGCGAAGCGGAAGCGATAACGTTACGTTTAGTTTAGCATTTGCACTCGTTAATATGGGAAAGTGCCAATTTAACGAGAACTGGCTCGACAATCCACTGTTTGCGCCATGGTTGGTCCCAGTCAAAGTCAAAGACCATTACGAGGCTCGCTGCAACAACAAAAAAAGAGCAGTCGAGTCGCACATGCTGAGCAGCGCTAAGCGTACCTCTGCAAAAACGGCGCCTGCAAACTACTATTTCGAATTTCTTTTTGGCCCCGCCATCTCAGGTAGGACTATAACATCTGCACCAACAGAAGTCTGGATAACATGCGGCTCCACGCCAACACTTGAAGCTGAGGTCTTAACTTGAAAATAATCTATTCACGGATGTAAACAAGGACACGTTTGTGTTTATGTTCGATGAGAGTCACCCACTATGTATTTTTTCCTCCCACCCACCCCTCCTAATGTACAGTATCCTCCCATCATATGTATGTTAGGATCTATGGGTAACAGTACTGTATATTTGCATATCTTATATGTCACAAATGTAACAGTACTATATACCTGTATGTCCCTATGCCATAAATGTCATGTATGTTGAGTGTCATAAATGTCACTATGAATTGAAAATGGGGGACCCTGATGTAAACAAGACAAACGTCTTTCTCTGGTCTGCATCCCCTTAACAATTGTGTGTATTGAGCCGTACTGTATTGTACCCATTCTGCAATCTGTTAAACAAAGTTTTCATTCATTCAACCAAACCACAAAAACAAAACGACTGGATGAATAAATGAAAAACTTTATTAACAGATAACAGATCAATACACACAATTGTTAAGGGGATGCAGACCAGAGAGACTTTCGTCTTGTTTACATCAGGGTCCCCCATTTTCAATTCATAGTAACTGTACTGTTACATTTGTGACATATGCAAATATACAGTACTGTTACCCAGAGATCCTAACAGAAAATATATACATATGATGGGGAGGAGACTGTACATTAGGAGGGGGGGGGGGGGGGGGTGCGTTGGACATTTACGGTGCCCAGTTTCTAATTGCAGCCTCCCGTAGGTGCTCTTTAAGAGCGGTTTTGAATGTGGGCAGGGGTAAAGTGGGTTTTAGGAGTGAGGTTAAGCAGTAGTCTGACCAGTTTGTTTTGTGATGTTTGTAATCTTGTTTTTAGGGCCTTTGAGGTGCTTTGGTACCATGAGGTGCAAGCATAGTCGTAGTACCCTTGAATGAGTGCTCCTGTTAGAGTCTTCAGGGTATTCTTGTTTACCAGAGAGGAGATCCGGCACAAGAATCTAGTTTGTTGGTTGACTTTTTTGATACCCTGGGGAGGGTGGTAATAGTTATGTGTTCTGACAGGTATCAGTCCTATGGTGATAATCATGTGTTCTTACAGGTATCAGTCCTATGGTAGTATGTGTTCTGACGGAAATGTGGCTGTTGCACTTGCTGCTTGGCCCCTGGTATATTTTGTATAGCTATATTTGCTATTTATGTTTGGTCACCCCTTTGTTGAAATTCATCCAATCCAGTTACTCCTTTAAGTTCAAGATTTTTAAGTTTCCAAGTTATTTTTTAATAAACATCTTTGGACCAACGTGTCCCTAAACTTAAACTAATTGGTGTCGTTGCATGATTTTTGCCATTTTCTTATTGTGAAATTGGTATTAAATTTAATTCTGAGTGGCATTAAAAAGTCTTAAAAAGCCTTAAATCTGACTGGGCTAAACCTGCAGATACCCTGAGTACTGTAATTGCAAATCTGGTATGTCATAAATGTATAGATGTAGCAGTACTGTCTATCTGTATGTCATGTATGTCATATATGTTACGATGAATTGAAAATGGGGGACTGTAAGATCCTGATCAAACTGGCCAGTATCACGTCTTCATCTGTTTTGGCTCTCCATCCAATTCCTCTGTGTCGAACTAGAAATGTTTACGTTTACGGATGCACATCTGTTCGTTTTTATTTGGCTTAAAAGATCAAAACAACCGCACAGTGAACTCACATCTTTCTTCTAAGCGCTGTTTCTCCTACAGCGCTGGTCCGCCTCATGACCGCTCGACTCGCCGCTCTCTCCCAGGGCTGGCCAGCCTTGCTCGATCATGATTCTCCCACACACGACGACTGTTGTCCACTGTCGTCCCATTATTGAAAAAGTCTTTTTCCGTTGTTCTTATCTCTCGGCAACCAACTGCTCCCGTTGTTTTAATCTCTTGCAAATCCGGCTGTCATCGGCACCAACTGTAAGATCCTGATCAAACTGGCCAGTATCACGTCTTCATCTGTTTTGGCTCTCCATCCAATTCCTCTGCGTTGTGTCATTTTAATGGTCCTGACGTCTCCGATACTGGCAGATAAGATCCTTATCTCCCCCGTTAGTGCAATCCATAAACCATACTAATTCTCCACCTCCGTAAGAATTCGACACTTCGACACAGTGAAATACCTTATGAGGAGAAGCGTTGTTTTATTGCTATAAACAGAACCTCATAATCAGATGTTATCAGATGTTATCAAATTGTATCGTCCTTGAAGAGTCTATTCTAATGATCTTTCGGTGTGTTCGTCTATCGTCCTTTTGTTATTCAGTCCAATAGTGGTCAGGCCTGGTCGTTAGCCTGAACCCTCCTTGTGTTAGCCGAAGCTAATGATGATATGGCATTCTTCCTCCCCCCCCCCCCCCCCCCCCTCAATGAGAGGAGAGAGTGTCTTCGTGTGATCTCAGTCCTACTCGCTCTTGGTCAGATTCTAGTCTGCCCTCCACCCGGAAACACCGCTCTACTTATAGATGTTCGTCGTCGCAACGACGGCCCCGCCTTCTGGTTGTCATGCGACGTGTTGTCATGACTAGGGCTGCAACTAATGACTAATTTGGTAGTCGACTAATCTGCCGATTATTTTTTCGATTAGTCGACTAATCGAAAACCAATGTAAACAACAACAAACCAATTTTTTTTTTTTTTTTTTTTTTTTAAATTGCCTATCTTTGTGAAAGTGGCTTCTCAGCTCTGGTCCAGCTGAAGACAGAGCAGAGGAACAGATTGGACATTGAGCAGGACCTCAGAGTTGCTTGTCTACCATCACCCCAGACTTTGAGACTCTTGTCAGGACCAAACAACAACATCATAACATGATGATCCCATAGCAAATTAAAATAATGACTCATGAAACATTTGAATTTGGATCTTTAAGCCACTTTAAATGAAAATGTATTTGAAGAACAATACAGCAATCACTCATAACAAGATAAATAAATTAAATAATACAAATTAAAGTGGAAGTGTACTTTAAATAACTTTTGTTTGCTGTGTGTGAGAGGAGTCCGTGTGTGTGTATGTGTGTGTGTCGTACTCTGATCGCTGTGTGAGTGAGAGGAGTGTGTGTACTGTGTAATTTGTGTGTGTGTCTTACTCTGATCGCTGTGTGAGTGAGAGGTGTGTACTGTGTAATTTGTGTATGTGTGTGTGTCTTACTCTGATCGCTGTGTGTGAGTGAGAGGAGTGTGAATGTGTGTGTGTCTTACTCTGATCGCTGTGTGTGAGAGAGAGGAGTGTGAATGTGTGTGTGTCTTACTCTGATCGCTGTGTGTGAGTGAGAGGAGTGTGTATGTGTGTGTGTCTTACTCTGATCGCTGTGTGTGAGTGAGAGGAGTGTGTATGTGTGTGTCTTACTCTGATCGCTGTGTGTGAGTGAGAGGAGTACGTGTGTAATGTATTGTGTGTCTAGTCTGATCATCATCTCTGCAGGGGAACAATGTTTTCAATGTCCAAAATTTGCTATGGGATCATCATGTTATGATGTTGTCTGGAACCCTGAGAAGCCACTCTCACAAAGATAAATAGTGCACAAAAAAAAAAAAAAAAAAAAAAAAAATATATATATATATTTTTTTTTTAATGACTAATCGACGCAACAATTTCTCGTCGACGATTTTTTATAATCGACGTCGTCGATTATGTCGACTAATCGTTGCAGCCCTAGTCATGACAACTGCTAACCTTTCACACATTAAACGTTTCATTCACTGTTGCATTAAAATAAACCCCTCTCCCTCGCTCTGGGCCTACAGTACACTCTTATCAGTTTGTTCCTGCAAGGAATGCAAAACATTGGGCTGGCTGCTAAACATTCTGCAGTGCTGGCTACTAGGCTTGGGCGGTATCCTTATTTTCAAACCGGCAAACCTTTATGTTATAATACCCCGGTGCACGGTATTTGACGGTATGACTTTCATTTTCATCCGCGGGGGGGGGGGGGGGGGGGGTGGGTTACGTGTTACCAAGTAAACAAATCATCGTCAGCTCTCAGAACGGTAGTCCCGCACCGGTAGAAGCCCGCACCGTTAGCATCTAGCCTATAGCCATGGCAGACTATTTGATTCCTTAAGGGCTAGAAATTGCCTGGGTTTTGGTCATATGCTCCCGAAATGCTCCCGTTGTTTGGCTACTTCTATGTGCAGTGAAAACTACTCGAATGCTTTATAACCTAGTCATTGATTTAGTTCAGGGTAATCTAAGATTAGCCGCAGAGCTAACGCTACTTAACGTGAGCTAACGCTAGTTATTCAAGCTCAGTAGCTCACAGAGAGGGATAAACAGCTGACAGCGGATAGTACAGGACGGTACAAATACAATAAAAAGGCGGGTGGGGGCTGTTGTGTAAACCTTGTACTCTTTAGTTCACATATAATAATTTAGTTCACATATAATAGGCGACGGATTGCGCCACAACAACACTGCTCTCGTCACAACGCTTTACGGTATTTTCACAGCACTGTTGCAACATTACCGTAAAACGTGAACACCGTTGTGACCCACTCGCTCCACTAGAGCGGTCTCGCCCCCTGCTGGCGCGTGTGTGCACTACACTCAGTGTGTGCACTACACTCAACTCCGTTTCACTGTTATAGAAACTGAAGCGCATCTGTGATTTTGACGGTGACGGACGGTATTGAAAATCAATACCGTAGGTATTTCTAAATACCATGGTATACCTTAATACCGTCATACCGCCCAAGCCTACTGGCTACTGCCTCTTCTTCTATCACCGTTTTCTAAAGCGAACCATGCACATTTCGTTACCACCGTTTTAGCTGTGGTCATCTCTCCCCAATCTATACATCACATACATTGAAAAAGCACCCCAAATCCTTCAGGACCCTGATGTAAAGTTGTAAACGAGACGAAAGTCTTTCTCTGGTCTGCATCCCCTTAACAATTGTATGTATTGAGCTGTACTGTACTGTACCCATTCTGCAATCTGTTAATAAAGTTTTCAATCAATCAATCAGCAGACAGTACTGCTACATCTATACATTTATGACATACCAGATTTACAAATTATACAGTACTGTTTGTGATACAAAAATAGTTAAAAAATGAGAGTAGACGTAGAAACTGTACATTGGAGGAGGTTGGGTAGGTGGGGTGGGGGGGGAACTGTACATTGGAGGTGGTTGGGGGGGGGGGGGTTGGGGGGTAGCTGAGTAACACCTGTGTAACACCTGTTCTGTTCAGTTGTTCACCTGTCCTTATAATCTAATATAGCTGGTCCAGATCCCAAGGGATCATTGAAGAGGTTCCGGAGAGTTCGCAGCAAAACGAGCTGGTATACAACCGTATGATGTGCTCAACCACATAGTATGAGGTTGGGTTAAAATACCATAGGCCAGAAAACAAATGTAAATACGTTAAATGCTTTGTTGGCTTTGTTGTTACTACACTATCTTGGTCGACGTTGTGATATTCAGTCGATCGATCGTTTTTGTAAAGTGCAATGTTTAAAATCCCAGCACTGTTTACATATGGCTTTTCCTCAAACTGAGCTACGCAATCTGACACGTGATTGCATTTGCAGGTGACTGGACATGCAAAGAATACGTGACCTGGCAGGTCATTTCAATTAGGGAAGTCTCAAGCCCAATTGTGGCATGGCAGGTCACCTGGAAATACAATCACGTGTCAGATTGCATAGCTCAGTTTGGGGAAATATTAGGCCTATAAACATTTCATTTTATTTTGTTTCGCACATGGTTGTGTATTACAGTACATTACAAATTCCTATAATTTATTTAGTTATTATAATCAAATACACCCATAAGCGAAAAGGAGCCGGAAGAAGAATAAATTCTTATTAATACCTGCCCCCTATCCAATTAGATAAAGTAAATTTGATGGTCGGTGCATACAACTAGAGCTGCCGCGGTATTGATATTTTCCTTACAGCACGAATTTGCGAAATATTTCCTACCGCCGCGATAATTACCGCACAGTGCGCACAAAAAAAAAAAGTTTGAATGCATTTTATTTTTTTTAGTAGTCTACTCTTATAGCCTGCCTCTAGTCTAATGGCGCTTTTCCACTGCATAGTACCCACTCGACTCGACCCGCTTTAGGCACCTGGTACTTCGTTCCTTTTCCACTGCAGCCAGGTACTACTCCGTTTGTCTCCGTGTGGGGATACAGGCGGGGCCGCTAGCTTGTGTACACTGAAAGCTCCGTGGGCATAGATGTCCGAGGGCTTGCAGCAAGCCAGAGTTTAACACAGTTTCAATCAATCAATCAATCAATAACAACATTAACCAGACTCTCGTTGCGTCTATTCTGCCAAAGCTAACGTTACCTCTCATTGTGTATTCTACCAAGCAAACCCGGGTTTAACGTTACCTCTCGTGTATATCGGCTGACGGTAGTATTAAGCTAATAACAACAACAAACTTAACACATCAGCGATCTTGTTGTGACACTAAACTCTCCGCTCGGTGGTAAATTGGGTTGATGTCGGTTTTGTTTCATCAATAAATAAGGCAGAATACACAGTGAATCCATTCTTTTTTGTTTATTGCAATTGGTTCTGTCGCAAACAAATCCTGAATGAAATGCATCCTTAGCGAGGCAGTAAAGATGGCGGCGTTCTGTTTTCGTTCAGAGGCTACAAAGTGTGACGCGTCTCTCTTCTGACCAGTCAGTGGTCTGCAATGTTTCACATAACTTTTCTGTACCACTTCTACCCAATAGGGTCGCTTGGAACCGAGTAGGGTATATCTGCAGAGCCGCAAGCCGCAAGCCAACTTTATTATTATGATAAAAAACAGCGGTGACGCGGTATTCAGCCTAACTCTGCGGTGAGCGTGATGCAACAGCGATACCGCGGTAAAGCGGTTATCGCGGCAGCTCTACATACAACCATTACTTGCACTAAAGTGCAATTATTTTTTTATTATTATCTTTTTCCGATTTTCTCCAATCCCAATGTTAGTCCTTATGCCAATTCCCAATCCCCCTCCTGGTCGTTGCACACTCTACCCCCTACCGTCGGTCCGGGAGGGCGGAGACTATCACATGCTTCCTCCGACACATGTGTACCCAGCCCACCGCTTCTTTTCACCTGGCAGCGCGGACTCTCACTGGGAGAGTGTAACGTGTGGAAGGTCACACTACCTCTCCTAGATCCTTCCCTTGCTGTGCAGGCGCCCCGACCGAACTGTAGGAGTAGCTGTTTACAACGACCAGGACCCACCCTCGCCGGGTTTCCCACCCGTTAACACTGCCAATTGTGTTAGTATGGACGGTCGGCCAACCCGGAAGCACCACAGCTGGATTCGATCCCACTGTCACTGTGGTGGTAGACAGATGCTTAGTCCGCTGCGCTACCCGCCTACCCGGCCGCCCTAAAGTGTAAATTTAAACAAATTCAAAACAAAACAACTAGAACAAAAACATTGCACTTTACAAACGATCAACAAAATATTGCAATGTCAGCGTAGATCAGACCAGACGGGCAAGACAGACAACAACATAATGTACAATCAGTCGTTCATTACTGCAGAATAAACCCTGACGTGTGTGTCTCTGTGTTTGTGTGTGTCTGTCTGTCTGTGTCCTGACAGCTGAGCTTCTGAAGGTTCTGAACAGGTTCTATAAGAGGAAGGAGATGCAGAAGCTGGCATGTGACCAGGGTTTGGATGGTGAGTTCATATAATAATATAATGCAACCGAGAGATTTTCACCTGTGACCATAGGATCCACAGGGAGCTGCACTAACCGGCTGAGCTAAAGGGTCCGACCCGTTAGCAGGTGCTGGTTGACTGCGACAGACCCATAGTTTACAATAATATAATTCACAAGGTCTCAATTCAATTTGATTTGATATGGATTCAGTTGGGTTTGATGGCACCTGGTTTCACTTCAAGTATCTTATGACCTTCTGAAAGACCTGCTGGCCCAACATCAGAGGGCAGGTAAGGATGCTAGAGAAAAGCTTTATCTTTAAATACACCATAACCGCAGGGTCTTCAATATGTTATCAACCCCTTCCACCTCCAGTGCAATTTTAGTAGACATATAGCGTAGTAGTATAGGCAAGGTAGATTACTTAGTAGCAAAGTGCATGATAGTAAAAGACAGTAAGAAGGTTAGTACTTTTTCTTCTTCATTTCAGATATTGATTGAAAAACTGTTTTTAGTCAACGGGCGGGCTTCTCTCTTAACTCATTCTGCGCCAGTCACGAGAAAAGTCGGGTTAACTCGCCAACCGTTCAGCGCCAATCATGAGAAAAGTCGGGTTTTAATCGTTATTTCTTTTTTTTGGCTATATCTATTCATTTTTCATCCATCCATCCTGATGTTATCATTGGGAATGGGTCTGAGCCGTGCGGACAGGGTTTAAATACTCCGGCAGGACTAGCGTTTACAAACGATACATCTGCGATGCTTGGCTGCGGTGGGGGGGGCGAGCGCCCTGCTACGAGGGCCATTTCATGTATGCACGAGGAGACATAATAATGATAATCTAGCGTTGATTTCAGGAAGATTCGATAATCAGGCGAAAAATGACAACGTGATAAGTGTATTCCACTAAGACGCTATTGTCTCGTCTTTTCCTGGAATTACTCAGAAGCACCCAAACTATATTCATATCAGGGCTCCAGACTAACTTTTTAGTAGACAGTATTTAGTAGACAGTAAATACTGGCCAGTTTGATCAGGATCTAACAGTCAAACTGGCCAGTATCACGTCTTCGTCTGTTTGGCCCTCCATCCAATTCCTCTGCGTTGTGTCATTTTAATGGTCCTGACGTCTCCGATACTGGTAGATAAGATCCTTATCTCTCCCCGTTAGTACAATCCGCAAACCATAATAATTCTCCACCTTTGTAAGAATCCGACACTTCGACAACGTGAAACACCTTACAAGGAAAAGCGTGGTTTTATTTGATAAACAGAAACCTCAGCTCAGATGTTAACAGATTGTATTGTCCTTGAAGAGTCTATTCTAATGATCTTTCGGTGTGTTCGTCTATCGTCCTTTTTTTATTCAGTCCAATAGTGTTCAGGCCTGGTCTTTAGCCTAACCCTCCTTGCGTTAGCCGAAGCTAATGATGATGTGGCATTCTCCCCCCCCCCCCCCCCCCCCTCTCGATGAGAGGAGAGAGTGTCTTCTGTGTGATCTCAGTCCTACTCGCTCTTGGTCAGATTCTAGTCTGCCTTACACCCGGAAACACCGTTCGACTTATAGATCGTCGTCGTAGAAACGATAGCCCCGCCCCTCTTCTGGTTGTCAGGGCGACACGCTGTCATGACAACCGCGTTTAACCTTTACACACACTTCAAAACGTTTCTCTACTGTTTCATTAAAGATGTCACCGCTCTCCCTCGCTCTGGGAGACACTCGCTATCAGTTTGTTCTTACAAGGAATTCATAACAAACACCCTCGCTGACGCGGCCTGTGCCTGTGAAACCACTGGTTCCACCACCGTCAATATCATCCCGTGATGATAATGATATTACCCTCTTAAAGCGTCTCTTTATATCAGTTTTATAAACCAAATATACATTGAAAAAACCACCATTTTCTCAAAAACGTCGTGGCCACAGCAATGCTACTGATAGCTCGCCTATACAGTGGCTAACGTCGTGGCCACAGCAATGCTACTGATAGCTCGCCTATACAGTGGCTAACGTCGTGACCACAGCAATGCTACTGATAGCTCGCCTATACAGTGGCTAACGTCGTGGCCACAGCAATGCTACTGATAGCTCGCCTATACAGTGGCTAACGTCGTGGCCACAGCAGAGAGGCAGCACCCAATCTGCGTGTAACGTTAGTCACTAACATGAAGAATAGAGAGCTGCAAACGGAAATAAACACCGGTTTCCTGGTTTACTAAACTTTCAATTCGAAAAATTTATGCTTACATGGCTTTTTTGTTTATCCCGTCATTCAGCGAATAATAATGGCAGGGTGATGATCAGAGGCAGATCTAGGCTGGTCTTTGCATAATGCACGTGTTATAGCCAATCAAAGGCAGAGATATATATTTTTTTAGAACGCACATGGCCACAGGGAAAAAGACGCTAAACACACACACATACACACAGACAGACAGACCTGCTGGGAGCTGGGAGCTGGGAGCACCAGTGCGACAAGGGAAAACATCCAGTCGCACAGCTCTGAGTTTTGGTCGCAAAATGCGACCAAAACAGGCGCACCCTGGAGCCCTTCATATTAAAAAATGTACGGATGAAAAAACAATCTGTTTTGTGCATGTTGACTGGAAGCAACTCACTGACAATCGACTGGTGTATTAGTCCCATAGCTATAATATAAGATATATTTTAAGTAGGGATGCCCCAATCACGTTTTTTGCCACCGATACCGATCACCGATCGTCGTGAGCCATATCGGCCGATACCGATCCGATACCGATCGTTTTTGATTAAAAAGAAATTAAAAATTATTTTATATAATTTTTTTTTTTTTTATAAAATATATATATTATATAATTAGACTTGTACTTGTATTATCTGCGAGACATCGCCACCACGCAACAAGTCAAAATGCTCGCTATCTGCAAACAGCTCCACTGTCTGTGTGTACTCTAGTAGCCCTAGCTCAAAAAAGGATTCTCCGGCGCTGCAGCTGGATGCATCTCCGTCTGAGTCGCGTAGTTGATGATGTCACACACAGACTAAAGGCGCTCCCATAGTCCAGCAGACTGTACACAGAGCAGACTCCGCGGATGTCCGCGCGGCTCTTTGAGCTTTCATAGTCGAGCAGATCTCAGCGGACGTCCGCGGTCTATTTCCTACATTTCTCGCTCCAGTTTTACTACATTTCCCACAATTCTGTCTGTTCTAGGGAACATTTATCAGCGGGAGAGAGAGAGAGGGAGAGGGAGACAGAGACAGAGAGAGAGAGAGAGAGAGAGAGAGAGAGAGAGCGCGCGCTTCACGGGCTCATCTCTCTCCTCGCGCCACCAATCGCTCGCGCGGCGTCACATTAAATGCAGTTCGATGTCAACCAAAACGCAGAGCAGCGTTTTGTGTGACACCAAGTCAGCGGCGCGGATGTCCGCGCCTCAGAAAATAGGAGCGTCGCACCTGTGGGTCTGCTGTCCGCTGAGATCAAAGCTCATCCGCGGAGTCTGCTCTGTGTACAGTCTGCTCGACTATGGGAGCACCTTAAGATGTCAACAGAACACACGGAGCCTGGTGGATGCATGAAGCGATATAAATAAACCAATAGCCAATAAATGTGAAGTTATCTTTGAACCCCTGTTGTCAAGCCTCGTTAATATAACCCCTTTCCTCACTAATGGAACTGGTTTTGTGGACTCGCTGACGGTGCTTTGAGCGTTTCCAGGATTAGCAGCTAACGCTAATTAGCTTAGTAACGTTATGCTTTGGTCATTTCACATTCAGCAAGCCCTCAGCTCGAATACGCATTCAATCAATGTTATAAGACATTGATATCAGGAGCTATCTGTAGCTACTGCTAGCCGGCTAGATGACGTTAAGACAACTATTTAGTTCAATCGGACATTTCGTTTTGAACCGTGAACTAACGTCAGCTAACGCAAGCTAACGGAGATATCAACATGGGCTACTGGACTTCCTGGGGCATTTGTTGATATCCGGAGCTATCAGTAGCTAGCCGGCTAAATACCGTTAGACAATGCCTACTAAAAGTGAATAGTTGACTGGGTAATTTTGTTTAAACAGTAACGATAGCTAGGTAGCTAACGTTAGCTCAGGTCGAATGCACTATCTAGACTCAGCAGAGGAGGTCCGCCTCCTCTGTGTTTACAAACTCTACACGGGTACGGGCGGGGCTAGGGAGGAGGAGCAGTTTGCAGGTCCTGTGCGTCTGAGACAAGCGAGTGAGATATCCACTTGATCAGTTTCCGCGATCGGCGAATATGACTAATTATCGGAATTCCCCGATCGCATATTTATACTGATTATCGGCCGATAACGATCGGTGGCCGATCGATCGGGGCATCCCTAATTTTAAGCACTCGCAAATGTCGCAGTCTCCCCATTGATTAAAGCGATGGCGTTCTAGCGCCCCCTGGTGCCCCGCTGATTGAGTTAAAGCCTCTGGAAAACCAAATCCACTATAGCCTTCTAACTATGTAATGTAGGGTCTTATGTACATAATTGTAAGCATCTAAATACGATTCGAAATTAGTTTAAATCTGATAGACCGTGTCCAGACTCCAGAGGTTTAATAGTGGAAGGAGCAGCAATTCTATAAATTACATCATCATAATCCAACACTGATATACTTTATACCTGATAACATCACAAGGTTTCTGGCTTTGGGTGAGAGTAGCTCCATATTGATGGAACTGTTTTGGGCCATGGAAATAACATATTCACATTTTTTATTTGAGTGTTGTTCCCCTTTATGGTCTATGGGGGATGTGCTTTTGCTGTTGCTGCCCCGCTTATGTGGAATACATTTACATTTAGTAATTTAGCTGACTCTTTTATCTAAAGCGACTTACAAGTTCTGTATGACAAGTCAGCAGGAAGGGTACAACTCTTACAGCTGAGTAACAATGTTAATCAAACAGTGTTGACATTTGGGTGCTGCAGTGTTGTTGAGTGCATATTAGTAATATGAGGAATAATCTTCCTCGCAATATTAGATCGGCTGAATCTATTGAGATCTTTATAAAAACATGTTTGTGTGTGTCTTAGCTCGTCTTTTCCATCAGGCCTTCGTCAGTTTCAGGAAGTTTGTTCTGGAGATTACATCAGTCGGTGCTGATCTACACATCATCCTCAACGACATCTGCTGTGGAGCAGGTCTGTCTGTCTGTCTGTCTGTCTGTCTGTCTGTCTGTCTGTCTGTCTGTCTGTCTGTCTGTCTGTCTGTCTGTCTGTCTAGTCTGTGTTGTTCTTTAGTCTGACACAGGAGGCTAATTTATTAAGCAAAACGTGTCCAGATTTGTAAATATATACTATCAAACTCCTTTCGACTTAGAATGAGATTATTGTCATGAGCCAGGTCTTGCTCGAAAAAGAGATCTTTGATCTCAAGTGACTACCTGGTAAAATAAAGGTAAAATAAAATAATGGAACCAGTTTGACTCTGATGGTAATATTGATACATGAGACCTGCTATCGGGTACAGTAGGAGCTGCCTGACTGAGACCAGAGACTGAACCTACAGTCACACTGCTTGACCTATAGGGGGTGCTGACATCATCTCTCCTGCCTTGGTTGAGCTGTTCTCATGGTATCATACAGCCCGCTCACCAGCTTCATTAGAATCACCTCAAATTAACCCTTTGTCTCCCAGAGTGGAAATTATAATTGTCACTCACTGATTGGCCCAGAGGGGGTACTGCATAGCTCCAATTGGCTTGGTGCTGTTTGCTCTCCAGGTCATAGAGACATGCATTAAAGCATTCCGTCTCCAGACGGATTTCCGTCAATTTGATTGGGGAGATCCGTCCATTTGATTCGCGGTCTGACGGAATTGGCTACCTGGTATAATATGATTTGTAGATGCATACACATTTAAACAAAATTGAGCCAATCAGAGGCGCCAAATATGAAGAAAAAAAATCGCGCCGCGCCAAGCAGAGTCATCGAGAGACAGGACGCTGCTCGCTCCGGAGGCTCGCTCCGCGGTTGCAGCTGCAGTCTATTGGGCGAGTTACACATTTGCGAGGTCTGAGAAGTCTGTCCACCACATGGCAGGGTAACAAGATAGTCATGTAAAATAATTAAAAACTGCGTGTTTTGGTTTAACGAGTCGCCTTTTTTGCAGCCTCGCGCGTCAAGTCAACTCTGCTTGTTGACCTAGTTTGTTTGTTTGTTTGTTTATTTGTTTGTTTATACCACGCTGCTTGCACTCGCTGCTATACCGATTAGCTAACGTTAGCTTAATAGCGTCGGTTAAATGGAAGGAGTAAGCCGGCCACTAAAAAGAGAACCCACCGCGGGGTTCTCAGATGAAAAGGATGAGCGGGACCACCTAACAAAAGAAAGTTTAGAGAGGAGAGGACGTTTGAAGAGACTGGCTAGGCAGCGCTACTGGGGGCTGTAGTGGTGAGTTGTTAACTTGTTCCGTGTGCCGCAACTATGTCAAAAACAGAAACAACACTTTTGTCATTGTCGTGTTACTTCACAGTACAATACGTGAGTCCCCTGCTGTGGTTGTGAGTATACGTTTATTAGCTTAACTCCGTAGCAACATCACACAGGTGTATCTGTAAACAGTCTCCTCCCCACCATATATTCTCTCCCCACCGTATATCTTTTTTCTACCATCCCCTCCTAATGTACGGTCTCCTCCCCATCATATGTATATAATCTGTTAGGATCTATGGGTAACTACTGTATATTTCTCTCCCACCCCCTCCTAATGTACAGTCTCCTCCCCATCATATCATGTATATAATCTCTGTTAGGATCTATGGGTAACAGTACTGTATATTTTCTCCCACCCACCCACCCCCTCCTAATGTACAGTCTCCTCCCCATCATATGTATAATCTCTTGTCAGGATATATGGGTAACATTACTGTATATTTGCATATCGTATATGTCACAAATGTAACAGTACTATATACCTGTAGACTGTAGTATGTCCCTATGCCATAAATGTCACTATGAATTGAAAATGGGGGACCCTGATGATGTAAACAAGACAAACGTCTTTCTCTGGTCTGCATCCCCTTAACAATTGTGTGTATTGAGCCATACTGTATTGTACCCATTCTGCAATCTGTTAAATATTGATTGATTGATTGAACATTTTATTAACAGAATTGCAGAATGGGTACAATAGAGTACGGCTCAATACACACAATTGTTAAGGGGATGCAGACCAGAGAAATACTTTTGTCTTGTTTACATCAGGGTCCCCCATTTTCAATTCATCATAACATATATGACACACATGACATACAGATAGACAATACTGCTACATCTATACATTTATGACATACCAGATTTACAAATACAGTATTGTTTGTGATACAAAAATAGTCTAAAAAAGAGAGTATATACATTGGAGGAGGTTGGGTAGGTGGGGTGGTACATTGGAGGTGGTTGGGTAGGCGGGGTGGGGTAACTGTACATTGGATTATCGACAAAACCTTACTTGGTCCCAAGAAGAGGGTCTTGTGTATTAAATAAAGTTTTCATTCATTCACTCTGGATCTGGTAAATCCAGTAGCAATACACACAATTGTTAAGGGGATGCAGACCAGAGAAAGATGTTTGTCTTGTTTACATAATCAGGGTCCCCCATTTTCAATTCATAGTGACATTTATGACATACACAACATACATGACATCATGACATTTATGACATGGGGACATACTTGACTTACAGGTATAGTACTGTTACATTTGTCACATATATGATAAGCAAATATACAGTACTGTTACCCAGAGATCCTAACAGTAAATATATACATATGATGAGGAGGATTGATTGATTGATTGATTGAAAAGTTTATTAACAGATTGCAGAATGGGTACAGTACAGTACAGCTCAATACATACAATTGTTAAGGGGATGCAGACCAGAGAAAGACTTTCGACTTGTTTACATCAGGGTCCCCTGTACATTAGGAGGGGGTGGGTGGGTGGTAAAAAATATATACAAACGGTGGGGAGGAGACTGTCCATTGTTGTTGTGGCATAATTTGCTAAACGTGTTTAGTCCCTTGTTTGTATGATAACAAGCCGTTTAGTTCATGGTTCAAAGTAATGGGAAAGGGGTGCTAGCTCGCCATCAATCAGAAGCTAGCCACAAGACTTGCATTCACGCTCTCCAGCACACAGCCTCCCTGCCTGGCACAACAACCACAACAGTAGGGTATATAGTCACAGTCAGGACAGTAGGCTCTACAAGTAGGCTCCCTTAAAACGCTAACGCTATTAAAAAAAATAGTGGAGATTAAAATAAGAATATGACTTGGCCTGAAAAAAAGTTCAGTCAGGAGATTTTTTTTTGCTTTAATCCCTGCATAGAGATGACATCATACAGTAATGTGGGTGGGTGTGTGTGTGTGTGTGTGTGTGTAGGTCATATAGATGACATCTTTCCATACTTCATGCGTCACGCCAAGCAGATCTTCCCCATGCTGGACTGTATGGACGACCTGAGGAAGATCGCCGACCTGCGAGTCCCCGCTAACTGGTACCACAACACACTACACTACAGTTAGTTCAGACATTGTTCATAATATTATACTGAGATATATTCCAAAGTGTCACAATCCTACTCAGAGCTGCCTCTAAGTCTGTACGTCACACAGAGCTGCCTCTAAATCGCCATGGAGATTCCTCTGCCAAAGACTGCCAAAATATTAAGGGTCGTGTGTGTGTGTGTGTGTGTGTGTGTGTGTGGTGTGTGTGTGTGTGTGTGTGTGTGTTTTTTTTTTTTTTTTGCAGGTACCCGGAGGCACGTGCCCTCCAGAGGAAGATAGTGTTCCATGCAGGTCCTACCAACAGTGGGAAAACTTACCAGGCTATCCAGAGCTTTCTGGCTGCTCGCTCTGCTGTCTACTGTGGACCACTCAAGTTACTGGCTCATGAGATCTCTGACAAGACCAACCAAGCTGTACGTCCATCTGTCTGTCTGTCTGTCAGTCCGTCCATCCATCCGTCTGTCTGTCCTTATCACAACAGCACCAGAACACTCATTATAACAACAGCACCAGAACACTCATTATAACAACAGCACCAGAACACTCATTATAACAACATCACCAGAACACTCATTATAACAACAGCACCAGAACACTCATTATAACAACAGCACCAGAACACTCATTATAACAACAGCACTAGAACACTCATTATAACAACAGCACCAGAACACTCATTATAACAACAGCACTAGAACACTCATTATAACAACAGCACTAGAACACTCATTATAACAACAGCACTAGAACACTCATTATAACAACAGCACCAGAACACTCATTATAACAACAGCACCAGAACACTCATTATAACAACAGCACTAGAACACTCATTATAACAACAGCACCAGAACACTCATTATAACAACAGCACCAGAACACTCATTATAACAACAGCACCAGAACACTCATTATAACAACAGCACCAGAACACTCATTATAACAACAGCACTAGAACACTCATAATAACAACAGCACCAGAACACTCATTATAACAACAGCACCAGAACACTCATTATAACAACAGCACCAGAACACTCATTATAACAACAGCACCAGAACACTCATTATAACAACAGCACCAGAACACTCATTATAACAACAGCACCAGAACACTCATTATAACAACAGCACTAGAACACTCATTATAACAACAGCACCAGAACACTCATTATAACAACAGCACTAGAACACTCATTATAACAACAGCACCAGAACACTCATTATAACAACAGCACTAGAACACTCATTATAACAACAGCACCAGAACACTCATTATAACAACAGCACCAGAACACTCATTATAACAACAGCACCAGAACACTCATTATAACAACAGCACCAGAACACTCATTATAACAACAGCACTAGAACACTCATTATAACAACAGCACCAGAACACTCATTATAACAACAGCACCAGAACACTCATTATAACAACAGCACTAGAACACTCATTATAACAACAGCACCAGAACACTCATTATAACAACAGCACCAGAACACTCATTATAACAACAGCACTAGAACACTCATTATAACAACAGCACCAGAACACTCATTATAACAACAGTACCAGAACACTCATTATAACAACAGCACCAGAACACTCATTATAACAACAGCACCAGAACACTCATTATAACAACAGCACCAGAACACTCATTATAACAACAGCACTAGAACACTAATCACAACAGCACCAGAACACTCATTATAACAACAGCACCAGAACACTCATTATAACAACAGCACCAGAACACTCATTATAACAACAGCACCAGAACACTCATTATAACAACAGCACTAGAACACTCATTATAACAACAGCACCAGAACACTCATTATAACAACAGCACCAGAACACTCATTATAACAACAGCACCAGAACACTCATTATAACAACAGCACCAGAACACTCATTATAACAACAGCACTAGAACACTCATTATAACAACAGCACTAGAACACTCATTATAACAACAGCACCAGAACACTCATTATAACAACAGCACCAGAACACTCATTATAACAACAGCACCAGAACACTCATTATAACAACAGCACTAGAACACTCATTATAACAACAGCACCAGAACACTCATTATAACAACAGCACCAGAACACTCATTATAACAACAGCACTAGAACACTCATTATAACAACAGCACCAGAACACTCATTATAACAACAGCACTAGAACACTCATTATAACAACAGCACTAGAACACTCATTATAACAACAGCACTAGAACACTCATTATAACAACAGCACCAGAACACTCATTATAACAACAGCACTAGAACACTCATTATAACAACAGCACTAGAACACTCATTATAACAACAGCACCAGAACACTCATTATAACAACAGCACTAGAACACTCATTATCACAACAGCACCAGAACACTCATTATAACAACAGCACTAGAACACTCATTATAACAACAGCACTAGAACACTCATTATAACAACAGCACCAGAACACTCATTATAACAACAGCACCAGAACACTCATTATAACAACAGCACTAGAACACTCATTATAACAACAGCACTAGAACACTCATTATAACAACAGCACCAGAACACTCATTATAACAACAGCACCAGCACACTCATTATAACAACAGCACTAGAACACTCATTATAACAACAGCACTAGAACACTCATTATAACAACAGCACTAGAACACTCATTATAACAACAGCACCAGAACACTCATTATAACAACAGCACCAGAACACTCATTATAACAACAGCACCAGCACACTCATTATAACAACAGCACCAGAACACTCATTATAACAACAGCACCAGAACACTCATTATAACAACAGCACTAGAACACTCATTATAACAACAGCACCAGAACACTCATTATAACAACAGCACTAGAACACTCATTATAACAACAGCACTAGAACACTCATTATAACAACAGCACTAGAACACTCATTATAACAACAGCACCAGAACACTCATTATAACAACAGCACTAGAACACTCATTATAACAACAGCACCAGAACACTCATTATAACAACAGCACCAGAACACTCATTATAACAACAGCACTAGAACACTCATTATAACAACAGCACTAGAACACTCATTATAACAACAGCACCAGAACACTCATTATAACAACAGCACCAGAACACTCATTATAACAACAGCACCAGAACACTCATTATAACAACAGCACCAGAACACTCATTATAACAACAACACCAGAACACTCATTATAACAACAGCACCAGAACACTCATTATAACAACAGCACCAGAACACTCATAACAACAGCACCAGAACACTCATTATAACAACAACACCAGAACACTCATTATAACAACAGCACCAGAACACTCATTATAACAACAGCACCAGAACACTCATAACAACAGCACCAGAACACTCATTATAACAACAGAACCAGAACACTCATTATAACAACAGCACTAGAACACTCATTATAACAACAGCACCAGCACACTCATTATAACAACAGCACCAGAACACTCATTATAACAACAGCACTAGAACACTCATTATAACAACAGCACTAGAACACTCATTATAACAACAGCACCAGAACACTCATTATAACAACAGCACCAGAACACTCATTATAACAACAGCACCAGAACACTCATTATAACAACAGCACCAGAACACTCATCACAACAGCACTAGAACACTCATTATAACAACAGCACCAGAACACTCATTATAACAACAGCACCAGAACACTCATTATAACAACAGCACCAGAACACTCATTATAACAACAGCACTAGAACACTCATAACAGCACCAGAACACTCATTATAACAACAGAACCAGGGCTCCAGACTAACTTTTTTCACCACCGTCCCAGAACCGTCCCGAAATACAATTTTAACCGTCCCAAAGTGAATGTAACCGTCCCAAAAATCAAATGTAGTTTCTTTACTTTGGTTTTGTCGTCTATAGTTGTTATTGCCATAAGAAACACCATTCAGAGAAGGGGAGAATAAATTGATTTAGTCAAAAGGCTCCCATGGTGGAAAGATTTCACAAGAATAATTATGATTAAAAATAAATATAAAAAAAAAGTGTTTAACAAGGTGCTAGTATAGGGATATTTGGTCACGGTGCTGTTAGTCAACCAATTGGAGCCATGTTGATTATTCATTCCATAGGAAAATATATTTAAATGTATTTTATTTCGTTTTAGTTTTTTTTGTTATTACAAATGTGTGTTTATGGTTGAAAATGTTAGAGATAAATAAAGATCAAATCAAATCTAACTGAATAAGTTATCCCTCTTCTAACAAGAAAGAAAAACGTAGTTTAGCTTTAAACTACATAATGTCATTGCGTCCAGAGATGCCACCTTTGATAACTAAAGTAATGACACTTGACTAGTAATGAAACTTGTCCCTTAGATTGCGCTGTCCTCCTGGTCGATATTGATAATTGCTGCTAAATTCCAGCGGGCCCTCCTCACTGAATATGGATTCATTGTGTAGCTGAAGTGAAGTTTGCCTATAGCCTGTCATCTATTTCTCCGCGTTCGTTTAGATAAATGTAACGTTATGCCAATTAACTCGCAATGGTAGTAACATTACGTGTTAGTATAGAATCGAATAGAAATCCTTTAATAATCCCGAGGGAAATTCGGCACTACAGAGCAGACTATGTATCGCTCACATTGAACAACAATAAACATTTAGGTCAATAGGACTAAAATAGGAATAACAATATAATAATATTATAAATAAGAATAAAATAGTGTGAACTATGGATTAATCAGTGGCAGTCTGATACGTTAGTCAGTAACGTTAGCTAGCAATAAGCAGCTATAACTAGAACGCTTCAATAACTGTATACAGTTCCAATAGACTAACATTACACTTCTGTGATTTAAATGTGTCCTCACCTTAGACTCAGGGGTAGTATTGCTGGATGCAGTTCCCTGTTGGTCATTTTGGGTCTGTGTTTATCCTCTTCAAATAGCGCAGCATGTTTGCGGTGCTCTCTTTACTGAGAGGATGCCACAGTATAGCGCGCGTTTTTTTTTTTTATAACATCCGCGGTTCTTGTACAGTGGTCTCGTGCCGTGCGAATGTCAATTACCAGCTGTCATTCACTGTGTCAACCAGGGTTAAATACCAGTGGAGAAAGCCTAGGTAAGAGAGATTTCCCTCACCTGTTAACACGTTTTTTTTTTTTGATGCAAGATTCATTTGGGGTGTGACGCTGCTGCAGCGCGACTGGCTGAGGAGAGGTGGGTAGGAGTTTGATGCTGGATTAGCGTATATCGCTGCGTTGGGAGGCGGAGATAGTCATTGGATTTGGCAAATCACGCTACGTTTAGACTTCAGTGAACTTAGTCAGCACGAGACATTCACCATTTGACAGCAATATATGCGCGCACTGACAGTCGGCCAATTGACATTTCCTGTGAAAAAAAAAATCCTCTCCGTCCCGGTTGCGTCCCAGCAAAGATTTCTGTTCGTCCCAAATCAATATTTGATCGTCCCCGGGACGACGGGACATCGTTAGTCTCGAGCCCTGACCAGAACACTCATTATAACAACAGCACTAGAACACTCATTATAACAACAGCACCAGAAAACTCATTATAACAACAGCACCAGAACACTCATTATAACAACAGCACCAGAACACTCATCACAACAGCACCAGGACACTCATTATCACAACAGCACCAGCACACTCATTATAACAACAGCACCAGGACACTCATTATAACAACAGCACCAGGACACTCATTATAACAACAGCACTAGAACACTCATTATAACAACAGCACCAGAACACTCATTATCACAACAGCACCAGCACACTCATTATAACAACAGCACCAGAAAACTCATTATAACAACAGCACCAGGACACTCATTATCACAACAGCACCAGCACACTCATTATAACAACAGCACCAGAACACTCATTATCACAACAGTACCAGAACACTCATTATAACAACAGCACCAGAACACTCATCACAACAGCACCAGAACACTCATTATCACAACAGTACCAGAACACTCATTATAACAACAGCACCAGAACACTCATTATAACAACAGCACCAGAACACTCATTATAACAACAGCACTAGAACACTCATTATCACAACAGCACCAGAACACTCATCACAACAGCACTAGAACACTCATAACAACAGCACCAGAACACTCATTATAACAACAGCACCAGAACACTCATCACAACAGCACCAGAACACTCATTATCACAACAGCACCAGAACACTCATTATAACAACAGCACCAGAACACTCATTATCACAACAGTACCAGAACACTCATTATAACAACAGCACCAGAACACTCATCACAACAGCACCAGAACACTCATTATCACAACAGTACCAGAACACTCATTATAACAACAGCACCAGAACACTCATTATAACAACAGCACCAGACCACTCATTATAACAACAGCACTAGAACACTCATTATCACAACAGCACCAGAACACTCATCACAACAGCACTAGAACACTCATCATAACAACAGCACCAGAACACTCATTATAACAACAGCACCAGAACACTCATCACAACAGCACTAGAACACTCATAACAACAGCACCAGAACACTCATTATAACAACAGCACCAGAACACTCATTATAACAACAGCACCAGAACACTCATTATCACAACAGTACCAGAACACTCATTATCACAACAGCACCAGAACACTCATTATCACAACAGCACCAGAACACTCATTATAACAACAGCACCAGAACACTCATTATAACAACAGCACCAGAACACTCATCACAACAGCACCAGAACACTCATTATAACAACAGCACCAGAACACTCATAACAACAGCACCAGAACACTCATTATAACAACAGCACCAGAACACTCATTATAACAACAGTACCAGAACACTCATTATAACAACAGCACCAGAACACTCATTATAACAACAGCACCAGAACACTCATTATAACAACAGCACCAGAACACTCATTATAACAACAGCACTAGAACACTCATCATAACAACAGCACCAGAACACTCATTATAACAACAGCACCAGAACACTCATCACAACAGCACTAGAACACTCATAACAACAGCACCAGAACACTCATTATAACAACAGCACCAGAACACTCATTATAACAACAGCACCAGAACACTCATTATCACAACAGTACCAGAACACTCATTATCACAACAGCACCAGAACACTCATTATCACAACAGCACCAGAACACTCATTATAACAACAGCACCAGAACACTCATTATAACAACAGCACCAGAACACTCATCACAACAGCACCAGAACACTCATTATAACAACAGCACCAGAACACTCATAACAACAGCACCAGAACACTCATTATAACAACAGCACCAGAACACTCATTATAACAACAGTACCAGAACACTCATTATAACAACAGCACCAGAACACTCATTATAACAACAGCACCAGAACACTCATTATAACAACAGCACCAGAACACTCATTATAACAACAGCACTAGAACACTCATTATAACAACAGCACCAGAACACTCATTATAACAACAGCACCAGAACACTCATTATAACAACAGCACCAGAACACTCATTATAACAACAGCACCAGAACACTCATTATAACAACAGCACCAGAACACTCATTATAACAACAGCACTAGAACACTCATTATAACAACAGCACCAGAACACTCATTATAACAACAGCACCAGAACACTCAGTATAACAACAGCACCAGAACACTCATTATAACAACAGCACCAGAACACTCATTATAACAACAGCACCAGAACACTCATTATAACAACAGCACTAGAACACTCATTATAAC
This sequence comes from Notolepis coatsorum, assembly GCF_963971535.1. Lineage (NCBI taxonomy): Eukaryota > Metazoa > Chordata > Actinopteri > Aulopiformes > Paralepididae > Notolepis > Notolepis coatsorum. The sequence goes on along the minus strand of NC_140165.1, from coordinate 166,625,105 downwards.
AACAGCACCAGAACACTCATTATAACAACAGCACTAGAACACTCATTATAACAACAGCACCAGAACACTCATTATAACAACAGCACCAGAACACTCATTATAACAACAGCACCAGAACACTCATTATAACAACAGCACCAGAACACTCATTATAACAACAGCACCAGAACACTCATTATAACAACAGCACTAGAACACTCATCACAACAGCACTAGAACACTCATTATAACAACAGCACTAGAACACTCATTATAACAACAGCACCAGAACACTCATTATCACAACAGCACCAGAACACCCATTATAACAACAGCACTAGAACACTCATTATAACAACAGCACCAGAACACTCATTATAACAACAGCACCAGAACACTCATTATAACAACAGCACCAGAACACTCATTATAACAACAGCACCAGAACACTCATTATAACAACAGCACCAGAACACTCATTATAACAACAGCACCAGAACACTCATTATAACAACAGCACCAGAACACTCATTATAACAACAGCAATAGAACACTCATTATAACAACAGCACTAGAACACTCATTATAACAACAGCACCAGAACACTCATTGTAAGAACAGCACCAGAACACTCATTATAACAACAGCACCAGAACACTCATTATAACAACAGCACCAGAACACTCATTATAACAACAGCACTAGAACACTCATTATAACAACAGCACCAGAACACTCATTATAACAACAGCACCAGAACACTCATCACAACAGCACCAGAACACTCATTATAACAACAGCACTAGAACACTCATTATAACAACAGCACCAGAACACTCATTATAACAACAGCACCAGAACACTCATTATAACAACAGCACTAGAACACTCATTATAACAACAGCACCAGAACACTCTTTATAACAACAGCACCAGAACACTCATTATAACAACAGCACCAGAACACTCATTATAACAACAGCACTAGAACACTCATTATAACAACAGCACCAGAACACTCATTATAACAACAGCACTAGAACACTCATTATAACAACAGCACTAGAACACTCATTATAACAACAGCACCAGAACACTCATTATAACAACAGCACTAGAACACTCATTATAACAACAGCACCAGAACACTCATTATAACAACAGCACTAGAACACTCATTATAACAACAGCACCAGAACACTCATTATAACAGCACCAGAACACTCATTATAACAACAGCACTAGAACACTCATTATAACAACAGCACCAGAACACTCATTATAACAACAGCACTAGAACACTCATTATCACAACAGCACCAGAACACTCATTATAACAGCACCAGAACACTCATTATAACAACAGCACTAGAACACTCATTATCACAACAGCACCAGAACACTCATTATAACAGCACCAGAACACTCATTATAACAACAGCACTAGAACACTCATTATAACAACAGCACCAGAACACTCATTATAACAACAGCACTAGAACACTCATTATAACAACAGCACCAGAACACTCATTATAACAACAGCACTAGACCACTCATTATAACAACAGCACTAGAACACTCATTATAACAACAGCACCAGAACACTCATTATAACAACAGCACCAGAACACTCATCACAACAGCACCAGAACACTCATTATAACAACAGCACTAGAACACTCATTATAACAACAGCACCAGAACACTCATTATAACAACAGCACCAGAACACTCATTATAACAACAGCACTAGAACACTCATTATAACAACAGCACCAGAACACTCTTTATAACAACAGCACCAGAACACTCATTATAACAACAGCACCAGAACACTCATTATAACAACAGCACTAGAACACTCATTATAACAACAGCACCAGAACACTCATTATAACAACAGCACTAGAACACTCATTATAACAACAGCACTAGAACACTCATTATAACAACAGCACCAGAACACTCATTATAACAACAGCACTAGAACACTCATTATAACAACAGCACCAGAACACTCATTATAACAACAGCACTAGAACACTCATTATAACAACAGCACCAGAACACTCATTATAACAGCACCAGAACACTCATTATAACAACAGCACTAGAACACTCATTATAACAACAGCACCAGAACACTCATTATAACAACAGCACTAGAACACTCATTATCACAACAGCACCAGAACACTCATTATAACAGCACCAGAACACTCATTATAACAACAGCACTAGAACACTCATTATCACAACAGCACCAGAACACTCATTATAACAGCACCAGAACACTCATTATAACAACAGCACTAGAACACTCATTATAACAACAGCACCAGAACACTCATTATAACAACAGCACTAGAACACTCATTATAACAACAGCACCAGAACACTCATTATAACAACAGCACTAGACCACTCATTATAACAACAGCACCAGAACACTCATTATAACAACAGCACTAGAACACTCATTATCACAACAGCACCAGAACACTCATTATAACAACAGCACCAGAACACTCATAACAACAGCACTAGAACACTCATTATAACAACAGCACTAGAACACTCATTATAACAACAGCACTAGAACACTCATTATAACAACAGCACCAGAACACTCATTATAACAACAGCACTAGAACACTCATTATAACAACAGCACCAGAACACTCATTATAACAGCACCAGAACACTCATTATAACAACAGCACCAGAACACTCATTATAACAACAGCACCAGAACACTCATTATAACAACAGCACTAGAACACTCATTATAACAACAGCACCAGAACACTGATTATAACAACAGCACCAGAACACTCATTATAACAACAGCACCAGAACACTCATAACAACAGCACCAGAACACTCATTATAACAACAGCACTAGAACACTCATTATAACAACAGCACCAGAACACTCATTATAACAACAGCACTAGAACACTCATTATAACAACAGCACCAGAACACTCATTATAACAGCACCAGAACACTCATTATAACAACAGTACCAGAACACTCATTATAACAACAGCACCAGAACACTCATTATAACAACAGCACCAGAACACTCATTATAACAACAGCACTAGAACACTCATTATAACAACAGCACCAGAACACTCATTATAACAACAGCACCAGAACACTCATTATAACAACAGCACCAGAACACTCATTATAACAACAGCACTATAACACTCATTATAACAACAGCACCAGAACACTCATTATAACAACAGCACCAGAACACTCATTATAACAACAGCACCAGAACACTCATTATAACAGCACCAGAACACTCATTATAACAACAGCACCAGAACACTCATTATAATAACAGCACTAGAACACTCATTATAACAACAGCACTAGAACACTCATTATAACAACAGCACCAGAACACTCATTATAACAACAGCACCAGAACACTCATTATAACAACAGCACCAGAACACTCATTATAACAACAGCACCAGAACACTCATTATAACAACAGCACCAGAACACTCATTATAACAACAGCACTAGAACACTCATTATAACAACAGCACCAGAACACTCATTATAACAACAGCACCAGAACACTCATTATAACAACAGCACCAGAACACTCATTATAACAACAGCACCAGAACACTCATTATAACAACAGCACCAGAACACTCATTATAACAACAGCACTAGAACACTCATTATAACAACAGTACCAGAACACTCATTATAACAACAGCACCAGAAAACTCATTATAACAACAGCACCAGAACACTCATTATAACAACAGCACCAGAACACTCATTATAACAACAGCACCAGAACACTCATTATAACAACAGCACTAGAACACTCATTATAACAACAGCACCAGAACACTCATTATAACAACAGCACCAGAACACTCATTATAACAACAGCACTAGAACACTCATTATAACAACAGCACCAGAACACTCATTATAACAACAGCACCAGAACACTCATAACAACAGCACCAGAACACTCATTATAACAACAGAAGTTCAGAACACTCATTATAACAACAGTACCAGAACACTCATTATAACAACAGCACTAGAACACTCATTATAACAACAGCACCAGAACACTCATTATAACAACAGCACCAGAACACTCATTATAACAACAGCACCAGAACACTCATCACAACAGCACCAGAACACTCATTATCACAACAGCACTAGAACACTCATTATCACAACAGCACTAGAACACTCATTATCACAACAGTACCAGAACACTCATTATAACAACAGCACCATAACACTCATCACAACAGCACCAGAACACTCATTATCACAACAGTACCAGAACACTCATTATAACAACAGCACCAGAATACTCATTATAACAACAGCACTAGAACACTCATAACAACAGCACCAGAACACTCATTATAACAACAGCACCAGAACACTCATTATAACAACAGCACCAGAACACTCATTATCACAACAGTACCAGAACACTCATTATCACAACAGCACCAGAACACTTATTATCACAACAGCACCAGAACACTCATTATAACAGCACCAGAACACTCATTATAACAACAGCACCAGAACACTCATTATAACAACAGCACCAGAACACTCATTATAACAACAGCACCAGAACACTCATTATAACAACAGCACCAGAACACTCATTATAACAACAGCACTAGAACACTCATTATAACAACAGCACCAGAACACTCATTATAACAACAGCACCAGAACACTCATTATAACAGCACCAGAACACTCATTATAACAACAGCACCAGAACACTCATTATAACAACAGCACCAGAACACTCATTATAACAACAGCACTAGAACACTCATTATAACAACAGCACCAGAACACTCATTATAACAACAGCACTAGAACACTCATTATAACAACAGCACTAGAACACTCATTATAACAACAGCACCAGAACACTCATTATAACAACAGCACCAGAACACTCATTATAACAACAGCACCAGAACACTCATTATAACAACAGCACCAGAACACTCATTATAACAACAGCACCAGAACACTCATTATAACAACAGCACCAGAACACTCATTATAACAACAGCACCAGAACACTCATTATAACAACAGCACCAGAACACTCATTATAACAACAGCACTAGAACACTCATTATAACAACAGCACCAGAACACTCATTATAACAACAGCACCAGAACACTCATTATAACAACAGCACCAGAACACTCATAACAACAGCACCAGAACACTCATTATAACAACAGCACTAGAACACTCATTATAACAACAGCACCAGAACACTCATTATAACAACAGCACTAGAACACTCATTATAACAACAGCACCAGAACACTCATTATAACAACAGCACCAGAACACTCATTATAACAACAGCACTAGAACACTCATTATAACAACAGCACCAGAACACTCATTATAACAACAGCACTAGAACACTCATTATAACAACAGCACTAGAACACTCATTATAACAACAGCACCAGAACACTCATTATAACAACAGCACTAGAACACTCATTATAACAACAGCACCAGATCACTCATTATAACAACAGCACCAGAACACTCATTATAACAACAGCACCAGAACACTCATTATAACAACAGCACCAGAACACTCATTATAACAACAGCACTAGAACACTCATTATAACAACAGCACTAGAACACTCATTATAACAACAGCACCAGAACACTCATTGTAAGAACAGCACCAGAACACTCATTATAACAACAGCACCAGAGCACTCATTATAACAACAGCACCAGAACACTCATTATAACAACAGCACTAGAACACTCATTATAACAACAGCACCAGGACACTCATTATAACAGCACCAGAACACTCATCACAACAGCACCAGAACACTCATTATAACAACAGCACTAGAACACTCATTATAACAACAGCACCAGAACACTCATTATAACAACAGCACCAGAACACTCATTATAACAACAGCACTAGAACACTCATTATAACAACAGCACCAGAACACTCATTATAACAACAGCACCAGAACACTCATTATAACAACAGCACCAGAACACTCATTATAACAACAGCACTAGAACACTCATTATAACAACAGCACCAGAACACTCATTATAACAACAGCACTAGAACACTCATTATAACAACAGCACTAGAACACTCATTATAACAACAGCACTAGAACACTCATTATAACAACAGCACCAGAACACTCATTATAACAACAGCACTAGAACACTCATTATAACAACAGCACCAGAACACTCATTATAACAACAGCACCAGAACACTCATTATAACAACAGCACTAGAACACTCATTATAACAACAGCACCAGAACACTCATTATAACAACAGCACCAGAACACTCATTATAACAACAGCACCAGAACACTCATTATAACAACAGCACCAGAACACTCATTATAACAACAGCACCAGAACACTCATTATAACAACAGCACTAGAACACTCATTATAACAACAGCACCAGAACACTCATTATAACAACAGCACCAGAACACTCATTATAACAACAGCACCAGAACACTCATTATAACAACAGCACCAGAACACTCATTATAACAACAGCACCAGAACACTCATTATAACAACAGCACCAGAACACTCATTATAACAACAGCACTAGAACACTCATTATAACAACAGTACCAGAACACTCATTATAACAACAGCACCAGAAAACTCATTATAACAACAGCACCAGAACACTCATTATAACAACAGCACCAGAACACTCATTATAACAACAGCACCAGAACACTCATTATAACAACAGCACTAGAACACTCATTATAACAACAGCACCAGAACACTCATTATAACAACAGCACCAGAACACTCATTATAACAACAGCACCAGAACACTCATTATAACAACAGCACCAGAACACTCATAACAACAGCACCAGAACACTCATTATAACAACAGAAGTTCAGAACACTCATTATAACAACAGTACCAGAACACTCATTATAACAACAGCACTAGAACACTCATTATAACAACAGCACCAGAACACTCATTATAACAACAGCACCAGAACACTCATTATAACAACAGCACCAGAACACTCATCACAACAGCACCAGAACACTCATTATCACAACAGCACTAGAACACTCATTATCACAACAGTACCAGAACACTCATTATAACAACAGCACCAGAACACTCATTATCACAACAGCACCAGAACACTCATTATCACAACAGTACCAGAACACTCATTATAACAACAGCACCAGAACACTCATTATAACAACAGCACCAGAACACTCATCACAACAGCACTAGAACACTCATAACAACAGCACCAGAACACTCATTATAACAACAGCACCAGAACACTCATTATAACAACAGCACCAGAACACTCATTATCACAACAGTACCAGAACACTCATTATCACAACAGCACTAGAACACTCATTATCACAACAGCACCAGAACACTCATTATAACAGCACCAGAACACTCATTATAACAACAGCACCAGAACACTCATTATAACAACAGCACCAGAACACTCATTATAACAACAGCACCAGAACACTCATTATAACAACAGCACCAGAACACTCATTATAACAACAGCACCAGAACACTCATTATAACAACAGCACCAGAACACTCATTATAACAACAGCACCAGAACACTCATTATAACAACAGCACCAGAACACTCATTATAACAACAGCACCAGAACACTCATTATAACAACAGCACCAGAACACTCATTATAACAACAGCACCAGACCACTCATTATAACAACAGCACCAGAACACTCATTATAACAACAGCACCAGAACACTCATTATAACAACAACACCAGAACACTCATTATAACAACAGCACTAGAACACTCATTATAACAACAGCACTAGAACACTCATTATAACAACAGCACTAGAACACTCAATATAACAACAGCACCAGAACACTCATTATAACAACAGCACCAGAACACTCATTATAACAACAGCACCAGAACACTCATTATAACAACAGCACTAGAACACTCATTATAACAACAGCACCAGAACACTCATTATAACAACAGCACCAGAACACTCATTATAACAACAGCACTAGAACACTCATTATAACAACAGCACCAGAACACTCATTATAACAGCACCAGAACACTCATTATAACAACAGCACTAGAACACTCATTATAACAACAGCACCAGAACACTCATTATAACAACAGCACCAGAACACTCATTATAACAACAGCACCAGAACACTCATTATAACAACAGCACCAGAACACTCATTATAACAACAGCACTAGAACACTCATTATAACAACAGCACCAGAACACTCATTATAACAACAGCACCAGAACACTCATTATAACAACAGCACCAGAACACTCATTATAACATCACTAGAACACGCATTATAACAACAGCACTAGAACACTCATTATAACAACAGCACTAGAACACTCATTATAACAACAGCACCAGAACACTCATTATAACAACAGCACTAGAACACTCATTATAACAACAGCACTAGAACACTCATTATAACAACAGCACCAGAACACTCATTATAACAACAGCACCAGAACACTCATCACAACAGCACCAGAACACTCATTATAACAACAGCACTAGAACACTCATTATAACAACAGCACTAGAACACTCATTATAACAACAGCACCAGAACACTCATTATAACAACAGCACCAGAACACTCATTATAACAACAGCACTAGAACACTCATTATAACAACAGCACCAGAACACTCATTATAACAACAGCACTAGAACACTCATTATAACAACAGCACCAGAACACTCATTATAACAACAGCACCAGAACACTCATTATAACAACAGCACCAGAACACTCATTATAACAACAGCACCAGAACACTCATTATAACAACAGCACCAGAACACTCATTATAACAACAGCACTAGAACACTCATTATAACAACAGCACCAGAACACTCATTATAACAACAGCACCAGAACACTCATTATAACAACAGCACCAGAACACTCATTATAACAACAGCACCAGAACACTCATTATAACAACAGCACCAGAACACTCATTATAACAACAGCACCAGAACACTCATTATAACAACAGCACTAGAACACTCATTATAACAACAGTACCAGAACACTCATTATAACAACAGCACCAGAAAACTCATTATAACAACAGCACCAGAACACTCATTATAACAACAGCACCAGAACACTCATTATAACAACAGCACCAGAACACTCATTATAACAACAGCACTAGAACACTCATTATAACAACAGCACCAGAACACTCATTATAACAACAGCACCAGAACACTCATTATAACAACAGCACCAGAACACTCATTATAACAACAGCACCAGAACACTCATAACAACAGCACCAGAACACTCATTATAACAACAGAAGTTCAGAACACTCATTATAACAACAGTACCAGAACACTCATTATAACAACAGCACTAGAACACTCATTATAACAACAGCACCAGAACACTCATTATAACAACAGCACCAGAACACTCATTATAACAACAGCACCAGAACACTCATCACAACAGCACCAGAACACTCATTATCACAACAGCACTAGAACACTCATTATCACAACAGTACCAGAACACTCATTATAACAACAGCACCAGAACACTCATTATCACAACAGCACCAGAACACTCATTATCACAACAGTACCAGAACACTCATTATAACAACAGCACCAGAACACTCATTATAACAACAGCACCAGAACACTCATCACAACAGCACTAGAACACTCATAACAACAGCACCAGAACACTCATTATAACAACAGCACCAGAACACTCATTATAACAACAGCACCAGAACACTCATTATCACAACAGTACCAGAACACTCATTATCACAACAGCACTAGAACACTCATTATCACAACAGCACCAGAACACTCATTATAACAGCACCAGAACACTCATTATAACAACAGCACCAGAACACTCATTATAACAACAGCACCAGAACACTCATTATAACAACAGCACCAGAACACTCATTATAACAACAGCACCAGAACACTCATTATAACAACAGCACCAGAACACTCATTATAACAACAGCACCAGAACACTCATTATAACAACAGCACCAGAACACTCATTATAACAACAGCACCAGAACACTCATTATAACAACAGCACCAGAACACTCATTATAACAACAGCACCAGAACACTCATTATAACAACAGCACCAGACCACTCATTATAACAACAGCACCAGAACACTCATTATAACAACAGCACCAGAACACTCATTATAACAACAACACCAGAACACTCATTATAACAACAGCACTAGAACACTCATTATAACAACAGCACTAGAACACTCATTATAACAACAGCACTAGAACACTCAATATAACAACAGCACCAGAACACTCATTATAACAACAGCACCAGAACACTCATTATAACAACAGCACCAGAACACTCATTATAACAACAGCACTAGAACACTCATTATAACAACAGCACCAGAACACTCATTATAACAACAGCACCAGAACACTCATTATAACAACAGCACTAGAACACTCATTATAACAACAGCACCAGAACACTCATTATAACAGCACCAGAACACTCATTATAACAACAGCACTAGAACACTCATTATAACAACAGCACCAGAACACTCATTATAACAACAGCACCAGAACACTCATTATAACAACAGCACCAGAACACTCATTATAACAACAGCACCAGAACACTCATTATAACAACAGCACTAGAACACTCATTATAACAACAGCACCAGAACACTCATTATAACAACAGCACCAGAACACTCATTATAACAACAGCACCAGAACACTCATTATAACATCACTAGAACACGCATTATAACAACAGCACTAGAACACTCATTATAACAACAGCACTAGAACACTCATTATAACAACAGCACCAGAACACTCATTATAACAACAGCACTAGAACACTCATTATAACAACAGCACTAGAACACTCATTATAACAACAGCACCAGAACACTCATTATAACAACAGCACCAGAACACTCATCACAACAGCACCAGAACACTCATTATAACAACAGCACTAGAACACTCATTATAACAACAGCACTAGAACACTCATTATAACAACAGCACCAGAACACTCATTATAACAACAGCACCAGAACACTCATTATAACAACAGCACTAGAACACTCATTATAACAACAGCACCAGAACACTCATTATAACAACAGCACTAGAACACTCATTATAACAACAGCACCAGAACACTCATTATAACAGCACCAGAACACTCATTATAACAACAGCACCAGAACACTCATTATAACAACAGCACCAGAACACTCATTATAACAACAGCACTAGAACACTCATTATAACAACAGCACCAGAACACTCATTATAACAACAGCACCAGAACACTCATTATAACAACAGCACTAGAACACTCATTATAACAACAGTACCAGAACACTCATTATAACAACAGCACCAGAAAACTCATTATAACAACAGCACCAGAACACTCATTATAACAACAGCACCAGAACACTCATTATAACAACAGCACCAGAACACTCATTATAACAACAGCACTAGAACACTCATTATAACAACAGCACCAGAACACTCATTATAACAACAGCACCAGAACACTCATTATAACAACAGCACTAGAACACTCATTATAACAACAGCACCAGAACACTCATTATAACAACAGCACCAGAACACTCATAACAACAGCACCAGAACACTCATTATAACAACAAGTTCAGAACACTCATTATAACAACAGTACCAGAACACTCATTATAACAACAGCACTAGAACACTCATTATAACAACAGCACCAGAACACTCATTATAACAACAGCACCAGAACACTCATTATAACAACAGCACCAGAACACTCATCACAACAGCACCAGAACACTCATTATCACAACAGCACTAGAACACTCATTATCACAACAGCACTAGAACACTCATTATCACAACAGTACCAGAACACTCATTATAACAACAGCACCAGAACACTCATCACAACAGCACCAGAACACTCATTATCACAACAGTACCAGAACACTCATTATAACAACAGCACCAGAACACTCATTATAACAACAGCACTAGAACACTCATAACAACAGCACCAGAACACTCATTATAACAACAGCACCAGAACACTCATTATAACAACAGCACCAGAACACTCATTATCACAACAGTACCAGAACACTCATTATCACAACAGCACCAGAACACTCATTATCACAACAGCACCAGAACACTCATTATAACAGCACCAGAACACTCATTATAACAACAGCACCAGAACACTCATTATAACAACAGCACCAGAACACTCATTATAACAACAGCACTAGAACACTCATTATAACAACAGCACCAGAACACTCATTATAACAACAGCACCAGAACACTCATTATAACAGCACCAGAACACTCATTATAACAACAGCACCAGAACACTCATTATAACAACAGCACTAGAACACTCATTATAACAACAGCACCAGAACACTCATTATAACAACAGCACTAGAACACTCATTATAACAACAGCACTAGAACACTCATTATAACAACAGCACCAGAACACTCATTATAACAACAGCACCAGAACACTCATTATAACAACAGCACCAGAACACTCATTATAACAACAGCACCAGAACACTCATTATAACAACAGCACCAGAACACTCATTATAACAACAGCACCAGAACACTCATTATAACAACAGCACCAGAACACTCATTATAACAACAGCACCAGAACACTCATTATAACAACAGCACTAGAACACTCATATAACAACAGCACCAGAACACTCATTATAACAACAGCACCAGAACACTCATTATAACAACAGCACCAGAACACTCATAACAACAGCACCAGAACACTCATTATAACAACAGCACTAGAACACTCATTATAACAACAGCACCAGAACACTCATTATAACAACAGCACTAGAACACTCATTATAACAACAGCACCAGAACACTCATTATAACAACAGCACCAGAACACTCATTATAACAACAGCACTAGAACACTCATTATAACAACAGCACCAGAACACTCATTATAACAACAGCACTAGAACACTCATTATAACAACAGCACTAGAACACTCATTATAACAACAGCACCAGAACACTCATTATAACAACAGCACTAGAACACTCATTATAACAACAGCACCAGAACACTCATTATAACAACAGCACCAGAACACTCATTATAACAACAGCACCAGAACACTCATTATAACAACAGCACCAGAACACTCATTATAACAACAGCACTAGAACACTCATTATAACAACAGCACTAGAACACTCATTATAACAACAGCACCAGAACACTCATTGTAAGAACAGCACCAGAACACTCATTATAACAACAGCACCAGAGCACTCATTATAACAACAGCACCAGAACACTCATTATAACAACAGCACTAGAACACTCATTATAACAACAGCACCAGAACACTCATTATAACAGCACCAGAACACTCATCACAACAGCACCAGAACACTCATTATAACAACAGCACTAGAACACTCATTATAACAACAGCACCAGAACACTCATTATAACAACAGCACCAGAACACTCATTATAACAACAGCACTAGAACACTCATTATAACAACAGCACCAGAACACTCATTATAACAACAGCACCAGAACACTCATTATAACAACAGCACCAGAACACTCATTATAACAACAGCACTAGAACACTCATTATAACAACAGCACCAGAACACTCATTATAACAACAGCACTAGAACACTCATTATAACAACAGCACTAGAACACTCATTATAACAACAGCACCAGAACACTCATTATAACAACAGCACTAGAACACTCATTATAACAACAGCACCAGAACACTCATTATAACAACAGCACCAGAACACTCATTATAACAACAGCACTAGAACACTCATTATAACAACAGCACCAGAACACTCATTATAACAACAGCACCAGAACACTCATTATAACAACAGCACCAGAACACTCATTATAACAACAGCACCAGAACACTCATTATAACAACAGCACCAGAACACTCATTATAACAACAGCACTAGAACACTCATTATAACAACAGCACCAGAACACTCATTATAACAACAGCACCAGAACACTCATTATAACAACAGCACCAGAACACTCATTATAACAACAGCACCAGAACACTCATTATAACAACAGCACCAGAACACTCATTATAACAACAGCACCAGAACACTCATTATAACAACAGCACTAGAACACTCATTATAACAACAGTACCAGAACACTCATTATAACAACAGCACCAGAAAACTCATTATAACAACAGCACCAGAACACTCATTATAACAACAGCACCAGAACACTCATTATAACAACAGCACCAGAACACTCATTATAACAACAGCACTAGAACACTCATTATAACAACAGCACCAGAACACTCATTATAACAACAGCACCAGAACACTCATTATAACAACAGCACCAGAACACTCATTATAACAACAGCACCAGAACACTCATTATAACAACAGCACCAGAACACTCATAACAACAGCACCAGAACACTCATTATAACAACAGAAGTTCAGAACACTCATTATAACAACAGTACCAGAACACTCATTATAACAACAGCACTAGAACACTCATTATAACAACAGCACCAGAACACTCATTATAACAACAGCACCAGAACACTCATTATAACAACAGCACCAGAACACTCATCACAACAGCACCAGAACACTCATTATCACAACAGCACTAGAACACTCATTATCACAACAGTACCAGAACACTCATTATAACAACAGCACCAGAACACTCATCACAACAGCACCAGAACACTCATCACAACAGCACCAGAACACTCATTATCACAACAGTACCAGAACACTCATTATAACAACAGCACCAGAACACTCATTATAACAACAGCACCAGAACACTCATTATAACAACAGCACCAGAACACTCATTATCACAACAGTACCAGAACACTCATTATCACAACAGCACCAGAACACTCATTATCACAACAGCACCAGAACACTCATTATAACAGCACCAGAACACTCATTATAACAACAGCACCAGAACACTCATTATAACAACAGCACCAGAACACTCATTATAACAACAGCACTAGAACACTCATTATAACAACAGCACCAGAACACTCATTATAACAACAGCACCAGAACACTCATTATAACAACAGCACTAGAACACTCATTATAACAACAGCACCAGAACACTCATTAT
Organism: Notolepis coatsorum; assembly: GCF_963971535.1. Taxonomy (NCBI): domain Eukaryota; kingdom Metazoa; phylum Chordata; class Actinopteri; order Aulopiformes; family Paralepididae; genus Notolepis; species Notolepis coatsorum. The sequence continues at coordinate 166,609,663 of NC_140165.1, read as the reverse complement.
AACAACAGCACCAGAACACTCATTATAACAACAGCACCAGAACACTCATTATAACAACAGCACCAGAACACTCATTATAACAACAGCACCAGAACACTCATTATAACAACAGCACCAGACCACTCATTATAACAACAGCACCAGAACACTCATTATAACAACAGCACCAGAACACTCATTATAACAACAACACCAGAACACTCATTATAACAACAGCACTAGAACACTCATTATAACAACAGCACTAGAACACTCATTATAACAACAGCACTAGAACACTCATTATAACAACAGCACCAGAACACTCATTATAACAACAGCACCAGAACACTCATTATAACAACAGCACCAGAACACTCATTATAACAACAGCACTAGAACACTCATTATAACAACAGCACCAGAACACTCATTATAACAACAGCACCAGAACACTCATTATAACAACAGCACTAGAACACTCATTATAACAACAGCACCAGAACACTCATTATAACAGCACCAGAACACTCATTATAACAACAGCACTAGAACACTCATTATAACAACAGCACCAGAACACTCATTATAACAACAGCACCAGAACACTCATTATAACAACAGCACCAGAACACTCATTATAACAACAGCACCAGAACACTCATTATAACAACAGCACTAGAACACTCATTATAACAACAGCACCAGAACACTCATTATAACAACAGCACCAGAACACTCATTATAACAACAGCACCAGAACACTCATTATAACATCACTAGAACACGCATTATAACAACAGCACTAGAACACTCATTATAACAACAGCACTAGAACACTCATTATAACAACAGCACCAGAACACTCATTATAACAACAGCACTAGAACACTCATTATAACAACAGCACTAGAACACTCATTATAACAACAGCACCAGAACACTCATTATAACAACAGCACTAGAACACTCATTATAACAACAGCACCAGAACACTCATTATAACAACAGCACCAGAACACTCATCACAACAGCACCAGAACACTCATTATAACAACAGCACTAGAACACTCATTATAACAACAGCACTAGAACACTCATTATAACAACAGCACCAGAACACTCATTATAACAACAGCACCAGAACACTCATTATAACAACAGCACTAGAACACTCATTATAACAACAGCACCAGAACACTCATTATAACAACAGCACTAGAACACTCATTATAACAACAGCACCAGAACACTCATTATAACAGCACCAGAACACTCATTATAACAACAGCACCAGAACACTCATTATAACAACAGCACCAGAACACTCATTATAACAACAGCACTAGAACACTCATTATAACAACAGCACCAGAACACTCATTATAACAACAGCACTAGAACACTCATTATAACAACAGCACTAGAACACTCATTATAACAACAGCACCAGAACACTCATTATAACAACAGCACTAGAACACTCATTATAACAACAGCACCAGAACACTCATTATAACAACAGCACCAGAACACTCATAACAACAGCACCAGAACACTCATTATAACAACAGCACTAGAACACTCATTATAACAACAGCACCAGAACACTCATTATAACAACAGCACTAGAACACTCATTATAACAACAGCACCAGAACACTCATTATAACAACAGCACCAGAACACTCATTATAACAACAGCACCAGAACACTCATTATAACAACAGCACCAGAACACTCATTATAACAACAGCACCAGAACACTCATTATAACAACAGCACTAGAACACTCATTATAACAACAGCACCAGCACACTCATTATAACAACAGCACCAGAACACTCATTATAACAACAGCACCAGAACACTCATAACAACAGCACCAGAACACTCATTATAACAACAGCACCAGAACACTCATTATAACAACAGCACCAGAACACTCATTATAACAGCACCAGAACACTCATTATAACAACAGCACCAGAACACTCATTATAACAACAGCACTAGAACACTCATTATAACAACAGCACCAGGACACTCATTATAACAACAGCACCAGAACACTCATTATAACAACAGCACCAGAACACTCATTATAACAACAGCACCAGAACACTCATCACAACAGCACTAGAACACTCATTATAACAACAGCACCAGAACACTCATTATCACAACAGTACCAGAACACTCATTATAACAACAGCACTAGAACACTCATTATAACAACAGCACCAGGACACTCATTATAACAACAGCACTAGAACACTCATTATAACAACAGCACTAGAACACTCATCACAACAGCACTAGAACACTCATAACAACAGCACCAGAACACTCATTATAACAACAGCACTAGAACACTCATTATAACAACAGCACCAGAACACTCATCACAACAGCACCAGAACACATCACAACAGCACTAGAACACTCATCACAACAGCACCAGAACACTCATTATCACAACAGTACCAGAACACTCATTATCACAACAGTACCACTCATTATAACAACAGCACCAGAACACTCATTATAACAACAGCACTAGAACACTCATTATAACAACAGCACCAGAACACTCATTATCACAACAGTACCACTCATTATCACAACAGCACCAGAACACTCATTATCACAACAGTACCACTCATTATAACAACAGCACCAGAACACTCATTATAACAACAGCACTAGAACACTCATTATAACAACAGCACCAGAACACTCATTATCACAACAGTACCACTCATTATAACAACAGCACCAGAACACTCATTATCACAACAGTACCACTCATTATAACAACAGCACCAAAACACCCATGCCTAGCTGCTTGAAGCCTGTTATTTTACTGATCCCCCCACACACACACATGGGTGAGTTGGTGAATATTCAGTCTTTGTACAGCCATTGACAGCCAGACAGAACGATGATTTAATTCAGTAGGAAGACAGAATGAGCCTAATGTAAGATTGTGTGTGTTTGTGTGTGTGTCAGGGCGTACCATGTGACCTGGTGACGGGGGAGGACAGAACGGTTATGGACCCAGAAGGCCGAGCGGCAGGTCATGTGGCCTGTACCATAGAGATGTGCAGCGTCACAACGCCATGTTAGTAGTTATTAATAATATTATATTTTATTTAAAATAAGGTAGCACTGATAAATTAATAAATAGATAATGTATATTATGTGTATGATAATGTATATAATATATAATTTTCTAGATGTAGCAGTGATTTATAGATGATGTATATTATAATATGTGTGATAATGTATACAATATATTATATTCTAGATTAGTTAGCAATGATTTATAGATAATGTATACTAATATGTTTATTATAATGTATATAATATTGTATTCTAGATGAGATAGCAGTGATTGATGAGATCCAGATGATCAGAGATCCTTCCAGAGGCTGGGCCTGGACCAGGGCACTACTAGGTCAGTACTACACGCACGCACACACGCACGCACACACACCTCTTCCTTTACTCTAAGCTCTAAGGCAGGGATTTATGCCACAACCCCATTTTATTTAGGAATATTTTTGGCGACCCCACCCTTAACACTTTCTCCGCCAATAACGTCATGGAACGGGTTTCAAGTTCACCAAGTTCTGCCAGATCACGGCGTATGACGTGGTATTCATATTTCACTCACGGATCATTGTCTGATGCTGTCTGAGCCGGCACAACTCTGCAACGCTTCAATACTGCCACCTGGTGGCTGATCGGCGAGTTTCCAAACCGGATATGCCCGTTGGAGCTCGGTCCGTCCCCTAAATCCGTCCGGCCACTCGTTTATCATCCCAGGACTCTAGCCACACACCGTGGATATGGATTGCTGCCATAACTCAATAATCCACATGATTTGGGCTGTTATTATTATTATACAAACCGGAAATGAATCGCCTCGATCCCCATCACATAACTGGGATCTGTTTGCTCCAGTATCATCGCCCAACGCTAAGAGGAGGCTGCCGTGAGTTTCAACGTTTTTGTTTATTATTATCCATACAAACTGCTCTGATCTATATATCACCCATACTACATGAAGCATTTAACGACGATCACGGAATTATAAACGACCCCCCCCCCCCCGTTCACCCGCGCATGATCAGTCATAACGTTTAGGACCATGTACAGTTGACATTTTTAATATAGCGTCGATCGGTATCAAACAGCATTTGATAATCTAATATATGCATTTATGCCTATATCTCACGTTCTAGGAATTACTGCAGAAAACGATAAAAACATTTATACTCTAGACGGTATTTTCGTATGAATGTGTGAATGAAAAAGAAAAACGTTCCTACATCCTGAACGATAGATAATCGATGTTGAATGGGCCATAGTAATGTCAATTTAGCAATACAATTTAAAAAGTTATAGCCCTGCAAAGGTGAATGTTACAAAGGGTCAGATTAAACCGAATATATATATTTATTACTTGAGATATATTGTATAATATTTGTATATCGTCTGATATCCCTTGTATATTCTTTGTACATATACACGGAATATCCCTTTACCTAGGTACAGGCCAGACCATAATATTCGTTCTCCTATTGGACAGCGACCCCCTAGGCGCCAACGGCCATACCCCCAATGTCTAGTTCAAAGCCACCGCTAAGACATGTCTCAACATGCCCAGGTTTGCGCAGTAATACGAGACAGAACTGAGGTTGGCACTAGATTATTCACCTTACGTATAAATACGTCGCAGGTGGATACAGCAGTTAGTTAACCCAACAAGTTGAAGCCTTCACCACGAGTCAACGACCAAGTGAAGTGAGCAACTTTGCGTCTAAATAGAGCACTTAGAACCGCGTGCGAATAGGATAGTAAAAGTGTCAGAGCTTAGTGAAATAACGTCAAGTTCGACCTAGTTAATGTGAAGTACCGTGCACAGGAGAATCTACACCGGCAAATGCAGAGCCTTTTCCGGCTGGATTATATTGCTTTTGGTACTGTGGCTGCTAGAGCAGAGAACCGTCTACCCGCTGCTGTGTGGGATCTACCCGTGAGGAGCATCACTCGAGCCCGTCTCTAGGAAGAGGCTGGCTGGCTTTCATCCATGCTGTCACGCATACTTGGATTATAGCTGCTGCTTTTGTCTGCAGATCGAGGGGAGTATATGTACCGACTCCCGTAGCTGGAGCTTATTGATTCCTCGTTGATCCAGACTTTTGCTCCCGAACATTCCTCTCCCCTGCTGGCTTACAACCGGAGGGAACCCCCTTAGTATCTCCAGCTGACCTACGAGTAGGGATGGGAATCTAATCGAATCGAGTTCCTAATTGGCCGATGCCTGGAACCGTGTGGCTCCTGTGACTTTCGATTCCCTTATCGCTGCCTACAGTTGCGCAATAACGTTACGTTAGCATGTAGCCATGGCAGACTCTATTTGATTCCTTAAGGGCTCGAAATTGCCTGGGTTTCGGTAATATGCTCCCGAAATGCTCCCGCTGTTTGGCTACTTCTATGTGCAGTGAAAACTACTTGAATGCTTTAGAACCTAGTCATTGATTTAGATCAGGGTGAGCTAAAATTAGCCGCGGAGCTAACGTGAGCTAACGCTATTTAATCAAGCTCACAAAGAGAGATAAACAGCGGATAGTACAGGTACAAATACAATAAAACAGCAGGTGGGGGCTGTTGTGTAAACCTTGTACTCTTTAGTTCACATATAATGAGAGACGTGAGTGCTTGTTTACAAGTCTGTAAGCCAGGAAGAGTGGTGCAACATACAAATGTGTCCGTGTAGCAACACAAGCCAATACTTTAAAGGACAGGGGCCCGGGGAGGGAGCTCTCTCTCTCTGTGTGTGTGTGTGTGTGTGTGTGTGTGAGAGAGAGAGAGTGTGAGTGAGAGACAGAAGTCAGAGGAATAACAACCTGTTATTCAATAGATTAAATTCGTTTAAGAATAAAAAAATAAATACATTTTAAGAGAATCTCAAATACATTATTTTATTTAAGTGTAGGCTATAGTTAATGTTTTATTTTTTACAGTTTTTGTATTTTTCTGACATGGGGGCTCAACAATAAATGACAATCAGAAATGTCAAGTTGCATGTTGTTATTCTAACCAGCTTAGACCCCGACGCTCTGCATCTTCTGGCCGCCTCAGACCTACTCCTATCCGAGCTCCGGGAGGGTCATCAAAGAGAAGTCGCCTATTCTCAGTCCTTGCCCCACAATGGTGGAATGAACTACCCACCCCAGTTAGGACAGCCGAATCACGTCCAATCTTTCGCCGTCGACTAAAGACGCACTTCTTCAACCATTATCTGAATAAAAAAAAATATATCTAACCCTAACTAACCGTACTGTCATGCACTTGTCCTAATAAACTAACCTACACTGTAGCACTCAACACTTTGATGAACATTGTTGCTCAGCTGATAGAGTTGTGCCCTTCCTGATGGCTTGTCGTACAGAACTTGTAAGTCGCTTTGGATAAAAGCGTCAGCTAAATGACTAAATGTAGTTCTGTTGCATTTCCAATTTATTTATTTAAATTATAAATTGATCAGGTATCGATAAGGGAATCGATAAAGAATCGAATCGATAAGCAGAATCGATAATGGAATCGTATCGATAAAATCCTATCAATTCCCATCCCTACCTACGAGTGTGCCTTATATAATTCTTATGCTACAGGTGGTATTAATTATCTCCATCGGAATGTGCTCATGGACTTACGCTCTTGACCTATTTATGCATATTCTTCGCCATACAAGCGCGACCCTAATTCTCAATACTGTAATCTAATATTGCTGCTCTTCTAATAAATATTCCAAACAGGACTTTCTTTGTTAAAGGGGAACTCCAACATTTTGGGAAATTAGCTTATTTAACATCTTCCCTGGAGTTAGACAAGAAGATACATACCTTTTTTGTCTCTGTTCGTGCATTTTAGCTTTGGGAATAGACGCTCCGTTAGCATAGCTTAGCTTCATCACTGGAAGTGAGGCAGGACAGTAGCCTTACAGTGCCTTACAGTGTATTGCAAGGTCTGACATTGACCAAACTTGATATGCATGACCTTGGTGGGCTCTAGGTCAACTCCTGAAAAGGGGGTCAATGTCAGACTTTGCAATCAAAAGTTAGGGGGCTAATAACCCCTGCCATAATTTCAGTGCGCCCCCTAACTTTTGATTGCAAGGTCTGACATTGACCCCCTTTTCAGGAGTTGACCTAGAGCCCACCAAGGTCATGCATATCAAATTTGGTCAATGTCAGACCTTGCAATACACTGTAAGGCACTGTAAGGCTACTGTCCTGCCTCACTTCCAGTGATGAAGCTAAGCTATGCTAACGGAGCGTCTATTCCCAAAGCTAAAATGCACACACAGAGACAAAAAAGGTATGTATCTTCTTGTCTAACTGCAGGGAAGATGTTAAATAAGCTAATTTCCCAAAATGTTGGAGTTCCCCTTTAAGCCGTGTTATTGTGTGGGTGTTCATCATATATACCTGTGTACTGTATGGCCAGTAATTAAAGTACATAACTCAGTAGTGGTTTAATGATACCATACTTATCAATACAGTCAGGGAATTGTACCCCTCAGTTACAGTGAACATCTCCATAGACTTACAGTACTGGCAGAGAATGGTATAAGATGATCAAAGTGGTGGCAGGGAATGTGTTAAATGTATTGTGTGATTTCAACGTGGAAATAAGGAATATCAAAATAAAAGCACACGTTGTTGAACTTTATCTTGCATATTTATTAGAAAATGAAATTACAGCACTATGTTATCAATGAAATTAATGAATATTATCAACAAAAGCAACGGAATTGTTTCTGTATACATATTTATAAAATGAGGCATATTTAGCCAAAATATGTTGCCAGAACATAAAAAAAGAAAAGGAAATGCGTTCACATGCGCTTTTCAAGAAAAGAAAAAAAATCTAGACTTCATGGGAAGGGTGTGCTTGTACATTTGAACAGTTCCATGATACGTGGTGGCTGCGTTGTGCTGAGAAATAGGCGGAGATCTGCTTCTACTCTGAGGCAAGATCTATATTTATTTTGTATTGTGTGCCGAAAATCCGGCATCACAGAGGTATGTTGATGTGAAGGGGACAAGCTTTCTTAGCGCAGCATTACACAACACTGGGTACTCGTTCCGGACTGATATTCAGAACTTTGCGAGGGCCTGTCCAGTGAACTTGACTTTCAGTAGCTCGTCACACGAAAGATCTATGAGCGCCTGTTGTCCAATTTGTCCGTGCTCTCTCTTTTTCGGAAAAATAGTTCAATGAGCCCTTCTATGTGGCTACAGATAATAATAAAATAATTTCTGCAACATTCTGTTCCTCCAAAAAGCCATCAAGCAGCGTAAATACCCCCAAATCTCTGCTGATTATCCTGGAGTGCCACAAACAGAGTTTCTTAATCCAGCTCTCCATTTTAGCTGCGAGTCCAAACAGGTCTGTGTCCCGACCTTGTAGTCCCAGATTTAAAGATTTCGGCTAGATATGCCAGCTGTGCCAGCCATTCATTATCGGCACATTTCTCTGCCAATGGGTTGTTTTTGTCTGGAAAATCCGCGCTTCTTCTCTCTTTCCGTGCTTTGACAACAAACCTATCCACTGTGAGTGTCCAGGTTATACACAAAAGACCAGACGTGGTCTCCGCGATTATACATGCGCAGGATGTAGTGAGATGTATATTGGAATACTGTGTATCGGTCAGAGTCCTGCCACCTTCAGAAGTTTTCTGATGACTCTGCGATAGTGGAGTCATTTAATCGTCACATGGTGCGATTAAAAACCACCTGCAGCTAAATGTGACGACGTCCAGGGAACAGGTTGTGTATCTGGGGAGGAGGAGGAGTCTGTGATACCCGTTTTCCATCAGGGGAGTCGATGTGGACATGGTTGAGGATTACAAATACCTCAGTGTGCACATCGACAACAAACTGAATGGATCAAAACACGCAGAGGCACTCTACAAGAAGGGCCAGAGCCGACTCTACTTCCTCAGAAGGCTGAGATCCTTCAACGTCTGTACAAGGATGTTTAGGATGTTCTACGAGTCGGTGGTGGCGGGCGCCTTCTTGTACGCTGTGACCTGCTGGGGCAGCGGACTGAGAGCGGGGGACGCAAACAGGCTGGATAAGCTGGTCAGGAAGGCCAGTAACGTGGTAGGGGTGGAGCTGGACTCTAGCGGTGGTGGTGGAGAGGAGGAGCCTTGCTAAGCTCCATGCCATCAGGGAAAACCCCTCCCACCCACTATAGCTGACAGGAGGAGCACGTTCAGTGCTAGACTAACACTCCCAAGATGTAGCACTGAACGGCACAGGAAGTCCTTCATTCCGACAGCCATCAGACTTTACAATGCATCACTGTGCCTCACTGCATCACTGAGCACAGGGTGACAGTTACCATCTTCCTGGACTTTTACTTTTAAAACAACATTGTTCAATATTACACTTACTGTACACTTACTGTGGATTTCTGTATATTTTTTGTTTTTTTTACTGTATATTTTATATTAGAATGTATATACATAACATAGGAAATGTGAATCCCGGACCGTATTCTATTCTTAGGCTTATTTTCTTCGTTATTCTTAGGCACAAATTTTATTCTTATTCGTGACTTTGTTTTGTCTACCTAAATGTTTACTGTGAGCGATTTGTAGTGCCAAATTTCCCTCGGGATATGATTAAAGTATTTCTATTCTATGGCAAATACACACAGCTACCAGGTGGTAAACTCGATCTGAGTCGATCTGTCACCTACCCGCGACCCCACTTTGGGTCGCAAACATTAGTTTGAGAACCGCTGCTCTAAGGTAATGATAGCACCCTCTTCCTTTACTCTAAGCTCTTTGGTAATGATAGCACCCTCTTCCTTTACTCTAAGCTCTTTGGTAATGATAGCACCCTCTTCCTTTACTCTTAAGCTCTTTGGTAATGATAGCACCCTCTTCCTTTACTCTAAGCTCTTTGGTAATGATGGCACCCTCTTCCTTTACACTAAGCTCTTTGGTAATGATAGCACCCTCTTCCTTTACTCTAAGCTCTTTGGTAATGATAGCACCCTCTTCCTTTACTCTAAGCTCTAATGATGGCATCTGTGTAAAAGTCTTACCCACTTCTCATCCCATTCGAGCAGCGTTTATCATGTCTTTCTCATTTATTAGAAGATCTGAAGATCTTTGCTGTAACTGAGCATTCATGTCTCAGTTGTGTGTCATGCGTGTGTGTATTTCTCTGTTGTGTGTGTGTAGGACTGTGTGCGGAGGAGATTCATGTCTGTGGAGAATCTGCTGCCATCGACTTTGTCAGAGAGCTGATGTTCACTACAGGAGAGGAAGTGGAGGTAAGACTGGAAACACAGCATTCTGGATAGATGATAAATGCCCATGCTAGTCTTCGGTCAGATTGATAACCCCATAACTCATTGGTCCGCTCATCTCAACATCAAGCAGCGTCCTGCGATGTCTGTGATACCCAGAACCCAATGCGTCCACAAACTGCTGGGGTCAAACCCGACCGACAGAGATAACACATGCACCGCTCCGTCCCCCCCAGTCAAAGACCATAGTCAAGTGATTGAAGTTGCGGAGTCTCTTATTTTATTTGCACCGGGAAGGATTCATCTGACCAGTAAGATACGGTCGTTAATCAGATGATATCCATTTCCCTTATCCGTCACACGGCAACTAGGAGTTACTCTTATGAAGTCACAATACGATATATGTTATATATATATTATATACACATACATATAATATATAACATATATATATATAACATATATATATGTTATATACACACCCGGTGTACATATGATATATTTCTCTCTTTAGGTCTCTGTGTGGATAAAGATATAAAGATATATCATCATCATCATCATCATTATCATCATTTTATGAAAGGGCTTGTAATACTGCTCATTTGAAAGCTTGGTTGTATTGCTACTTTTTTAATAAGTATTACCACTGTAAGATTACTTAATAAGCTTATTATATAGAATCTACATATGTGATCATTACCACTAGTGTTTTACATCATAAATCATAAACATCACGGGGCAGTGTTTCTGCCGACTCTTTTTTGCAAAAAATGGGTAAAGTCATAAGTGCAACACATTTCAATGCTTACCAGAATGGTCAGAAGGATGTACACGAAGTGGGTTCAAAAAAGGTTTTTATTTTTTAAAAATACAAGATTACAATAAATGCACAATCATGCTTATAAGTACAAAAAAGGTTCCTCTTAGGAATGATCAGAATGCAGAATCCAAAAATCTCTCTCGAGATGGAGCGAGTTAGCCCTTATAAAGGAAAGAAGATCTTTTTGCCATTGGTTTAAATACTGTGATGTAATTTCACTAGCCACTCAACGTTTAAAACATCAGTACATTTTATCCAATCATTGTACTGTACATATACAGTAAGTATCAACCCCTTTCCTCTACTTGCGTTACATACAGTTACATAGTGATAAGTATGGAGAGTCCCTCCACACACTATTTTAACAGGGCAAGGCTTGCAAGGGTTAACCGGGTGTCTGCCAGTGCCGCGAGGCCATCTGTGAAACCTCCCATCTCGACTCCTCGGAGTTGTCTCAGAGTGGCAGAGTCCTCAGAGTTGTCTCAGAGTGGCAGAGTCCTCAGAGTTGTCTCAGAGTGGCAGAGTCCTCAGAGTTGTCTCAGAGTGGCAGAGTCCTCAGAGTTGTCTCAGAGTGGCAGAGTCCTCAGAGTTGTCTCAGAGTGGCAGAGTCCTCAGAGTTGCTCTCAGCCAGTGAACACAGAATTTACACAGTATAGTAATATATAGTATTACACACTTTCTTTTTAAGCATAGAATTATGAAACATATAATTAATTCAGCAGAATATGTATACACCTCTATACCAACATTTCTGACTGTAGCATAACATTTAACATTTAACTGTTATATAGTTTTAAGAGTGTATAAGTTTATAACACAGGTGGCGCTCGTTGACTTGTGGCACACATAACGTGTTTCTTCTCAACTCCTTCAGTTATTTGTTACTTTTTCAGTTATGTATCAGAATAGTGATTCACAAGAATACACAAGAGTACAATGCCCCCTCTGACTTGGGCTGTCTTCTCTAGACTTTCACATTCCTAAGGGTAACTCCTTACTGCATGAATAGAAATGGACAGAGAAATGGACTCTGTGCAGCCCCATGCATTATCAAAAGGTTTCTGTTTGCCGTCTGACTGCATATTCCATTAACTGTAGTGTAGTTTTATAAGTGTATAAAGAATATACAGGTCATATACATAGCTCCAATCATATATAATTAAAATAAGAACATTATACAAAGTGTCACTCGTTGACTTGTGGCACTTAACATGTGTTTAGACTAGAGCTGGGCATAGATCATTTTTTTTTAATCTAGATTAATCTACCTGCAATCCTGGAATTAATCTAGATTAATCTAGATTAAAATGGCTAAAAAAATTTAAAAAAAAGTCTGCCGAAGGTGTTCAAAATAGGTGTGTTCTACCCAAATAATGACCAGAGGAGGAGATGTATCCTCTCCTCTTCATCTGAGGAGTCACTAGCTGTTCTATCTCCTTGTTCAACAGCATGAACATGTCTCTTCTTTTTGTAATTTCCAGTGTTTCTTTTAAAACCAGATTTATCGTAATTTTCTGTGCCCTTCCTTTGATGCCATTAACATTGTTACACTGATATTGACAGCTCTCTCCAGTGTCAAATCACCCTGTCAGTTTCTTCTGTGAACCTTCATTTCTTAATCCACAGACAAACCTGTCTCTCAATGTGTCTTTTAGTGAATCTCTAAATTCACAATGCTGCTGACTGGTTGCTCACACACAGACTGCTGCAGAAGCAGGTTTCTCAACAAATTCAGTGCAAGCTCAGTGTAACAGTTCCATGAATGAATGAATGAATGAAAACGTTATTTAACAGATTGCAGAATGGGTACAATACAGTACGGCTCAATACATACAATTGTTAAGGGGATGCAGACCAGAGAAAGACGTTTGTCTTGTTTACATCAGGGTCCCCCATTTTCATTTATTTGCTCCACATTGTCATTAGCCCCTTTCGTGACTGTGATGCACTGAGTGAATCCACAGTCACTTGCTCCTCAATAGGAAACCAACCTAGATTTACCATGAAGGACTGGTTCTGGCCGAACCGTTCGTTATACAAGAATCACAGAGAAATTACAAAGGTACTCACAGTTGCACGAGGATTTCGGACAGAGATAAGGGATGGTGCGCATGCGCTAGCTGTGATCACCCAACGGCGGAAATAATGCCGTTTTGAGCAGTTTATTAAAATTATTTAAAATGTTTATTAGCAACGCAGAGCTTTCAAACCATCCCGTATCTCTGTCCGAAACCCTTGTGCAACTGTGAGCACCTTTGAAACGTCTCTGTGATTCTTGTATAACGAACGGTTCAGCCAGAACCAGTCCTTCATGGTAAATCTAGGTTAGTTTCCTATTGAGGAGCAAGTGACTGTGGATTCACTCCGTGCATCACAGTCACGAAAGGGGCTACATGGTAATCAAGCGGTCCAATATTTTCAATAACCCAAGCCATTTCTGTTGTAAACACTCACGATAGTCCAGTCGATCCTTCCTTTAGTGTGTAAAGTGGATTTCCTCCTCTTGTAGATGTTTCCCAGTGCCGCCCGTATGAACGTGAGCTAACATGCTAACTCGCTAACGTTAATAATGTAAACAAGGCTTGCAACGGACTTCTTTTTTCTTGCATTGCGCAGATTCAGACGTCCTCATCGCCGAATTGTGTTATATCCTGAGGACTTCTTAACCTCACCTGTATAACAATGATTACCGGACCACTACTTTAGTTTAACACATTATTCTGACTACAGCTCCGGTAGTGCAATCACTTCCTGGTACCACAGCTGGGAACTACGGCAAGTATTTAAGGACAATACAGACCCAACGTTGAGAAAAAGATTAACGGCGTCAATTATATTATCGCGCGACACTAGTCTTGCGATAACGCAGCACGTTAACGGCCCAGCTCTAGTTTACACATAACGTGTTTCTTCTCAATTCCTTTCTGACTGGGCATTACCAGCCAGAATACATATCACATCTAGACACCTATAGTAACATATGCCTAGATTTAAAACAAATAGTCCATAGTTCCCACAGTTTTACACAAGTGGGAGGAAGAATCTACAGACATTCCTCATAATCATATATAAGAACAGGATGTCATAATAACCAGTGTCACTAGTTGGCTGTGACACTTTACAATAGACCACTGCACTTCTGCGTTACATGGAGCTCCAGCACCCCCACAGTCGTAGCTTCAACCACTTACGTCAAGGCTCTAATCAACATTCATTCATTTGTTCCCCCCGCACTCCCTTCCCCCCTCTCCCGCTCTCTCCCATGAGCTCAAAATACCGGAAGTGTTGCAGTGGTCTATACTGTTGTTGAGTGTTGACAACTCCTCATCCTCCTCTCTCTCTTTTTTCCATGCTCCCCCCTCTATCTAGGTCCATACATATGAGAGACTGACACCCTTCTCTATATCGGACCAGGCAGTAGAGACATTAGACAACCTCCGGCCAGGCGACTGCATCGTGTGTTTCAGTAAAAACGACATCTACTCTCTCAGCCGGCAGATAGAGGCCCAGGCACTGGAGTGTGCTGTTATCTACGGGAGTCTGCCGCCCGGTGAGAGAGAGAGAGAGCCATTAAACCATTCCTTTTCATTATGATCTTTACAGCTATGATTAAATTATTAAACCAGGGCGGCTGGGTAGCGCAGTGGACTAAGCACTCGCCTACCACTGCAGAGACTCTGGGATCTAATCCAGCTGTCAGCGGTACCTCCGGTTTGGTCAGTTGTCCCTACTAACACAATTGGCAGTGTTGGCGAGTGGGAAGCCGGTGGGGTATGTGTCCTAGTCATTGTAAACTGCGAATCCTACTGGTCGGTCGGGGCGCCTGTTCAGCAGGGAGGGGATCTGGGGGAGATAGTGTGAACCTCCACACGCGTTAGGTTCCTCGCCGTCAGGTAAAAAGAAGCGGCTGGCGACTCCACATGTATCGGAGGAGGCATGTGGTAGTTCTACACCCTCCCCGGGCCGACAGTGGGGCAATGCGCGCAACGACCAAGGAGGGAATTGGCATAACGACAAAAATTGGAATGGGTGACAAATACAGAAAGTTAAATTTTTGTATTCTATTTTTGGGCTATTTGTTTTGATGATCAAACTTACTTTACTCTTTATGATGTCTGTCTATCTGACTACCCTGTCTATCTGTCTGTACCTGCCTGGCTGTCTATGTTTATCTACCTGTCTGTCTACCTTTCTGACTGTCTGTCCGTCTGCCTGTCTGTCTGTCTATCTGTCTCTCTACTGGTCTGTCTTTCTTTACCTTCTCTTGTTAGGTACCAAACTGTCTCAGGCTAAGAAGTTCAACAACCCTGATGACCCCTGTAAGATCCTGGTGGCTACAGACGCCATCGGCATGGGACTCAACCTGTAAGTTATTATTATTAATATTATCATCATCAGTATTATTAGTAGTAGTATGGGACTCAACCTGTAAGTACTATTATTATTATTATAGATGGATAGAGATCGAGATCTTTATTGATAATGAACATATACAGTATACATATAGAGGCCCACCATTATCAAAAGGATAAAAACACAAGAAAGCTTACAGCTTATTTCCATTGCGGTCATTCAGATGTCTGTGAGTAATATGCACTGGTGAGTGGATGTGTGTAGGTGTATGAGTGCATGATACAACATGCACTTGTCAGAGCCAGTGGGTAAAGCGAGGGTGTGCCCAGTGCCCACCATGCAGGGGGGAGGAAAACAAAGGGAGATAAAATACAGTAAACTAAATAAATAAAAGACAATTAATACAATTAAAAAGAGACTCTTCAAAACCTAATAAAATACCTTAAAAATTTATAAAATCAACCAAGATAAATAAAATATAATTAAACCCAGCTTCTGCCTCTCCTGATCCAGCTCTTGACTTTGACTTTAAAAGAGGAATAGGGGCTGATTAATTTAAGGTCTGCTGGCAGCCTCAGCCTGTTACAATCTAATGCCGCCGAGTACAGGAATTAATTCTGACCAATACATCTTTTGCATTTTACTGGGACCAGATCTGTTGGGCTCCCTCAAGTGCTGTGACCATGTACGTCACTGACCTTGGTGAAGTAATTTCTGAGGTAGTTTGGAACAACATTATTTACTATCCCGTCGACCATGCCGAGTTGGATTTGAGTTACTCTCTCATCTACTCTGAGCCACTCGAGGCTGTCGAAATGAGACTGTAGTAGGTGAGTCCTGGGATGCAAATGTAAAATGAGTAAAATGAGTAGTAGTAGCATTCATTTATTATAATCGATTATAATAAATTATTATTATTAGTAGTAGTATTATTAGAAGTACTAGTGAATAAGAAAACTATGACTGAAAAAAATAACTATTTATTTCTGAGGCATAAGCTATGAAAAACAATACGCTACATATATCAGGGCTGTCAAAGTTAACGCCTTAACTCAAATGCACATTAATGCCACTAATTATTTTGAGGCATAATACATTTTTATTAATTGTAAATATTTATAAACATTCAGTCATACCAGTTCATATATCAAGAAAAATAAATGTAATTCTGGTGACAGACTTCTTCAGACAAACATTTCTGAGTACATTTTAACACTTTGAGCGCCACCAGGGGGAGCCGTTAAATTCCCCAGTATGCCACGCTCTTAAGAGGCTGATTTAGCGAAAACTCATGATTTCCGCGGATAGATTTCTATATTATATATTTTAGCTATGTGGAAATGGTTGGGCTCATTTGACAACATGCTAGTTGATGTACAATACGCCAAAAGCCGTTTGTTGATCCATGCCGTCGTTCGTTCACAATTCCACGCCAAAAAAGGTAAACGGAAGCCCAAATCGAGGCGCATTTCCTCAAAGCAGAGTTATGAGCGTTTTGCTGCAGGAGCGCAAAATCATATTTCCTCATCTGAAACACATTAGTCCAAGTGCAATAATATCATGCATTGTACACACAACACTTAGTGGTGTTTATCATTCATGAAATGCAATGCATATATTATATAGAGATATTTGTATCGATCACGTTGTATGCCTATATGCATTTTTATAATAATGTGTATATATATCGCTTCAATTTCACACAATTACTGTATACATCTCTCGGCATACTAATATTACATATAGACATTTTCAAGGTAAATCAAAAATATCTATAGAAAACGCAGCAATTTAGCAAAACTGTGCATACGCTTCACATTCCATAAATGGGGGGGGGGGGGGGGGGATCATGATTGCATATAAATTATTCCAAGTGCATAATGTCACACACTGTACACTACACCACTTGGTGTTTATCATTCATGAAATGCAATGCATATAGTATATAGGGATATTTTTATATAGATTACGTTGTATGCCTATATGCATTTTTATAATAATGTATATATATATCTAGGGATGCCCCGATCGATCGGCCACCGATCGTTATCGGCCGATAATCAGTATAAATATGCGATCGGGGAATTCCGATAATTAGTCATATTCGCCGATCGCGGAAACTGATCAAGTGGATATCTCACTCGCTTGTCTCAGACGCACAGGACCTGCAAACTGCTCCTCCTCCCTAGCCCCGCCCGTACCCGTGTAGAGTTTGTAAACACAGAGGAGGCGGACCTCCTCTGCTGAGTCTAGATAGTGCATTCGACCTGAGCTAACGTTAGCTACCTAGCTATCGTTACTGTTTAAACAAAATTACCCAGTCAACTATTCACTTTTAGTAGGCATTGTCTAACGGTATTTAGCCGGCTAGCTACTGATAGCTCCGGATATCAACAAATGCCCCAGAAGTCTAGTGGTCCATGTTGATATCTCCGTTAGCTTTCGTTAGCTTGCGTTAGCTGACGTTAGTTCACCGTTCAAAACGAAATGTCCGATTGAACTAAATAGTTGTCTTAACGTCATCTAGCCGGCTAGCAGTAGCTACAGATAGCTCCTGATATCAATGTCTTATAACATTGATTGAATGCGTATTCGAGCTGAGGGCTTGCTGAATGTGAAATGACCAAAGCATAACGTTACCAATAGGGTCCCGCTGCAGCGCCGGAGAATCCTTTTTGGAGCTGGAGGCTACTACTAGAGTACACACAGACAGTGGAGCTGTTTGCAGATAGCGAGCATTTTGACTTGTTGCGTGGTGGCGATGTCTCGCAGATAATACAAGTACAAGTATAATTATATAATATATATATTTTATAAAAAAAAAAAAAAAAATATAAAATAATTTTTAATTTCTTTTTAATCAAAAACGATCGGTATCGGATCGGTATCGGCCGATATGGCTCACGACGATCGGTGATCGGTATTGGTGGCAAAAAACGTGATCGGGGCATCCCTATATATATCGCTTCAATTTCACATAATTACTGTATACATATCTCAGCATACTAATATGTCTTCACAGCTGTTCGTGATGAATTTACCTGCATATCATGGTGTAGTCGTCCACAGGTATTCTGACACATGTAACCCCCCCCCCTTCCCATGCTGCTATGATGCCTGAATTTTACCCAAGGGGATCAATAAAGGAATATCTTATCTTATTATTGCATTGTATTCTGTATATTATAATCTAAGACACACAAGTTATAAAAATCATTGCATTATAATGTATTATGTATATAATAAACACTTGACACTTGATGGAGTGGAAGAAATGTCTTTACTTCAGATAAGTAGTAATTGCATTAGCAAGTCCACCATGTGTTCAACAGATACTCAGCACACGTGTTGTAAAAGAAACATTGCATAATAATGTTCTGTATATACACACTTGACACTTGAAGTGTACAAAATTTATTCACCATTGGGTACACCATGTAAAGTGCATTCATTTTGACCCGAAAATATATAAATTAGCAAAAACAACATAAAATATATAACCATTAGCTTGTGTGCACCATGTGTTCACACATGCTATAAAAAATCATTGCATACTAATGTCTTCTGTATGAAGTGGATATATATATATATATCTTCACTTCAGATGAAGCACCATTGGGTGTGTACATCAGCACACATGTAAAGTGCATTCACATGCTATAAACATGTACAGTGCATTGTTTTGACCTGGACCTATCTATAAAGTAGCAAAAACAACATACAATGTGTATATATTCAAGTACATTCATTTTCGACCTGGCAAAATGGCCGATGCACATATGTGCATGTAAAATATGTTTAGTGTTCACCTGACACAATGGCAGATAACCATTATGTTTGTGCATCAGCACACATGTACATGTAAAGACCATGTGTTCAACCCATACTCGGCACACTATAAACACTTGAAGTGTAAAAGATGTATTCACTTCAGATAAAAGCACCATTTTGGTACACCATGTAAAGTGCATTCACATGCTATAACAAAAGCATAATGAACTGTGTATAACACTTGAAGTGGACAATATGTGTTCACTTCAGGTAAGGCACTATTGGTACAACATGTACAGTGCATTGTTTTGACCTGGACATATCTATAAAGTAGCAAAAACAACATACAATGTGTATATATTCAAGTACATTCATTTTCGACCTGGCAAAATGGCCGATGCACATATGTGCATGTAAAATATGTTTAGTGTTGACCTGACAAAATGGCAGATTATGTTTGTGCATCAGAACACATATGTACATGTATAGTGTGTTAGTTAGTAAAGTGAGCCATATGTACTCTGTGAAACTCTGTGAAAATGATCAGCAGCTAACACCAGGACACTGATGAACGGCATTGACAAGATAGACCAACATTGCTACTCTGAAAGTGGACCAAGAATAGTGTTTCAAATATATCCATGTGCACAGTAAATTTTGCAGAGTAAATTTTACTCAAACTGAGTCCATTTGAGCCCAAATGGACTCAGTCTATGCTAATATTCCGGTCTGGCTGAAATAGCTCCTGGAATCGGTTGACAAGGTAATCTAGGACCGGGCGTACTTTGTACAGTTTATCAGCCTTGTCTGCAGTCTCGTTGTTGCTAAAATGTAGGAACCTCCAAATGATCTGGTATCTATTGCGTGACATTGTGTTGGAGAAATGGGCGCAATGGAAACATTTTAGAGTTGACCAGTACAGTTTGAGTAAAATGTACTCAGTTTGAGTAAAATATACTCAGCAAAATTTACTGTGTGCCAACACCTTTGTTCTGTACAACCAGTAATACCTATATTGTGAAATACTTACACTATTTACAAGACACTATACAATATACTACACACCCTCAATACGTCTGCATCGTCTGGCAGCCTCAGACACACATTGTTACTCAGCTGATAGAGTTGTGCCCGTCCTGATGACTTGTCGTACAGAACCTGTAAGTCACTTTGGATAAAAGCGTCAGCTAAATGACTAAATGTATACACTCATATATCATAACACATACTACGGGGAAGTACGCACCCATCCATATATATATATATTTCATGGAGAGTGTTTCCACTCTTAGCACACAAAGAGAGCTTATGCTAGCGATAATGCTCAGCTAGCATAATCTCTTTGTGTGGTAGGGTGTGAAACACTCTTGATGTAGGGGGACTCCACACTTTGAGCAGTATGATCTGGTTTCCCGCCTAATGCCTTTTTTCTTACAGAGCCGGCACTCTCTCGTGGGATGCGTCTTCTTTGGGGTGGGTGGGTACTTCTCCATAATATGCATTCTTAGCTTGCCATCCAACCTGCAGTGCGGATCTGTCTTTTGGGCCCTGGAAGCTCCCTCCCACCTCACACCCCCCACCCCCCCACCTGCGGCACCTGCCTCTGCCTCATCTGCCTCACCTGCGGCACTGGCCACTGTCCGAGCTAAATCGGCTGCATCTGCTTCACACAAGTCAGCGATGACTTGTATTTGGAACTGCATAAGTGTCTTGTGCGGTCCTGTTGGCTGTCTGGCTCTGTACAGAACATAGGCATTGGCCATGGCTATTTGAATCAAATAGACTACGAACTTCTTGGTCCACTTTGCAGTCTTCCTAATGAACGGATAGTAACTGATATGTTGATCTAATTTGTCGACCCTGTTCATGCACAAATTATATGAGAGCACGCAGTCTGGCTTCATGACCGTTACCTTCTTCTTATGACCCTTCTTCCAGACGAGTGTTTCCATTAGAGTGCCATGGTGAAAGCTGCTGATCATTTTGACAATCCGCTTGTCTCTCCAGGCGAGAACCATGACCCGATTGTTGTGCAGGGCCATGGTCTCGCCCACCGGCAGGTCAACATTGGTTACATGTTTTATCTGCGCCGGTTCTCCCCGGTGCATCCTCAAGGTACCGCAGATGTGGGTCCTCAACTGTAGGAGTATGTCAGACAAGGCCACTGAATTGTAGAAATTATCCATGTACAAAAAATAACCTTTGCCCGACAGACGTCCTAGGAGCCCAACAACCGTGTCCTTGAGGGGTGCATAGTCCCCACAAAATGGTCGCAGTGAAAAGCAGTAACCAGTGTGAGAATCACAGAGCACATATGACCTGATCCCATATTTGGTGGGCTTCAGGGGGCTGAACACTCTGAATTGTAGTTTGCCACGCCAGGCCAGCATCCCCTCGTCTATGCTAATATTCTTGTCTGGCTGAAATAGCTCCCGGAATCGGTTGACAAGGTAGTCAAGGACCGGGCGTACTTTGTACATTTTATCAGCCTTGTCTAGCGTCTCATTGTTGCTAAAATGTAGGAACCTCCAAATGACCTGGTATCTATTGCGTGACATTGTTTTGGAGAAATGGAAACACTTTAGAGTTGACCAGTACATATAGAGTTGCGGCTTCCGATCGATCCCAGTTAGGAATAGTATTCCTAGAAACTTCCACAACTCCACAACGGTGACAGGCGTCCACTTGCGTAGCCTGTTACTCACCCTGTTGGGATCAATGATGGCCATTGTTTGTTCGGCGTACAAGTTTGTTTGCTGTACAATGCCACCCATGAGTTTGTCAGTGAGGAACAGCCGCAGAAAGGCAAGGGGTTTGGTGGATGTGATGGTGGCCGCATCGTGTAGTGGTCCTGGCTCTGCATCAAAGGTAAATTCGATTGGCACAAAATTACCGGTACCTTTGATCCACTCATCATGGCTCCCACCAGCTGTGCTTTTACGGCCTCTTCCCCGGCCTCTGCCCCGGCCTCGACCTTTGCCTGTAAATTATGAGATTACAATAACTAACTGGTATACTACAATGCACATACTGTAGACACATTCATATAATACATATTTAGAAACTTGTGTGAGTGAATGAGTCAGTGTGAGATAGTGATCACAACTCACCCCGCTGCTTAGCGTGAAGATCGTCTTCTTCAGCATCCATCTCTGCCTCAGCAGCTGGGCCTTTCGGGCCTCTCGCTGAAATAACAAGGAACGTCAGCTTTGTCACAATGCATGAGAGAGAAAGAGAGAGAGAGATAGAGAGAGCGAGATATATACACTATACATACCTATCGGAGGTGTGCATGGTCTCCTTGCAGTCCGCATGGCAACGTCGACATCGGAGTCATCGGACTCCATGTCATCTTTCGCCCCTTCCTCCACAGAGTCGGTGTCAGAATCTGCAATAAAAAACAGTAAAGTCAGATTTTTGAGAGAGAGAGAGGAGAGGACACACACACCATTTAGAGAGATAGAGATATAGAGAGAGAGGAGATGATATGAGATGATATGAGAGGAGGAGAGGAGAGGAAAGGAGAGGAGAGACACGCACGCGTGTGTGTCTCTTCTCTTCTCTCCTCTCATATCCTATCTCTCTCTCTCTCTGTCTCTCTCTCATATCATCAGAGAGAGGAGATGACACACCATTTAGAGAGAGAGAGAGAGGAGATGATATGAGAGGAGGAGAGGATAGGAAAGGAGAGGAGAGACACGCACGCGTGTGTGTCTTCTCTCCTCTCATATCCTATCTCTCTCTCTCTCTGTCTCTCTCTCTCTCATATCATCAGAGAGAGAGAGAGACGGAGAGAGAGAGAGACAGATAGAGACAGAGAGAGAGGAGAGGACACACACGCACCATTTAGAGAGAGAGAGAGGGAGAGAGAGGGGAGATGATATGAGATGATATGAGAGGAGGAGAGGAAAGGAGAGGAGAGACACTCACGCGTGTGTGTCTCTTCTCTCATATCCTCTCTCTCTCTCTCTCTCTCTCTGATGATATGAGATGATATGAGAGGAGGAGAGGAGAGGAAAGGAGAGGAGAGACACTCACGCGTGTGTGTCTCTTCTCTCCTCTCATATCCTCTCTCTCTCTCTCTCTCTCTCTCATATCATCAGAGAGAGAGAGAGAGAGAGAGAGACAGAGAGAGAGAGAGACAGATAGAGACAGAGAGAGAGAGAGGAGAGGACACACACCATTTAGAGAGAGAGAGATTAAAGGAAATACTGTCACTGGCCTCCTCAATAATGTAACCTGAGTTATTTTATTGAATGAAGCGGTGAGACACAAGTTGAGTCTGAAGTCAGATGCCTGCAAGGTTTTTATCTCGAAGTACACAGAGAACACAGGAAGGATAGCTCTTCAATCCGGACCACCTGCTTGAGCACACCCGCAGAATGGTCCTTGACGACCGACAGCCACAAATTTTTATACAGTAGTACATAGGCCAACCTCTTTTCTGCCTTGATGATTGATAGCTGTCATGTCA
This sequence comes from Notolepis coatsorum, assembly GCF_963971535.1. Classification (NCBI taxonomy): domain Eukaryota; kingdom Metazoa; phylum Chordata; class Actinopteri; order Aulopiformes; family Paralepididae; genus Notolepis; species Notolepis coatsorum. The sequence continues at coordinate 166,585,925 of NC_140165.1, read as the reverse complement.
CAGTTTGAGGACAAAGGATCTTAGATGGGGAGCAGAGTAAAAAGGAGGGGCTGTATTCCTCCGCTCTCCTTATCAGAATGGTGTGTGTATGTCTCTCTGTGTGTATGCATTGATGTCTGTGTGGTGTATGCTTGTGTGTGTGTTAAAGTGAGAGACATGAGTTTGCATGTCTAGCTGACACTCTCGAACAAAAAAGGGGGGGGTGTGTGTATGTCTCTCTGTGTGTATGCATTGATGTCTGTGTGGTGTATGCTTGTGTGTGTGTTAAAGTGAGAGACATGAGTTTGCATGTCTAGCTGACACTTTCGAACAAAAAAGGGGGGGGTGTGTGTATGTCTCTCTGTGTGTATGCATTGATGTCTGTGTGGTGTATGCTTGTGTGTGTGTGTGTGTGTGTGTGCTGGTGTGTGTGTGGGTTTTTGCATGCTTCTGATACTGATCTTGCACCTGTGTCCAGTACTGTTTCACGGGGCCCTGTGTCTACACAGAGACAGAGACAATGTTTCTGCCAGTACTGTTTCATGGGGCCCTGTGTCTACATAGAGACATCTGACGTCAGTGTACAGCCTGAAGATATATAAGATATTGACATCAGATCAATGAATTAAAACGATCAGAGAGAGGAGATGATATGAGAGGAGGAGTGGAAAGGAGAGGAGAGACACTCACGCGTGTGTGTCTCTTCTCTCATATCCTATCTCTCTCTCTCTCTCTGTCTCTCTCACATAACATCAGAGAGAGAGAGAGAGAGAGAGAGAGAGAGACACATCAAAAAGCATTGCTATACGGGGGATGGGGGGGGGGGGTACTCACACCTGGCTACACAAGCCCCACATCAAAAGCATTGCTGGGGGGGGGGGATACTAACACCTGGACATATGCCTAACACAGATCACACACTGTCATGTCTAACAAAATGTCCTAACAATCTAATCAAATTGAATTATATGTACCCAATCGGCGATTATATATTGTATAATTGATGATATATGTAGGCCCCTACACACCATAACCACCACATGCAACGCCAACAACATGCACACATCAAAGGCCATGCACCATGCATTGAGTAACCATGCACCCATGATCAAAGAATCATCAGAACATCAAAGACACAATGTGGATATATGCAGTCACAAAATGTCCTAACAATCTAATCAAATGATATGTACATACCCAATCGGCGATTATATATTGTATAATTGATATATGTAGGCCCCTACACACCATAACCACATGCACACATCAAAGGCCATGCACCATGCATTGAGTAACCATGCACACATGATCAAAGACTCTCAGAACATCAAAGACACAATGTGGATATATGCAGTCACAAAATGTCCTAACAATCTAATCAAATGATATGTACATACCCAATCGGCGATTATATATTGTATAATTGATATATGTAGGCCCCTACACACCATAACCACATGCACACATCAAAGGCCATGCACCATGCATTGAGTAACCATGCACACATGATCAAAGACTCTCAGAACATCAAAGACACAACGTGGCTATATCATGCAGTCACAAAATATCCTAACAATCTAATCAAATTAGAATTATATGTACTACTACATACCCAATCTGCGATTGTACGGCCATACCCCTTCGCGTTCTTGCATGGGTTCATCATCTATGTCGTCCTCCATGTCCAATCTGCCTATAAAGATATATATAATAAATCACAGTTAGCATCAATGGTCAAACATTCAATCATAAACCAGGCCATACATCTAGGCTGTGCATTTTGCTTTACATTACATTGACTAAACACATGCATATATTCGCGTTACTGTGTATATACCCCGCGTTACAGACGCAATATAGCGACACAATAATAATAATTTATTGATTTTGTATAGCACTTTTCAAAGACCCACAGTCGCTGATAATACATACGCTACACATGAATATATTAGCTTGCAATGTATCTACAAACATTCGATCATACGAGATACATCACGCACATGGATTCAATAAACACATGCATATATATATTCGAGTTACACATGCCTTGAATTGACCATTTATTGGATTGAAATGACCTGGCGTCCACTCGTCAAGATCATCTACAGCAATGTCGATCTCAGACTCGTCCGAGCTGTGTGACGACGGCGGCGACACATGCCGGGTCTTGGCAACCCGCTTCCTTGTGGCTCTGACCGGGGGCGGCGAATCGATCGGTACCGGAGAGCCGGTGGCAGCGGCCACGACCGGAGAACTGATCAACACCGGAGGGCCGGCGGCAGCCGCCACGACCGGAGGACTAATCGGTGCCGGAGGCCTCACCTGTGGCGGAGGTGCACGGCTTGGGCCAGCGGCAGCTGGTGCTACCGGGGCCTGGGCGAACGGCAGTGTGGTCTGCACGTATCGGTCCGGGAGTTTACCCCTCCTAGACGACTTTCTCATTCTCCGCATTGTGAATACCTACTCTCAACTATTGACTATAAAAACGGCTATAAAAATCTACTAACTATTGTTACTAAAACACGGACTAAGCACTTATCTAAAAGCGCTGTACTTGCTACAGTACTGTGCAACTAATATTACCTGGTACTACAAAAGAAAATAAGTATTACAAAATGAAGAAAATATATTATCAATCAATACTACTATCAATGCTAAATGCTCCAAATCAAATCAAAACGCTAATCTCTATCTATCTATCTCTCTCGCTATCTCTCTCTCTCTCTCTCTCTCTCTCTCTCTCTCTCTCTCTCTCTCTCTCTCTCTCTCAATGATAAGTAACTGTATCACAAAATCCGAAGACGCACTGAGCTCATGCTGTGTCTGCTCAGGTTAAATATCAGGTGGGCAGGTCATGATCGTCACGATCTTTACTATCGACCAATCACAGCAGAGATCTATCATCCTTATAATAATGCAGGTAGATTGACTGATAACATTATACATGTGTTACAACATAGGGCTATACTGCCACCTAGCGGATTCGAGCGAAGTTGCATGTCTAGACGTTCAGAAATGTGGTAGCAAGATGGCCGCCGATGTCTAGTTCATGAAAATCGAAAAAAAAAAAAAACATCTGAGAAATCTCGTGAGTGGCATTCAACATAACTATCAGAAACCCGAGATATCTCGTGAGTGGCAGTGTGTCATGTACAAAGGTCTAAGGACCACACAGAATAATAACTGGAGCTGGCTACACATGAGCAAAAGCAGCCTCTCTCAGTAAATGCTTTCAAAACAGTCCCGGGCAGGTAGGTAATAATAAACACGACGTTGTTCCAAAAATAGTAAATTATATTTATTATGCCGGGTAGGGATTTAAACCTCCACTGATATTTAAATAGGCAACAAAGGGAAAAAACAACCCACAAACAATTAACAAACATGTAGAGGGATAAAGGGAGAACACACAAGGTAAGTATAATACAAAGTAAACTAGATAAGCGCCCACAGACACTCACCAACCAGCCAGAGGTTGGTACTGGGAAAACCCCCAGCAAAGGTACCAAAGGTACAATTCCAAACTCGGTGCGATTAGGCCTAAAGCCAACAAGAGAATACTTACTCCAATGGAGGAGTGGCGCAGAGGCCAACAATATCTATATACATATACCAGTACTTTAGTCCACCCGAAGCAGTAGATAAGCACAGTATCAATTCCACCACAGTGGCAAACAATGGCAACCTCACTCTACTCTGGTCACTGGCAATTGACAGAATGAGGCGCCCAGACGTGTGTGTGCTGTCAGGTATTTGTCTACCCGCCCCTCTCGAGGTGATTGCCATCAGCTGTCATTCATTAGGCAATCGGCACTCAGTGTAGGGACGGGCAGCACCTGACAGGGAGAGAAAAGAGACAGCATTAGCTCTCATGTTCACACACACACACATCACATACAAAACACAACACATTAATTATACTAACCTGATGTTCAGAAGGTGTCATAAATACAGTAATAATGGTAATGACCAACCCACGTACCCAGGTACGTCACACAGTGAAAGTGTTAATTACTAACATGCATTTCTTCCCCCAATATGCCCAGACAATGAAAATAACCTCTCACATGGTACTGTGTGAGAGGGGGAGAGAGAGAACTTCAGTTTTACTGTACAAAAGTATGCTAGTTGGTAAAAGGTTGGCAAGAGATTAACACATTGGTTGCCAACAACGAGATTTCTCGTTATTTAATCGTTATTTCTTTTATTAGCGATATCCATTAATTTTTCATCCGTCCAGCCTGGGAATGGCTCGGAGCTCGAAAAGGGCAAATACCGCCCCCTATCGTCTCCCGGATGGTAATGCACATCATTGGAGTGAATTGAGTGAAAAAGTACATCAGAGAAAAACTCCGGTCCAGGGTTTCCCCATCTCTGGCAAGCAGTGTCTGTTACCAGATTCACTGGCGAGGCTCGGAACAGCTTTCGATTATGCGTTTCGGACTATAACGTTGGATCAATAAACGCGATCAATATTTGGAATGGCGATCAGGAATTGGATTCATCTTTTTGCAGAACATCTGATCTGAGGTAAGGAATCTATGTTACCAGTTTTGGGTTAATCAGAGTTGTTTTTCACAGCGTTCACAACGTGTGTGTGTGTGGTGTTAGGCGCTGAGCGAGGCACGAATAAATAATTTTTCAGCCCGCTTTTGTATCGTGCATAAGAACACAAATACTCTCGATAATCTAGTGTTTATTTGAAAACGATTCATAAATCAGCCGGAAAATGACAACGTGTTTTGTGTATTTCAGTAAATGGCTATTATCGCGGAATCTTTTTTTCTTTCTAGAAATCTCCAAAACTATACTCGTATTCAAAACGGTATAAAACGGAAATGTACTGATGAAAAAACAATGTTTCGTACATGTTGACTGCAAGCAAGTCATTGATAAGCGACGGGTGTATTAGACGCATGCCATAATTTAAGATATAGTTTAAAGGATAACTCCACTATTTTGGGAAATTAGCTTATTTAACATCTTCCCTGGAGTTAGACAAGAAGATGCATACCTTTTTTGTCTCTGTGCGTGCATTTTAGCTTTTGGGAATAGATGCTCCGTTAGCATAGCTTAGCTTCATCACTGGAAGTGAGGCAGGACAGTAGCCTTACAGTGCCTTACAGTGTATTGCAAGGTCTGACATTGACCAAACTTGATATGCATGACCTTGGTGGGCTCTAGGTCAACTCCTGAAAAGGGGGTCAATGTCAGACCTTGCAATCAAAAGTTAGGGGCCCACTGAAATTATGGCAAGGGTTATTAGCCCCCTAACTTTTGATTGCAAAGTCTGACATTGGCCCCCTTTTCAGGAGTTGACCTAGAGCCCACCAAGGTCATGCATATCAAGTTTGGTCAATGTCAGACCTTGCAATACACTGTAAGGCACTGTAAGGCTACTGTCCTGCCTCACTTCCAGTGATGAAGCTAAGCTATGCTAACGGAGCATCTATTCCCAAAGCTAAAATGCACGCACAGAGACAAAAAAGGTATGCATCTTCTTGTCTAACTCCAGGGAAGATGTTAAATAAGCAAATTTCCCAAAATAGTGGAGTTATCCTTTAATCGCTCGCAAATGTGCTCGTCCTCCCATTGATTAACGTGCTGGCATCCAAGCGATAAATCGTCATATTCGGCTAGCACACAATGTGTTAACATTGACTCCATTCAGTTGGATTTGTGACACTGTTTTGATTCCACATAGTAGAAGGGGATGTTTTTGTGACCCTTTATTTTTCCCCATGTGAGGAATTACATTGTGTGATTTGCTTTAGAAGTGCGAGGAATCCAGGGTGGCTAAGTGGCGCAGTGGGCAAGGCGCTCGCCACTAATGCAGGAGATGCTGGGTTCGAGCCCAGCTCTCGGCATTGCTACCAGCTTGGCTGGTCGTTCATACTAACACAATTTGGCAGTGTTAGGGGTGGGAAGCTGGTGGGTGGGGATCGGACGTTGTGGACAGCGACTCCTACAGGTCGGTTGGTGCGCCTGCACAGTAGAATCAGGAAGCAACGGGGGCGGCGTGTCCCTCCCACGCAGACCCTCGCCGCTGAGAGATCGCGCTGTGCAGGTGAAAAGATGCGACGGCAGCCTCCACGTGTACCGGAGGGGAGCCGGCCTGTGCAGCCGGCCTGTGGGAGGCATGGTCTAGCAACGTTCAAGACAGGGGAGGGTAGAATTGGACAATACGAAAATGGGAGAAAAAGTAGATAAAAAAAAAAAATGCGAGGAATCCAGGGAATGATCTTTGAGTAATGGAAAATGTAGCTTACCAATGTACCTGTTGCACAATGGGTCTGTTGTTGGGATACATTGAGGTCCATCGTTTTAATACTATGGACAATCATGCAATTAATCGCAATTAAATATTTTAATCGATTGACAGCCTCAATATATACACCCTACTAGATACTGTGTCTAGCCATTTGGTTTGACCTCTCTCTCTCTCTCTCTCTCTCTCTCTCTCTCTCTCTCTCTCTCTCTCTCTCTCTGTGTCTCTCTCTCTCTGTGTCTCTGTCTCTATAAGGAGTATAAGGCGTATCATATTTAACTCTCTGGTGAAGCCCAGTCTGAATGAGAAGGGGGAGAAGCAGATGGACACCATCAGTACTTCTCAGGCTCTTCAGATTGCTGGACGAGCTGGGAGGTTGGTAATTCAATTCTCAATACCGTATCTTTCTATTCAATACTTTAGACCATATATTTCTATTATCTATATGGTAGTTTAATACCTTAGACCTTATCTTTCTATATGGCAGTTTAATACCTTAGAGGCTTAGACCTTATCTTTCTATATGGTAGTTTAATACCTTAGACCTTATCTTTCTATATGGCAGTTTAATACCTTAGACCTTATCTTTCTATGGTAGTTTAATATCGTACATAAAATAGGGAAACAATGTCCAGGCACGCACTCCAGGTTTTTCCAAATTTATTGGCAGCCTGTAATCATATGACGTTTTGGTGTGAACACACCTTCTTCAGAATGGCTTGCATAGTATCGTAGACATTATCTTTTTATTATCTATATGGTAGTTTAATACCTTAGACCTAGTCTTTCTGTAGTAGTTTAATGCCTTAGAGGCTTAGGCAGTTTAATACCTTATCTTTCTATATGGCAGTTTAATACCTTAGATCTTATCTTTCTATATGGTAGTTTAATACCTTCAACCTTATAACCTAGATTTCAGAGTCAGGACAAATGTCAAGTTAGACCGCGCTCTCAAGATTCTACACTGGGTGCTGAAATCCCATTAAGTATTATATAAAAAAGAAGCAGTGAAGCTAGACCAGCACTCTCAGGTTCAACATTTAATGGCAGCCTGAAACAAACATGTTTCGGAATTACATATTCCTTCTTCTGTGTTATAGCTTGCAATGCACATGCAGTCAAGATGGTGGTTATATACACAGGTGGTTAATGACTTGGCAGGAAATGGCATCACGGCGCAGGTGTGCCTGAGTCTATTGGTCCTCAATGACCAAAAGGAAAGACCTATCAAAATAGAGTCTGTTAGTAAATACAAATTATACAAATATACAACATATATAAAAAACAAACAAAAGCAGAAGCAAAAATACATTACAATACCAGAAACTTGATATGTAACATGCCCGTAGTTTATAGGGCTAATTGAGCCCCTTTACTTATTTACATAAATTTTTCTATTGAGCATCATAGGATAAACATACCTCATGCGTGAAACAACCACATGGATTAAACCATAATCTTATAGGTAAAAGGTACTTAAAGGAAACAGGTTAACACGTTCTCTTCATTCATTCCTCTAGGTTCTATGCAATTAAACAGGTGAATATAATAACATTCCCGTTGCAATAGTAACTTGTGTCTGTCTCCCCCTCTCGCGGGCCTGTGGACTAACTCAAGTCCCATGTATCTGAGATCGCTAACGGTATGTTTACACCTGGAAACATTTCTAGCTACTGACGACTTTATATCTGAATTTCTCACTGAACACTTGTGTTCACAGATTCTTGTTTTAAAGGCTCTGGTTGTCTTCCCCAAAGATTACACGGGCATTTTAGCAGATACACAAGATTGGATGAATTACACGTGATACGCCCTTTAACAGGTATTTTTTTGTTCGTTTTCGGGTGCGTGTAAAATTTCTCTTTGATCATGCCTTGGCACTGTACACAGGCTTGACAAGGAAAATTTCCATCAGGGATATTCGACAAAAAATGTGTAGGTTTCCTTACGGGCAAGTCGGTTTTAACTAATAGGTTAGATAAATTCGCTTGTCTTTTATAAAAGTAATTAGGCGAATGTTGAAACGCTGTCCCTATTATTGGATCCGACTGTAGAATATGCCAATATTTATTGACGAAGCTCCGTATGCATCTCGTAATGGGGCTAAAAGTGGACACAAAAGATACTTTGTCTGTGTTTTCTTTTTTCTTTTTGGGGATAAACAACGTGGCCCTGTCGATCAGATTGGTTTTATTCAGGGCTTTACGTGTCAAATCGACACTATAGCCTCTCTCATGAAAACTGCCACGCAGAACTTCTGCTTGTGCATTAAATCTATCTTCAGTGTCACAAATTCTCCTATAACGGAGTATTTGGCTGAAAGGTAGACTATTCTTCAAGGCAGGAGTGTGGTAACTGGAATAATGTAAGAACGAGTTACGATCTGTCTCCTTTTTGAAGACCTCTGTATGTAATGAGATGTCTGACATGTCTGTCCCCTGAAAAGAGAAAGACAATAGGAATTTAAAAGTATCTTCTCTCTCCTCTTCTAGGTTTTCCTCTCAGTATACAGAAGGGGAGGTGACCACGATGTACAGAGATGATCTTCCTATTCTGAAGGAAATAATGAGTCGCAGCGTAGAACCTATAGAGGTAACACGCACACACACACACACACACACACACACACACACACACACACACACACACACACACACACACACACACACACACACACACAAGGGACTAGGCAACATGCCCTAGGTAGGCAGGTGTGTGAAGCGGAATACTTTCAAAAGTAGTGCTGCATGTGGGCATGTTGGTGTATCTGAGGGGAAACATAATTATTCCCATACGCTCATCCTTGCCCGGTGTGACGTACAGTAGTATGCAAGATATAGTGAGCACACACACACACACACTGACCCAACCGACAATATTATGTCTCTGCCTCCTGTGGGGGCATGGTGGCTACGACGCCCTCTGGTGGCCATAATTAAATGAGTAATGATGATGATGATGTTGTTTCAGACTGCTGGTCTTCATCCCACAGCAGACCAGATTGAAATGTTCGCCTACCATCTACCTGATGCCACGCTGTCTAACCTTATAGTAAGATATCCGTCTGTCTCTCTGACTGTGTCTTACTTTCTGTGTCTGACTGTATCTGTCTACCTACCTGTCTGTCTGACTGTCTGTGTGTCTTATCTGTCCACCCATCTATCTGTCTTATCTGTCTGAATGATTGTCTGTCTCTCGGTCTGTCTCTGTATTATAAATTAGTCTGGACTGATTAATCTGCAGGTATCATAATGTACTGATTATCCTTTAGCCCAGATGATCAACTAGTATGGATTTATTGATTCAATAAAGTATAAACTTAAAAAAATAAAACATTATTACATGTATTGATTAATTTGTCTCTATCTGTTTTCTCCTTTCTCTCCCTACCCCCTCTCTCTCTGTGTCTCTCTCTCTCTCCAGGATATATTTGTCAGTCTGTCTCGGGTGGATGGGATGTATTTTGTTTGTAACATCGATGACTTTAAGTTCCTGGCTGATATGATCCAACACATCCCTCTGAACCTGAGAGCTCGCTATGTCTTCTGTCATGCGCCTATCAACAAGAAACAAGCATTCGTCTGCACGTCCTTTCTCAAGGTGAGGAGGGGGTCTGATGTCATGGAAGTACTTCCTGTGTGTCATTAACCCATTGACCGCCAGCAGCAGGGGGCGCTGATACCCCATTCATTGTCAGGTCTTTATTCAATGGATATAGTTTTAGACTGTGACATTTGCGAGTGCTTAGTTAAAATATATCTTATATTATATCTATGGGTCTAATAATGCCGTCGAGTCTCAGTGAGTTGCTTCTAGTCAACATGCCCGAGACAGATTGTTTTTTCATCCGTACATTTCCGTTTTATACCGTTTTGAATAGAGTATGGTTTGGGTGTTTTTCAGTAATTCCAGGAAAAAGACGAGAAAAAGGCATTTGACTGTAATCCAGTCATCACGTTGTAATTTTTCGGCTGATAATCTAATCATCCTGAAATCAACGCTAGATTATCATTATTATGTCTCCTCGTCCGTACATGAAATGACCGTCGTAGCGGGCGCTCGCCCACCCCCACCGCAGCCAACGGTAAACAGCCATACACGGTCCACACAGATAGCTGTGATCGGGGTAGAAATAAATGTCAGATCAACGATCAAATTTATATATAATGTTCTTACCTTGTATCTGATGTAATGCAAAAGAGATAATCCAAATATCTGATCGCAATTCCAAATAATGCTTGTGGAGGTCTGTACCACACTACCGACCGTTTCACAATGACGGGCGGGCGGAGTTACTGTTCGATGCCATCGTTGTATAGAGCTCGCCTGAGTATTTAAACCCCGCCCGCCTGGCTCAGATCGGCTCCTAAAACACAACAGCCCATTTTCAATGAGATGCAATAGCTCCGCCTGGCAGTAGAGGGCGGTGTTGACCGTCTGCCAGCTTAGACAGGCTCTGAAGGGTATACCAAAGGCTGCAGCTATTAATAGATATAGCGAATAAACAAAATAACGATCCCAAAAACGAGTGAACTCGTTTCTGGCGCTGAACGCATGGCGGGCAATAACGAGTATACTCGTTTCCGGCGCAGATTGTGTTAACACATTGGGTGCCATGCAGTATGCCCATCTTTACCACTCTCTGCCAGTGCTGTAAGCCTATGGAGTGGCTCACCTTCTTTGCAGGGATATAACTTTTTAAATATTATAGCTATATCGACATTACTATGGCCCATTCAACATCGGGTATCTATCGTTCCGGATGTGGGAACGTTATATTTTTCCATTCATACATTGTCGTGTTAGTACCGTCGAGAATATAAGTGTTTTTAGACTGTATAGCAGTAATTCCTAGAACGCGCGCTATAGGCCCCGACGCATACATTATCGATTGCCGTATCGTCCATATACACGCTATATTCAAATGCATTTGATCGCTATACATTATGCTCCATCATGCGTGAAGGAAAGTGGGGGGGGGGGGTCGTTTATGATTCCTTGATTGTCACTAACGGCTTTCTTTAGTAAGACACCATACGTTGATCGGACAGATTGCAATGAAATAAATGGACAATCTAGCTGGAAATCACGTTAGATTCCTCTTACCTCTGGCCGATGTGTCTGGAGAAAAAAGATTCCAATTATTTGACGTCGATCTGCTAGATCCATTTTCCGTTTATATGACGCAATAAACGCTGACAGTTGTATAAAAGAAAAAAATGCAATAAAAACATTGTTTTAAAAAAATATATAAACGCCAAAAGCATATTGATTCTTGCGTCTCGGAAGCGATCCAATGCACTCGAGGTGTGTATATTGATCCACGTTACAAGATACCCCCTGCGGAGCTTTTTCCCCGATGCACCTAGCGCCACTTCCGGTTTAGAGTGGAGTGTAACTCGCCCGAAATCCACCAGGTGGCGGAATTGAGGCATTGCAATATCAGACAGGGTCCAGCTGGCTCCCGGAGGCTTCCTGGATGAATTATGAATGCCAATAGCGAATAAAAGAAATAACAATCATAAAAACGAGTTTACTCGTTGTTGGCACTCAACGCATGGTGGCCAATAACGAGTATACTCGGTATTGGCAATTAATGTGTTAAGATAGGAAGATACATAGAGTGAGCACTTCTGAAAAATCCAACTACAGGCTCTGATTTGTAATGAGGTTACTGATCCCATTCACTCTTAACACTTTCCGTGCCACTGGTCCGGTGCCCCGGAACCCTGTTGCGTGCCACCACCCACTTCAATGATAGAGCTCTCATATTTGCGAACGCATAAACTATATCTTAAATTATGGCTATGTGTATAATATGGCCGTTGCTTATCAATTACTTGTTTGCAGTCAACATTGTCGAAACGGATTGTTTTTTAATCGGTTAATTTCCGTTTTATACCATTTTGAAAAACGCTCGTTTTATGAAAGTTCCAGACAATTTCTGAAGATTCTATGATAATCGCCCTTTACTGGAATATACTGGAATACACAAAAAACTATTTATGAATCGTTTTCAAATAGACGCTAGATTATCGATAGTATGTGTACTTATGCACGCTATAGAAGCGGGCTGAAAAATTGATTATCCATTTCCTGATCAGCACACACACATAGGGCCCACGTTGATATATAGGTGAAAAAAGCTCTGATTATCCCAAGACTGGTAAAATAGATTCCTTACCTCAGATCAGATGATCTCCAAAAAGATTATTCCAATTCCTGATCGCCATTCCAAATATCGATCGCGTTTATTGATCCAACGCTGGGTACTGTAAACACACATTCTCTGCTGTTCTGCGGCTCTGCAATGACTTCGATCGTCTCGGGTTACTTGTCTGACAAGTAAAATGTGGAAGCAGGATTTTTTCCCCCCATGCTTTTCATTCATTCAATCCAATCCAAAGGGGTGCAGTACCATCCGCAGAGACGATAGGGGGCAGTATTTTCCCAATGGAGCTCAGACAGAGTCCCAGTGGTAACGTGAGGCTAGATTGATTGAATGGAAATCGCTAATAAATAAAAAAAAACGATCAAAAACGAGATCTCTCGTCTCGTTGGCACTGAACGGTTGGCATGAACTAACGCGAAACTCGTCGTTGGCACTCAAAGTGTTAATGTGTAAAGTTCAGTGGTCCAACCACTACTGAATCTCAAACGAGGAAGAGGCATTGTCTCCTGGGTATAAAACGGGAAGGGTTAAAGGGCAGTGTCTCAGGAGGTAGATCAGTCGTCTGGTAATCTGAAGGTTAGGGTTAGCAGTGTATCGGGACGTAGATCGATTGTCTGGAATCTGAAGGTTGGGATTCAGGATGTAGAGCGATCGTCTGGTAATATGAAGGTTAGGGTTAGCAGCAGTGTCTCAGGAGGTAGAGCGTCGTCTGCTAATCTGAAGGTTAGCAGTTAGCAGGGATCAGTGTTTTTATCCTCAAACAAAATCCTCAATTTGAATAAAGTGATCTGATTAACACATTCAGCGCCAATCACGAGTATAGTCGGGTTTTGATCCTTTGATATTTTTCCTCTGATCCACGTTCTAAATCATCATCCGGATCATTCTAGTCGTCCCTGGCTCGTTTGTATACATTGGAATTGCAATGCTGATCGAATATCACCAGGTGGCAGTATCATCTGTGTCAGAACTGGAATTGCATTGGCGTGGATACACGTTTTCCTTTTTTTTTTTTTTTGTTAAGGGCTCCTTCTGCTTAAACACAGATTCACATTGATCGCCTCAAAATTCCGTTGCCAAAGCGTATTTACCATCGAAACGTGTATAGACATATACACTGGTAATCGCAATGGCGATGCGATCACTTGGAATTATTCTTTTTGGAATACCTTCTGGCTAAGGTAAGGTATATTCTATGTCTATTTTACCGAACGTGAAACGTGTTTTTCTAACGATCACAGTTTTGTGTTTTACCGGACGTAAAACATGGTCGGCAAACACAATCACAGTTTTGAGTTAAAACGACCCCCCCTTGATGATTTGTGAAGGTACATAATGTACATGTTATATACCTTTTGATTTGAGAGTATTTGGGGTTTCAGGGAATCAACCAGAACGATTCGGGCTTATTGCACATAACGCAATATGTCGCAATCTATGGAAAAAGACTGGATTATCTTGGAAATGCGCGATGTTTAGCGTGTAATAAACGACAAACTACAGTGTGTAGAAACAAACAATTTTTTCCATGTTGGACTACAAGTAGTGTGTCAAATGAGCCACACCATTGTCTCCACAGTTATAATACAGAACACACACACATAGGGGTGGGAATCGCCAGAGACCTCACCATACGATCGCGATACTTGCGTCACGATACAATAGTTTCTAAATATATCGCTATTTATTTATTTATTTTATTTTATTTTATTTTATTTATTTTATTTATTTTATTTATTTTATTTATTTTATTTATTTTATTTATTTTATTTATTTTATTTATTTTATTTATTTTATTTATTTTATTTATTTTATTTATTTTAAATTTAATTTATTACCTTTTTCAACTGCACAGTAAAACATTGTCAACATGTTTTATCTAATAAAATTAAGTTCAGTCTGTTCATCTCACTTCAATAATTTTTATTGCAGAACATGGTATTTTCTCAAGCAGACAGATGTAAACACTGTAATCTGTGTTGCATGTACCTGACAAACTGAACTGTTTGTATTACAGTCATATTCCAACTTAACTGAATGCACATGTGTGTGTGGACTACTGTACTATTACAGGTATTGAAATGAACAATGCACCTTCCTTATAAAAAAAGAATAATTTTTTAATGAATAATTAAATATCGATACTTGGCGTCCCTGTATCGATACAGTATCGCCACGCAAAGTATCGCAATACTACTACGTATCGATTTCCCCCCCACCCCTACACACACAGCTCTGCAAACATTGTGAAACACAGGGGAAATTACCATTTTAAACTGGCCTTCTAGCGGCAGAGATGGGGATTAAGCATGGCGCTGAAAGTGTTAAATTAGTCTTTTAAAAACATTTAAATCAACTTTCTGTAATGAATATAACTTGTCAGTTTCGTCAACATAAATAATCCAATAAGGGCACGGTTGGTATGAAAGTGGCGCGACCCCGGTCAGTCGCCTTTGGTTTAGCTCCGCGACGATTGTGCACATTTTTAGCTATTATGTTTGTTTTTTCGACTTTTTTTATTAAATCATCACTGGCGGGTATGTCATACGACCGCCAGACACTTATGGACCTAAACTCCGGACTCAAATTGGAGTTGGGAGACACTTTATGCCCAGAAGGGCTAACAGAAATCAAGCGGGAGAACGGCAACAAAGGAAACGGCAGAAAGAAACATAGAGGTAGACGAGGCGGTATCAGACTTAGATTAAAAAGATCTGCTTACCGTCCAGCAATTCCATCCATCTTTCTGGCGAATGCACGTTCGTTGGAGGGAAGGATGGACGACTTGAGAGCGAGGGTTCGATTCCAACGGGAGATGAGAGACGTTAATATCATGTGTTTCACTGAGACATGGCTCAAGCCAGCAACGCCGGACAACAGCGTCTCTCCATCGGACAATTTCACCGTCCTGAGAGCAGATCGCACGGCAGCCTCTGGGAAGAGCGTCGGAGGTGGGGTCTGCATCCTCACGAACAATCTCTGGGTTAATCCCAAGGAAGTACATGTCCTCTCAAGTTCATGCTCCCCAGATATGGAACATCTCCAGATCCTGTGTCGCCCGTATCACCTACCCCGTGAGTTTACCGCGGTCATTTTATCCGTCGTGTATATTCATCCACAGGCAAATACCGGCAAAGCGCTGGGGGAATTACACGACCACATCAACAAACAGCAGATCAAGCACCCGGAAGCCGCGACGATAGTGACTGGTGATTTCAACCAGGCAAACCTGAAAAAAGTGATGCCGACTTTTTTTCAACACATCGCCTGCTCCACAAGAGGGGGGAACACACTCGACCACTGCTACACCCCGTTCAGAGCTGCCTACAAGGCTGTGGCGGCTCCGCCACTGATGGGCTCTGTTAGCGCGAGCGATCACGACTCCATCTTTTTAATCCCAGCATACAAACAGCGATCACGCGAAGCCGTCGTGTCACGTGAGACAAAAAAGTGGGCTGACGAATCAGAGGCCGAGCTCCGTGATGCGTTCAAGGATACAGACTGGGACATGTTTGAAGGAAGCGCCAGTGACGTCAGCGAGTATGCTGATACCGTTGTAAGCTACATAACAACAGTGGCAGACGGCATTGTCCCCACAAAGACGGCGCGGGTTTTCCCAAACCAGAAACCTTGGGTGGACAGCACTATAAGAACAGCCCTAAACTCACGCACCACGGCTTATAACCTGGGCAGAGAGTCAGGAAATATGGAAGAATACAAGGCTTCAGTCTACACTCTGCGCAAGGCTGTTAAACTTGCTAAGAGGACATATGCTGAGAAACTGGAGACACAAATGGCACAAAACGACACAAGAGGCTTGTGGAGGGGACTGAAGACAATAACTGACTACAAAGTCAGCGCCCCCGCAATGGGGAGCGACGACGCCTCTCTAGCGGACAAACTCAACTCCTTCTACGCTCGGTTCGGTGTAGACAGTGTCGCCACTAGCCCTCTGGCTAGTGACGTCACTGGCGCACCGGCTGTTGTGGAGGGGGGGGGGCAACCGCGGGGGGGCGGGGGCGCTCTCTCGTTGTCGGAACACAGTGTGAGAAGAGCATTTATGCAGGTGAACACCAGGAAGGCTGCAGGCCCAGATGGTATAACAGGACGCATACTTAAGTCCTGTGCAAACCAGCTTGCCCCGGTGTTCACCGCCATATTTAATCAATCCCTGGCGGAGTCAGTAGTCCCTGCCTGCTTCAAGATGTCTACCATCATCCCTGTACCGAAGAAACCCTCCCCAACATGTCCAAACGATTACAGACCGGTGGCACTCACCTCTGTGGTCATGAAATGTTTCGAGAGGCTGGTCAAGGACCACATTTGTGCCTCTCTCCCCAGTGATATGGACCCTATGCAATTTGCATACAGGACAAACAGGTCCACTGATGACGCGGTCTCCCAGGTACTGCACAGCACTCTCTCCCACCTTGACCGTCAGAAGGGGGGCTATGTGAGACTGTTGTTCATTGACTACAGCTCAGCGTTCAACACCATAGTCCCCACCAGACTGGTGGACAAGCTGATCGAGCTAGGCCTGAGCTCCGCCCTGAGCGCCTGGGTACTGGACTTTCTGAGTGAAAGACCCCAGGCGGTCAGGGTGGGGGGTCAGACCTCCAACACCATCACCCTGAGCATCGGGTCCCCCCAGGGCTGTGTTCTAAGCCCCCTGCTGTACTCACTCTACACACACGACTGTGTGGCCAAGTTCAGCTCCAACTCCATTGTGAAGTTCGCCGACGACACGGTGGTGGTGGGGCTGATCTCGGACAACGACGAGAAGGCCTACCGGGAGGAGGTTGAGGTACTGGAACGTTGGTGCCAGGACAACAGCCTGCTCCTGAACATTGGTAAAACCAAGGAGCTGATCGTGGATTATAGGAGAGGACAGCGGGAGACACACACACCACTGAGGATTAACGGGGCTACCGTGGACAGGGTGAGCAGCTTCAAGTACCTGGGGGTCCACATCTCAGAGGACCTGACATGGTCAACACACATAGGCACAGTAGTAAAGAAAGCGAAGCAGCGCCTCTACCACCTGAGACAGTTAAGGAAGTTCAGAGTATCGGGGAAGATACTTCAGTCCTTCTACTCAGGAGCTGTAGAGAGCATCTTGACCGGAAACATCACTGCCTGGTATGGGAACAGCACGGCACAGGACAAGAAGGCCCTACAGAGTGTGGTGCGCTCAGCCGAGCGTACCACGGGTATTGCGCTACCTCCCCTGCAGGCTCTATACAACAAGAGGTGCAAATCCAGAGCCTGCAGGATAATGAAAGACCCCCACCACCCCAACAACAGCCTGTTCCAGCTGCTGAGGTCAGGCAGACGCCTGCGAATTCTAGAGACTAAGACGGAGAGGCTTAGGCTAAGCTTCTTCCCCCAGGCCATCAGAGCCTTGAACAATGAACATCGAGAGACACAGAAACTGAACTATCCACACACAAGTACATACACGACACGCACGCTGAGCACGCTCACACACTAGCAGCCACTTTAACACTCATGCCGCACACACGCACACTTATGGCCAGAGGAAAGGCCACTTAAAATAGTATAACATCAGGAACAGTGTATTGCACTACTAAAGCTAACTAGCATGTCCTATATGCTCTGTAAATACTAATGTACAGATACCGAGATGGCACACCATGTACCTGTTTATTGCACTGTTTTATTGGATTCTATTAATATGTTGTACCACTGTATTTTATTGGATTCTATTATATGTTGTACCACTGTATTGCACATCGTCGCGGGCAAGACCAGCCGCATTTCATTGTATACCTGTATGCCGTGACAATTAAAACTCTTGAATCTTGAATCTTGAATCTTGAAAGTGCTTGATTGATTGATTGAACATTTTATGAACAGATTGCAGAATGGGTACAATACAGTACGGCTCAATACACACAATTGTTAACTCATTCAGGGCCGAGGCCTGGTTTCTATGACATGTTTTCACTGTGCGTCACCTTGTTTGTAGAGCTATATCTATATTCTATATTCTAGCTATGGATACAATACTATGGTCATTTGACAGTAACTATCTTCTGTCCAAGATGCAAAAAAGAATCGTCTGGGCCCAGGAGCGAGGACTCTCATTGGTGAAGTGTAACGTGTGGGAGGGCACGCTATCTCCAGCAAGTCCTGCCCCTGTTGAGCAAGCGCCGAGACCTGACCTGTAGGCGTCGCTGTCCACAACGCCATCAATCCAGGATCAGACAACTCGGCCAGATTTTGTCGCGGTATTTCAAAGCAATCCAGGATGGGATCACCCTGATCCAGATTCAAACTTTTCAAGATGACTAGATCCTGAATATCGGTGCTTTAATCCTACCGATCTCCATCTAGTGGATATGAAAAAGAATACAAGGAAGACAAGAGACCACATTGCAGAGACATCTATAATGTCTAATTATATTGTTAAATACATAAAGGACATAAATCATAATGGAATTGTAATTTTAAAGAAAATACTCGTAACAACAAAAAAAACATTAATTCAAAGGCAGCTGATCATCCAGGCGTGCTTTGAGGAGCTGGATTCTAATGGTGCTTTCTCACTCACCATTCGGGTCCGTTCTGGTCCGTTACGTCCTCGTTCCGTCCTTGGGTGCGAACTTCCTCCCTCCCTCTCCCCCCTCTAGTTTGTGTACACACTCAGTCTTGGTGCGCTCTGGGTTTTGTTTACGGTTTGCGTTTTGAGCGTGTAAGCTTGCCGTAGGCGATGATGTCACGCTCGAAAATGTAAACACAGGAAGAGTGTTAACACGGCGGTGGAGACTGGATGCTGATATAAAAGAAACAAATAACCAATAAATATGAAGTTATATTTGAACCTCTGTTGTCAAGCCTTGTCAATATAACCCACACCCTTTTCTCACAAATGGAACTGGTGTCGTGCAGTCCGCTTGAGCGTTTTCCAGGGTTAACGCTAAGTTTACGCTAACGCTAGTTAGCTTAGCCTATTACTAGTCTATCTAGTCTACTAGACCTATCTACTAGTTAGCAGCTAACATTAGCCATTCACTCGCGGCAATTATATTGCATGTCAGTTGATGGAACTGGTGTCGTGGATTCCGCTTTGAGCGTTTCCCAGGGTTAACGCTATTAGCCTGTTCAGCAGCTGTTCAGCAGCTAACATTAGCCCATCGCTCGTGGCAATTATATTGCATGTGATTGATCTACTGGTCGACCACGGCCGACTGGTTGGGCACCACTGGTCTAATAGAAATAAATGCATTCGAACAAGAAACCAATATATAGACATAGCAATGGCAAACAAAATTGCCAGGCCTAATGCGAGCCAGGGAAGTGTTGTGCTTTGTAACGTGGCTTCATGTTTTCATCCACTGAGCTGTGAGGCTCCACATGCTTGTTTTGGTTGAGGTCTGAACTCTCAAATTGCCCATAAATATAGTTTTTGTGGGTATTGTCCAGTTCTTGCTGTGTGTTTTTATCTGCCCAAAATTCAAGCAAGCATGAAGCATTACAGTAACGACACTGTGTGTCAGCAAGTTGATACAGAAGCCTCTCCCGTGTTTTGGTACAAGCTCGCACACCACGCCCCCCGCTCCCACTGGCGCGCACCCGAGACCACCTATTTCAACGGTCCAAATAAGGTTTTAGTTTGCTGAAGGTGATGACAGATGATGGATGATTTTGTTGAAGATATTTTTTCTTTAATCTAAATTACATTTGTGATTGACAATCTTTGTTGTGATACATTTAAGAGCATAAACATTTGGTTGAAAAAAAAATAGGCCACCACAAATGTGACTAATAAAATAGATTTGCCATGAAGGCTAAATTTGTTTTATTATTTCATTTAACAAACTTTGCCATCTTATTTATATTGAAACATATTTTTTAATAAATTGTATAGTACATTTTGCTCTGGTAATCCACTGGAAATCCACCCCTCTGGTGGGATCAAGATAATCCAGTTTTTTGGGATCAAACTGATCCCAATCCTGTGTTGTCGGTTTGAACTACCCGTTTCGAAGATTTGATCCAGATTAAAGCTTGGATTTTATTTCCTGATCTTATCGGGTATCAAAGTGATCCTAATCCTTTTTTGCAGGTAAAGTAGTACATACATTTACAATCGTCAATATTATACATTTTCCATCTTTTCTTCTTTTCTTCCCCTTTCATTTCCCCTTCCCCTCCCTCATACCCACCCCATCCCCCCCACAACGAGGTTTTTGAAGACACATCTGCAAAACATCCAAACATACAGCATAGATGCTACTGGGAAAGAAAAACAAAAAGAAAAGAAAAACAAAAAACAATAATAGTATCAATCAGACCTATCTGTATTATGCACAAATATTTAGATACAAAGAAGTAAAGAAAGAACTAAAAACACAGAAAGAAAACTTCTCCAGCACGGCTGTGGCTGTGGAAGAACGTCATCAATGAGGTTATTTCACTCCTTTCCCCACCCCTGTATATAGTATTGTGGTAATTCTTGAGTAGTCTGACCTTCCGCAGCTGCGTCTCCCGTTCCCCTCTCCCTCCCCCAGTTACCCACCCAGCCCCCGGGGGTCTCATTCACACCCATTCATACCAGGACAGGGAGGGGGGGGGGGGGGGGGGGTGATTAGAAAATAGGAATAAAATAACGATAAAAAATAAGGAAGTGCAGTTAGAGGTGTAAAGCTCTATCCTTTCTAAGTCTCTTCATTGATAGTCAGGGTATCGATGTGTTGCGGAAATGGTTGCCAGGTCACATGGAATGTTTCAAGGGAGCCCTTTAGGGAGAATCTGATTCGCTCAAGCTTAACGCAATGTAGTATCTCATGTATCCATCTGTTGTGAGTGGGTGGGGAAGGGTGTATCCACTTAAAGAGAATAAGTCTCCTAGCGAGGAGGGTAGTGAACGCCACAACTCGTTTTGCAGCCCTAGATATTATCGTAGGGGTATTCGGGATTCCGAAAAAGGCAGTGAGTGGATCTGGGTCTAACGCCACTCCCAGGACCCTACTCAGTGTATCGAATATTGCAGTCCAAAACTCTGAGTTTGGGGCACGTCCAAAACATGTGCATATAATCGGCTGGAAATTGTTTACATCTATTACACGCATCCGTTCTATCCGGGTATATCTTTGCTAACCTCGCATTGGTGTAGTGAACTCTATGCAGGATCCTACACTGCAGTAAACTGTGTCTTGCACATATAGACGAAGTGTGTACCAGGTCTAGTATATGATCCCATTGTTCATCTGTAATGATAATTCCCAGATCCTCATCCCATTGGCTTTCAGGGAGTCTAAGCAAGTTGGGTTCATCCAAAATATTTTATCATATAAAATTGAGACGAGCCCTTTCCGCCCGGTACCGAGCGATAGGAGAGGGTCAGTCCTAGAGTCTGGAGGACGGCCAGGGAATTGTGGGAATTGGTTCTGCACAAAATGTCTGATCTGAAAAAAACGGAAAAGGTGGGAATTTGGGAGACCAAATTTCTTTGACAATTCTGCAAATGACGAGAACACACCTCCGGAGTAGAGGTCATTAATGGTTAGCAAACCTTTGTTTGCCCAGCTTCTGAATACAGGATCAGAACAGGATGGTAAGAATAGGTGATTACGAGAGATTGGAGCTAGCCCTGACGGAGCGTGTAGGCCAAATTGTTTCCTAAACTGACTCCAGATTTTCAAAGTTTCCGTCACAATTTGGTTCTGAGCCACCTGTTTAATAGGGATCGAAATGGGTAATTGGGATGTTGCCACAGACCAGAGTGAGTACTTTGAAGAGGATACTTCCATCCGAGCCCATAGGGGTTGGTCTTCTTCCTCCCTCCTGGCCCTCCAGTAAAGGAGTTTGTTTATATTACATGCCCAGTAGTAATAGCGAAGATTAGGCAAAGCCAACCCCCCTTCCGATTTGGGAAGTTGCATAACCGTCCTCTTAATACGTGCTCTTTTGTTACCCCACAGGAATGAACCTATAAGTTGATCAATCGAAGTGAAAAAGGCTTTATTAATAAATATCGGTATATACTGAAAAGCGTATAGAAATCGGGGTAGGACCACCATCTTTATCAAGTTAACCCTTCCCAGAAGCGAGAGGGGGAGAGAGGACCATCTCGTCAGATCTAGCTTAAAGCGTTCCAGCAGAGGATGGAAATTCTTTGCGAAGAGCTCCGTCTGTGATTTGGCCATAAAAATCCCTAGATATGTGAATCCTTCCGTGGCCCTTTTTAAAGGGGAAAAGCGATTGAGGAAGCCGTTCCGCAGACGCATTAACCGGTAAATATTCACTTTTCTGGAGATTGAGTTTGTATCCAGAGAGCTGCCTATGTTGTTCTAGAATATCTAGGATAACGGGGATGGATGATGACGGATTGAAGACAAAGTAGGAGATCGTCGGCATACAATGAGAGTTTATGAACCAGGCTGAACCTCTCAATCCCCTCAAATCTAACCTAGCCAAATGGCTAAGGGTTCTGCGGCGAGCGCGTAGAGCAAGGGAGAAAGCGGGCATCCTTGACGAGTACCGCGATAGAGCGCAAACTGGCCCGACTTGGTACCATTCACATCGACCGAGGCCACCGGGGATGAGTATAGGAGTCTTATCCATGAAATAAAACCCAGTCCCAAACCGAATTTCCAAGTGTATGGAACAGGTACCTCCATTCCACTCTGTCAAACGCTTTCTCAGCATCTAGGGAGAGTACCATTTCTGGCGCGCCAGTCGTGGTTGTGAAAAGGATATTTAGCAGCCTTCTGGTGTTAAAGAAGGATTGCCTATCCATGATGAAACCCGTCTGATCCAGGTCTATCAGGAACGGGACCACCTTCTGAAGACGGCATGAAAGGACCTTAGCCAATATTTTACAATCCACATTAAGGAGGGAGATTGGTCTGTAACTGCTACAAAGGAGAGGGTCTTTACCTTTTTTGAGCAGCAGGGATAATGACGCCTCTGATAGCGTGGGTGGCATTTGGCCCTTTAGAAGGGAGTTGTTATATACTCTCAGTAGGAAAGGAGCAACCAACACGGAGTAAGTTTTATAAAATTCTGTAGTATAGCCATCTGGCCCCGGTGATTTACCACTTTGTAAATATTTGATTGCCTCAGTCACTTCAGAGATGGTTATAGGCGTGCCTAACTCTTCAGCCTCCGCTCTATTCGCTTGAGGGTACTTGAGAGACTTGAGGGGGTTTGGGCGATCCCAGTCCTGCTGGGAAGATTCCGACGTGTAAAGTTTGGAATAATAGTCAGAGAACATTTCAGAAATTTCCGTAGGGTCTGTTGTAGTGACACCTGATTGGGATTTTATCCTGGGAATCAGTCTAGAGGCACTCACCACTCGTGCTTGGTACGCAAGTAATTTTCCGGCCTTATCCCCCTGTTCGAAAAAACGTTGCTTGGTGTGCAAGAGTAGTCTCTCGATCTTACTAGTTGAGAGCAAATCATATTGTGATTGGAGCTGGAGTCGTTTCTTGTATAGAGCAGGAGTGGTTTAGATGAATACTGGATGTCCAATCGTTTAATCTCATCTGATATATCCGTTAATTTGGATTGTTCCTGCTTCCCAAAATGAGAGGTAAAGGAGATGGCCTGTCCGCGGAGATATGCCTTAAAGGCCTCCCAGAGCATGTCACTGCCAACTTCAGGTGTGTCGTTTATCTCAAAGAAGACTTTTATTATAACTTATCGTCCGTCAAGATCAGTTAGAATGGTGGCAGGCTCGAAGGGTACATCCCTATGTATAATGATTGCAGCTCTCCTGGCTTTTGCTGAGAATTTAGAATGAAAAACGCGTCCCATCCATGCTCTCTTAATGGGGGGGGTATCTGAGGTGCAGATGTGTGTCTCCTGTAAAAAACAAAGGTCACCCTTGAGGTGTCGTAGATGGTTAAGTACCTTATCAGCCTTGATAGAGCTATTCATCCCTTTGACATTCCATGAGACGAAACGGATGTTCCTGCCCGTCACTGCCATGTTCTGTTAAGTATATACATACCTGAGTTGAGAAGATAAAACATTAGAAGAGAGGAGAAAGGTAGAGGGGGATAGAGAAAACGGGGGGGGGGGGGTTGACGCACACACATACACCCACACAACCATACACAACCATACTCACCCGGGGGTACATCCCTTGGTCCCTAAGGGAACAGCAACAGCCTCTGTATCTCTCAGGATACTTTCCTTCCGGTGGAGACTTCATCCTCACTCCCCTTTCCCCCCTCTCCCGTCAATTTCGAAAAGCCTCCAATATGGTTACGTATAAACCTTTAAATTGTGTTAAAAGAACATTCGAACTGCCAGAGAAATAAGAAATAAAAGCCAAAACAACAAAAGGGATGCTTAAATTCAAAAATTTAAGACTGGGATAAAAATGAAAGATATTTGCAACACAACTCTGGGCTTATCCATTAGAGATTAGACATAAAAGCGCTACTAATGACTCTCAATAAGGAGTGTGACCCATAGAAAGTTAAGAGTGGACAAGTAAACCGAGGCGTTACAGTGTGTGTAGGTCAGCCTATAATTCAGTGGACCTGGGCAAAGCCCGCCTCCAACCTACAGCAGCTCGGGGAGAGTGTCTTTAGCCCCTGCTACCAAGCCCACTAGGGATATAAAGATTGCAAGACCAAAACAGAGTTGAAAAAGAGGTGCCACTCCTCTTTTCTCTTCCCCCCTTTCTCCTTCTGCCTATTTAAAAAACAAAAAATTATATACATACATTTAAAGAGTAAAATATTAATAAACATGAGGTATATGCAGCTACAGGGGTTACACAATTCAGGGACCTCACAATGTACCTAAAATATGTATAGGGAGGTAATATGGTTAGTCACATTCGGCAGTGTCGGAGACCTATACCTTAACAGTAAAAAGAAGTGTGTGCAAATTGAATTGGTTCAGTCAGTACCTTGGGTGCTTCTTGAAACATGCATACACAACCCCCACTACCCAATAGATACTATCCGGTTTATGTGTATTGAGACACTCAAATATTAAGAGGAGCTTGTGCACCCTGAATATGCTCACCCTGCATAGAGTCATATGTATATAAATAAACCCATACAAAAGAAAAGACAAATTGAGTTAAGAAAAAAAGGAAAAGATTATATACATATATAAAAATAGAAATAAAAAAGAAGGGGGGGGGGGGGGCAAAAACAAAAAATACTAAATAGGGAGCAGAAGAAAACGGCATGCAATCATTCACAAGGTCATGGCTATAGCAACCTGGTTGGCATAGGGTTCCTTTTGAAGGAGTCCCTCCGATTGAAATAACAATATTCCCCTTCTGAGGCATAGGCGGACAATCTATAGCAGGGGTCAGCAACCTTTTTGACATGGAGTGCCTGTTTGAAATATAGTTGTAACTAGTGTGCCTCAACAATATTCCATGCATCGTAATTTTCTTTCTCATAATCAGGTATTTTTAATGATAATTCTTACATTATTACATCATTATTGTTACAAAGGGTCAGATTAAACCGAATATATGTATTTATTGATATATATATATTGCATAATATTTGTATATCGTTTGATATCCCTTGTGTATTCTTTGTACATATACACGGAATATCCCTTTAACCTACTACAGACCATAATATTTCGTTCTCTTATTGGATGGCGTGCCACCAGCGCCAGTGTCTTACCCCCAGAGTCGAGTTCAAAGCTACCGTCAAGGCTTGTCTCAACATGCCCGGTTCTGCCCAGGACTACGAGACAGGAATAAGGCTGGTACTAGTTTGTTCCCCCAACATATAAATATGGCGCAGGTGAATACAGAAGTAGTTCAGTCCGCAGTTCAGTTCGAGTTCGAGTTACCCAAGTGAAGCCTCACCCACTATGCAACGTGCGGTGAAGTGGGCCCGTATTGCCCCAAAATAGAGTCTTGTTTTATCCTAATACGTTTGTTCAACGTATCGTTCACTCCTTACTAGTAAGCCTTCATCACGAGTCAAAGACCAAGTGAAGTGAGCAATTGTGTGTCTAAATAGAGCACTTATAGCCGCGTGCGAATAGGATAG
The DNA here is from genome assembly GCF_963971535.1 of Notolepis coatsorum. Taxonomy (NCBI): domain Eukaryota; kingdom Metazoa; phylum Chordata; class Actinopteri; order Aulopiformes; family Paralepididae; genus Notolepis; species Notolepis coatsorum. Next base: position 166,559,497 of record NC_140165.1, on the reverse strand, counting down.
TAAAGTATCAGCGCTTGGTTGAATAACGTCCAGTTCAACTTAGTTAATGTGAACCACCGCGCACCGGAGGATCTACACCGGTGAATGCAGACCCCCTTTCCGACTGGATTATTATTATTGCTTTGGACCAGGCTGTTAGAGCGGAGAAGAATCGTCTACACCCACTGCTGTGGGACCTGCCCGTGAGGAGCATCATTCGAGCCCGTCTCTATTGGAGAGGCTGACCGGCTTCCACCTGTGCTGCACGCATACTGGGATTACAGTCGCTGCCTTTCGTCTGCTGAGCAGGGAGTAATATACCGCCTCCGGGAGCCTATTGAGTCCCCGCTGACCCAGACTTTGCATTAGAGCATTGCCTCCCCCTGCTGGCTTACAACCGGTGGAACCCCCCTACCAGTATCCCCTAGATATAATTCCTAATATTCAGGTTGTATTCTTATTTCATGCGTAACCAGAGAATGGACATTCATTATTGATTTGCCTACGCACATTCCTTTGCCTTATAAGCGCATTCAAGTAAAGTATATTATGTATTCTTGCTGCTAATAAATACTTAAAGACAACTTTGTGTAGAACCGATTCATTGTGGGGAAGTGTTCTCATCATATACTCGTGTACGGTATGGCCAGTATAATGTACATAAGACGGTAGTGGTTTAATGATACCAATACTTATTAATACAGTCAGGGAATTGTACCCCTCAGTTACAATTGGTCCTTCGAGCCGGAGATAAGAATTAGCGCAATATTTATATAATATTAATATTAACATGGCCGATGATGAACACTCCACAAACGGTTCTCCCGAGCTAGAACGCCCGCAGCGCAGACGGCAGCCACCTCCCTATCTAGAGGCATACACTGTCAGTCCAATACCTAGCTTTAAAGGGAAGTTAAATACGGATAAAGTAACTAAAGCGGATAGTAAAATTATGTCCAACCCTACCGACCAGGCTACCCCGCCAGTAGAGACCCTAGTGGGTTCTAACGTAATTGACCAAGCTCACGGGGGGGACCAGGAGGGACATGACATGACTTTACCCCCAGACAACGCCAACGGGACAGTCCCCGGAGAGCTCCAGGATAAAGAAAGCGCTCCAGGGATGGAACCCGACCCACCACAAGAAGAGACGCGCACCCAGGAGATGGATCTCCTCGGTACGCGACAGGAGAACGGATCTCCAACGAGTACTGCCGGGAGCCGATCGCCTCGACCGGCGTCTTCCCCCAGCGAGGCGGACAAGATGCTGGCACAGGCACTCATCGCCACCCTGGCAGCCTCTATCGAACGCGATCGACTTCAGGGTGAACGCGATCGACTCCAAGCGCAACAGACGAGCGAGCGCGAACAAGCTGCAGACGAACGAGAGCGCCTTCACGCGCAACTCCAAGCGCAAGCCCTCCGTGAACGCGAACATTCTGCAACCGAGCGAGAGCGCTTCCAGGCGCAACAAAGGAGTGAAGACGACCGCATAAGACTGGAGACCAGACGCCTCCAGACGGAAGAGAACATTGAGAGAAGCCGCGCCGATGCGCAGCACGCCGCAGCCAATGCGCAGCGCGACGCCGCCAATGCCCAGCGCGAAGCAGCGCGCGACGCCGCCCATGCCCAGCGCGAGACAGAGCGCGACCGGCTGCAGGCGCAGCTGATGGACAAATTGATCACCATGGCGACACCCCCTCTCTCCGCACGGAGCTCCCGGAGATCGTCACGACAAGGGTCTAGGACGCATTCCCCTACCCGACCAAGCGACCCGGGACCCCGCCAACAGGAGGATCCTGTCCACGTCTCCGAACCCCCTCCCCGGCCGGTCCATACGAGACCCAGCAACCGGGAAGAACCGGACCACGCCGAGAGACTGAACAGAAGACTCCAGGTCCTAGCAGAGGAAGAGGAAGAGGAGGAATGTCAAGCCGACCAGCAGCAACGTACTCTGGACCAGGAGGCCCAGTACAGCCCAGAAGTCAGCCCCGAGGCCCTGCGCTACAAACCCCCGACTCAACTCATGGGTGAGTTTGACGCACCGCCAGCCCCGAGGAACAGCACCTGGGTACCCGGCCCTTGGTACCCACCAAGTACCAGCCCAAGACAACACGTAAGAGGAGACTCGCCTAGGAGGCCTCTCCCCCAACGCTCACCGATGTGCCAGTCATCCATGGCATCGTACCTTGGCACACCGACGTTCCCGGACTTCACACACGAGAACAGAGCACAGTACACAGAGCTACGAATGTGCTTAGAGACTATGCTGTCCGACGTACCAGATGAACCGTACAAGTATGCTATCCTACTCAAGCACCTGAAGGTGCCCAGAGCGCACAATATAGCGCTGGCATATTCCAGCTCTACTACCCCATACACCGCGGCTCTAGTAGCCCTCGACCAACGTTATGGACGCATATGGGACTACGTGATACAGGAGATAAGAGACATTGACCGTCTCCCCCCAGCCAGAGACAACAGAGCATTAGATGACCTCGCTATCAAGGTACAGTCCCTGGTAGGGATGCTGGGGTCCCAAAAGGAAAAAGGGATCTATGAACTGTATGCTAACTCTAATGTAGAGAGGATACTAGAGAAGCTCCCTCCCGCCCGACAAGAGCGTTTTCGGCGGCAGAGAGACTACCGCGACCCCAACGGTCCAGAGGCATCCCTCCTAGACCTATCTGAGTTCCTCGCCAGGGAGGTCAGTAGCCTACGACTCGACACGTTCGTATGGATCGGACCAAGCCCAAGACTCGGACCTCGGGGATCAACGGATAACCGCCGGTTGGTGACCGTTATGCACCAAGCCGAATCAGTACCGCAGCACAAGAACCACCACACCCCCTCGACGAAAGAGGACCAGTGGAAGATTGAGTGCCAGTACTGTGAGGGAGAACATCGGCTGTACCAATGCGACACTTTCGGGAAGCTGACCACGGACGAGGTGAGTCAGTGGATCAAGGACCAACGCCGCTGCTTCCGCTGCGCGCGCAGCCACCTAGCAGCTGAGTGCCGCTTGAAGAAGTGCAGCAGGTGCGGTGGCACCCACTTGGAGGTCCTGCATGACATCAACAGGCGTCAGCCAGGACAACAGAGTGGGCCCGTCGCGGTAATGTACCATGCCGAGGCGGTGGCACCAGTACCAAAGTTCCACCAGACCGCTCCCTGGTGTCCCGACTGCTACAGCAGACACTGGGAGTCACGGTGCGACTCGCACCATATAGATTCTGTGTCACCACAGACAGGTGACAACCCCCCCGAGACAGGAGTGCTCCACATAGACCCCAAGCAGAGCGGGACCCCCCGAGTGCTCCTCAAAATGGTCAGAGTGCTCCTGAGCTACGAGGACAAGGTCCTGGACACTTACGCCGTCCTGGACGATGGGTCTGAAAAGACTCTCCTCCTCGCTTCCGCAGCAGCCCAGTTGGGCCTGCGGGGTGTCAAAGATACCATGACCATACGCACCATCAGAAGGGACCAGAAGACCATAAAAGGTGAAAGGGTCTCCTTCAAGATAGCAGCGGTGGACCAGCCCGAGAAGCAGTATAGTATAACCAACGTCTTCACCAGCCACGACATAGGCCTGTCTCAGTACACCTACCCCATCCCACAGCTGATGGCTAAATATGTGCACCTACGTCAACTACCTGTACCGCTTATCGACGGCGCCACACCGACCCTGCTCATCGGCTCCGACCACGCGGACCTCATTCTCCCAATTGAGGCGGCCCACATCGGACCCAAAGGATGCCCAGTCGCGGTTCAGACCCGACTGGGATGGACGCTCCACGGCCCCCTCTACGGACTTGACAGTCAACCCACGTCTACACGCTGCCTACACACAAAGGCAAGCGACACCGGCCACTCCCTCGTACAGCAGAGGCTATTGACATTAAGCGAGAGGCCCGTGAGAGAACCGTGGGCACCAGAGGGAGTTCGGAACTCCACCCCCCTCAGCTGCGCTTCAGACGTAGCTGACCTCGAACCCAGCACCCCAAGCGACTCCTTGACGGGGCGGCCGGGACCGGCCCCTCCTCAGACGGGGTACAGAGCAAACAAGAGAAACAGACGGAGGAGGAGGAGGCACAGCCAAGCACAGATCAAAGCAGTCTCAGGCCCGCTTCCTCCTAAGCCCCCCTTCATCCCGTCCAGTCGTCATGACCATAGACCAGTCACTACCCAGAGCTGCGTGGCCGGCCGGCCGCGTAAGCAAAGTGACCACTGGTGCCGACGGAAAGGTCAGAGTGGCAGAAGTGCTCGGCCAAGGGCGGACATACAACCGACCCGTGGCGAGGCTGATAGAGTCGCCAAGGCTCCCCGACTCGCTTAATGACGACCATGACCCCTGACTTTGTGAACTGCCTACCCTCACAACGGACATTGAGTAGTGGACAGTGCGGTTAATCTGTCTCTGCTTAGCTAATTAGGTGGGACTAATTAGGAGGCGGCTGTTACAAAGGGTCAGATTAAACCGAATATATGTATTTATTGATTGATATATATTGCATAATATTTGTATATCGTTTGATATCCCTTGTGTATTCTTTGTACATATACACGGAATATCCCTTTAACCTACTACAGACCATAATATTTCGTTCTCTTATTGGATGGCGTGCCACCAGCGCCAGTGTCTTACCCCCAGAGTCGAGTTCAAAGCTACCGTCAAGGCTTGTCTCAACATGCCCGGTTCTGCCCAGGACTACGAGACAGGAATAAGGCTGGTACTAGTTTGTTCCCCCAACATATAAATATGGCGCAGGTGAATACAGAAGTAGTTCAGTCCGCAGTTCAGTTCGAGTTCGAGTTACCCAAGTGAAGCCTCACCCACTATGCAACGTGCGGTGAAGTGGGCCCGTATTGCCCCAAAATAGAGTCTTGTTTTATCCTAATACGTTTGTTCAACGTATCGTTCGCTCCTTACTAGTAAGCCTTCATCACGAGTCAAAGACCAAGTGAAGTGAGCAATTGTGTGTCTAAATAGAGCACTTATAGCCGCGTGCGAATAGGATAGTAAAGTATCAGCGCTTGGTTGAATAACGTCCAGTTCAACTTAGTTAATGTGAACCACCGCGCACCGGAGGATCTACACCGGTGAATGCAGACCCCCTTTCCGACTGGATTATTATTATTGCTTTGGACCAGGCTGTTAGAGCGGAGAATAATCGTCTACACCCACTGCTGTGGGACCTGCCCGTGAGGAGCATCATTCGAGCCCGTCTCTATTGGAGAGGCTGACCGGCTTCCACCTGTGCTGCACGCATACTGGGATTACAGTCGCTGCCTTTCGTCTGCTGAGCAGGGAGTAATATACCGCCTCCGGGAGCCTATTGAGTCCCCGCTGACCCAGACTTTGCATTAGAGCATTGCCTCCCCCTGCCTCCTACCAGTATCCCCTAGATATAATTCCTAATATTCAGGTTGTATTCTTATTTCATGCGTAACCAGAGAATGGACATTCATTATTGATTTGCCTACGCACATTCCTTTGCCTTATAAGCGCATTCAAGTAAAGTATATTATGTATTCTTGCTGCTAATAAATACTTAAAGACAACTTTGTGTAGAACCGATTCATTGTGGGGAAGTGTTCTCATCATATACTCGTGTACGGTATGGCCAGTATAATGTACATAAGACGGTAGTGGTTTAATGATACCAATACTTATTAATACAGTCAGGGAATTGTACCCCTCAGTTACAATTATTGTTATTGTTATTATTAACAATATTATTATGATGGTTGTATCAACCCTAAATCTGAGTTGGGGGGGGGGGGGGGGGGTGCAATGCAGACAAACAGCTGCATACAGTGCGACCATTTCACTCACATTTGCCCATTCATTTTTGGACACATCACACACCATCGGTGTGTGTACTGTACGTGTGCTGTCATAGCTCCACCTACAGGCCTAATGGAGAACACCAGGAGAACACCAGGATGTGAATGGAGGGTGAATGTGAGGTATATCGTGTAAATAAGTTTTGATTGATCGCAAGACTACACTGTAAAAAAATAATAATAATAAGTTACCAGAACTTCAAAATATTGAGTTCAGTTACTGTGCATTAAGGTTTTCAGTTTTCAATCCATAATAAGTTAACAGAAAAATAAGTACACAACCACATTATTTCAACCTAATAAAACTATGTTTATTGTCATTGTTTTAAGAACACAAGTTGACTTGGTAATACTCACATTTTGAGTAAAAAAATTGCTTTTAACATGTGCAATGTTCAATGAAAAATGTTGATTAATCCCACTGGTCACAACGGTGACCGTAATAATGTTTTTGTTATAAGGATCTGCAAATGTTACTGAATGATGTAGCAATGTATTTCCAGCTAAATTGAAATAATAAACAAATAAAGGGTCTCAATTAAATATGTGGTAGTAAAAAGAACCTGTGGGAGGATTTCAACAAGATAAATGCGACAACAGTGCAAAATATTTCACTATAATATTTATTAAAAAAAAAAAAAATTTACTGCTGCCCCCTGTGCCTATGCAAATGCCCCCGCGTGCCTATGCAGGCACGCGTGCCTAGGGTTGCCTACCCCTGATCTATAGTGACTGAGCACTATAACAATATAGCCAAGGTCCACAAGTTCAGCCGAACACTCAGTACGTCGTAATCATGTCTAATGCTGTTGGCGTTGGTTTCAGCTGTCCCCGAGTGTCCGTTGGGCCTAGGTAAATGGCCTAGTAAATTCAGGCCCAGTCTCTGCGCATTGAGTACTCCTAACGCGTACATATAGAACCTTCATTATCCTATCAAACCGATCCATTCTGTTTATTTAGCAGCCCCTAAACAGAGGGAACGTCTACAGTTTGAATGAGAGAGAGACATATGTAAGATAAGGGCTATCAAAGAAAAATGAAAAAAAGCAAAAAGGCGTTAGAAATACGGGCAAAATATAATCCGCGTCGGCTGTTTGGGAAGCATAGAGTTCAGTTTCATAAGCCAGTCCGCTTAATGTCAATAGCATCCCCCCATGAGGTCTAATTATCAGGTCTAACGCAGTCAACCAATGTAGCCCAACCAATGTCTATAAATTCAGTCTCGCATTCTACATTCATTGTTCATTGCTCCCGGCGTCAGATTAGTTTACCATTGGGTATACGTTGGGTAGCCGTCCACGCTAGGCTAACTTGGCCTTGAGGTACGCCTCGGCATCCCCAACAGACGTGAAGCGTATTCTGTCCCCGCTCTCTTCCATAATCATCAGTTTAGCAGGGTAGTGAAGACTAGGCCTCAGCCCCCGCTTGTAAAGTAGTGCCATCACATCGCGGTACAGTGCTCGCTGTTCCAACACAGCCGGGGTATAATCCTCGTAGAAAGCAATTTGTTGACCGTCGTATTGCATCTCCGCTCTTCTCTTTCTGGCCTCCCGAATCACCCGTTCTTTAGTTTGATAGTTATGAAACCTGATGATAACGGGCCTAGGCTTTTCACCCTGCTTCGGTTTAGCTGCCAGAGACCTGTGTGCGCGGTCCAATTCTGGAGGGTTAGGGAGGGTCTCTGCCCCAAGAATTTGGGGTAAGAGGGTGGCGAAGAAGGATGTTGGTCTCGGGCCCTCAATCTGTTCTGGTAGTCCAATGATCCGAAGGCTGTTACGTCGCCCTCGAGCCTCGAGGTCCTCCGCCTTAGCCTTTAGCACCGCATGGCTAGCCCTCAGATCCGCACATGTAGCCTCCAGCGACGTAATTCTTTCGCTTACAGATTCTGCATTCTCCTCCAGGGAATCGACCCGCTGTACATTGTCGGCCACGTCCGTTTTCATTTGGTCAAGTTTATTTTCCAAAGCGGTAATGGCTTTTCTGAACTCTGTGGTCATAGCCTCTTTGTGGCTTTCAAGCAGGGTGGCCAGCCAGGCCTTGCTAAAAGTATCGTCAGCCTCTTCCTCATTCGGAACATCGCCCCGTTTTGGTCTTGGAGTCTTGGATGTCATCTTTGCGACGATAAATACTTAGTTAGCTATATCGATATTAGCATATAAACAAGAATTGTGAGGTTTTGGAGTCTTAGAACGTAGAAATAAAAAAAACATGAGGGAGAGAGGGAAAAACGCGTCCTACTCCCTGCTCACCATACCGGAAGTCCTAATCCTGTTTTTTGGTTTTCAACTACCCAAAATCCCAATCTGATCCAATCAGATAGGTATAGTGGCTATTTACAAACAATTTTGTCTTTCATATTTGCCACTTCCACTCCGGGGATAGCTTTAGTCTACGCGCACATAATAAAGATTCTGATCCATCCGTTTGGCTGTCACAATGAATCAATCATTTATTTCTAATAAGCAAAACAAACAAAACTCGTATATCTAATACATGCGTGCGTTGCGTGCAGTGCGTCTGTGCGTGCGGTACAAAAATTGTTTGCTTTCCCGGTCCACGTCTCCCACGCAAGCCACCACCCCATATCAAGGTAAACTACACAGGTGGATAGCTCAGGTAGGTCTCTTTAAAGGGAAAGTGCACATAGTTTCAAATCATAAGTATAGTTACAATAAGATAATCAGTGTAAATAATATCATGACTTGTCAATCAAATTATCAGTTTTCGTTTTCATATTTTGTAATCCATAAAGCATTTTCATAATTCAAATAATTGCATGATACAAACTCAAAGATTAAATAACTCAAGAATGGCTCCTACTAAAAGTATCGTCAGCCTCTTCCTCATTCGGAACATCGCCCCGGTTTGGTCTTGGAGTCTTGGATGTCATCTTTGCGACGATAAATACTTAGTTAGCTATATCGATATTAGCATATAAACAAGAATTGGGAGGTTTTGGAGTCTTAGAACGTAGAAATAAAAAAAAAACATGAGGGAGAGAGGGAAAAACGCGTCCTACTCCCTGCTCACCATACCGGAAGTCCTAATCCTGTTTTTCGGTTTTCAACTACCCAAAATCCCAATCTGATCCAATCAGATAGGGATTAAACATTTTGAACTCCTGGGCCCTTGTAATCTGAAGGTTGGGGTTACCAGTGTCTCGGGAGGTAGAGTGATCGTCTGGTAATCTGAAGGTTAGCTTTAGCAGTGTATTGGGATGTAGAGCGGTCGTCTTTTGGTTTGTTTGTTAGCTACTCACTGTTTGATGATCCACGGCGGGTTGGGTGTTCCAAGGAATGTTTGAATGGTGTATTGAGAGTTGATGAACTAGGCTAAGCTGCTCTGGGTGACTGTGAAAGAAAATCAAAACACCAAACAAACATTCCCCAAAATTAACCCTTTATTCGCCAAGGACGAGTTTCCACGTCATTCTCCGCCATGCGTAATTTGCCAATGACGCCGTAAGGCGTCTTTGAGATCAATATTTCAAAAATCTGTGATGGCAATCATATTTTACCCACGGAGACTTGGGATCTCCTGTTGATCTCCTCTCAACTCTCCAACGGTTCAAGAGCGCCATCTGGTGGCCGATCTGCGGATCGCCCAAACAGGAAGTGGTGCTCATCCATATTCGGTCCGGGCACTCGCTATCGTTAGCGGGACTCTAGCTCGACACACTGGACAGCGATCAGTTGCCAATAACTCGATAAACAACATATTATACAACCTGGAAATGGATCGCATATATCAACATCCCATAATCGAGAACTTTCTGCGCCACGCTGACCACCCAACGGTCAGAGGAAGATGCGGTAAGTTTCAGCGTGTTTGATTATTATTAAACGTATAATCTGCTCTGATATATATATCGCCCATACTAAATAAATGATTTAACCTCGGCCACGGACTTATAAACCCCCCCCCCCCCCCCTCCGGTCACCAGCAGATGATGAGGCAGGATGTTTAGGACCTTGTACAATTGAATGTTTTAATATGACGTCAATCGGTATCAAACTACATTTGATGATGTAATATATGTATTTATAGCTATAACTCGCGTTCTGCAGAACGCTGCAGAAAACGATAAAAACATATTTATACTTTAGACCGTATTTTAGTATGAATATGTGAATGAAAAAGTAGAACGTTGCTACATCCTAAACGATAGATACTTGATGTTGAATGGGCCATAGTAATGTCAATTTAGCAATACAATTTAAAAAGTTATAGCCCTGCAAAGAAGGGGAACATCTCCATAGATTTATAGTGGTGGCAGAGAGGGGATTAAGATATATCCCTGGCAGATAAAGGGTTAACAGGCTACAAATAAATCAATCAGTGGGATTTAGATTAAACCAAACTAAATGACCAAAACATGCAGTGGTTAAAGACTGCAGACTTCCACTGTCTACTCATTTCGGCTCATCTGCCTTCATTTAGAGGTTTCTGAGATGCAAGGTGTGCACTTGGTTTATCAATCAAAACAACTACTAGCCAGGTGCTGCCAAACTATTTACTGTTTGCAGAAAATTAAGCAAATTTACAAAGCATGTTGAATATTATGAGTTATTGGTGCAGGAAATGGAGATTTGCGATTTAACAGTGAAAAAACACAGATTATGCACTTGAGGAAAAAACATGAACAGCAGAGTAACCATAGGTTTCAATTTGGACCAACGCCCCTGATTTACGCATACGCTTATAAATATCTTGGTTTTATCTTTAACTCAATCAGCACCAGATGGCGCTGTGTACCGTGTGGTAAGAAGGCCACCGCTTTAAAGTATAGGAATACATGGCTGTGTTTGCAGGGCTCAAACTATATTATATATCATAGCTATGGATATAATACTATTGCCCATTTGACATAGAGTATCTATCGTTCAATTTGTGAAAAAGAAATAATTTCTTCACCCATACATTCCCGTTTTATACCGTGGTGAATATGAGTATAGTTTTAGAGTAATCTTGTCTAATCCCAGAAAACTACGCTATGCAGCAATACGTGCATTTCACTAAAACCGTGGCGTTTCTCGCCTGTATCAACAATCAATCTGAAATCAACGCTATATTATCGGTATTATGTTTCATCATGAATGCATGAAAGGGTGGGGGGGGGGGGGGGGGTCGTTTTTCTATGCTTTGATCGTCACCAACGCAATACGTTACAGACGCACATTACACACATACGCTCGGATCGCAGTGAAGCGATTCTTGGATCAACGCAAGATTGATACCATATAGCCCTTCCCTTGACTAGGATGTACTCCAAAAAGAATATTCCAATTATCTGATCGCCATTCCAAGTATTGATGTCGATCGTGTTGCCAACATAATCCACCAAAGAACATGAACCGGGAGTGCTTGATTCTTCTCAATCCATGCGTTATAAACGCTTGTCTGCCCGACAAGGAAGACCCCGCCCGGACACTTTAGATCGACGCACAGCTCAAGACAGAGAGTTTCAAATGATGTGCAATACCGGCCGCAAGGCAGCAGGCGGCGGTATTGGACGTTTGCGATCTCAGACTCATTCCCAATGATAATACAGGCTCCCTCGATGGATTATGAATGGGAATATCGAATAAAAGGAATAACGATAGAAAACCTGACTTTTCTCGGGTTTGGCGCTCAAGCGTCATCGAGTTAACCCGACTTTATTCATGAGTGGCGTCCAATGAGTTAATCAGTACATGAGCTTCATAGAAGGAAGGAAAATACTGTCTTGAGTCAGCAGGAAGGGCGCTAGGGGGCGTGTTGAGTAAAATGTGCACTGACCTTGGATTTTCAACATTTACACTTCTGTTTTATTTTATGTTGCTGGAGTATGGGGTTTTGATGATGCACCTGAATGTAATGCTATCCAGAACCATGCCATGAGATACTTCTTGGGAGTCTATAAATATTCAGTAGAAGGGGACATGTGTTGGGACTCATGTTTGGTCAAACAAAAATGTGAAATGGTTAGGTAATGGCACCGCCTGGTCCAGCTGCCAGATGATAGGGTGACTAAAAAGATCTTTAACTGGGCACACGGGCATCCCTGGTCAAGAGAGATCCATGATTTTTTTCATCTGCTGATTTTAAGTATGATTTTTATGAATAATCTGCAGTGTAAAGTTAATATAATTAAACCAAAATGATCAACAGGATAAGTGGAAGGTGGAGATATGGAAGAAACCTAAACATAGAAAATATGTTGAAATTAAAGACTAGTATTTTACTGAACCTTATGTAATGTTAAATTTAAAGAGAAGAAAAGGGAGAGACGCCTCGTCCGCTCATCATCAGGGTCCACTTCGACCTCCCGTGACACCCCTCTACTCTTCCAAGGCAAAAGGCTCTCTATTTTCCCTGATTACACCGTCGCTGTTTCCAAGAAGAGGGCTGCGTTTGGAGGAGTGAAACGTGAACTCCATGCCTGTCCTGGTATCACGTTTGGGCTGATGTTTCCTGCGGTTCTGAACATCACTCTGCCGAGTGGTTCAACGCACGCGTTTGAAGACCCGGCCGCCGCCTCGACTTTCATAAACACTGAACTCAGAAAAGCGGTTCCCCAGACTGTAACCATCAGCTGAACGGCAAGTTCATAATTCATGTCCATATGACTGAGCATATACAGACTATTTCATTTTGGGACTACGATATTTCACAATATTAACATTTGTCACTTAACCACGGAAGGGGTGGTGTGTTTATCTCCCTTTCTCGTTTCTCTTAGGGGGTGTTGGTTAGTAATAGTGGGTTATGCGCGCGTCCAATTTGAGGAGACTCATCAGCATGGGAGGGAGGGGGAGGGGGGAGGGAAGGGTTTGTTTACATTTACAGTTAGTTTTGTGTGATGTTTATACTGTTGTTGTTTTTTCTATGACTTGGCCACTTCACATAAAAAATACTATTAGGACATACTTTTCGATGTTACTCATTGTACACTCAACACCAGTCTATGACTCAACCTAAAACCTCACAGCAGATTGGAGGAGTGGTCAAATTTACTAGTTGGAATTGTAAGGGCTTAAATCAGCCAATCAAACGTAGTAAAGTACTGGGGCATCTTCAGAATGTGGGGGTTCATATAGCTTTCCTTCAGGAAACTCATTTCAAGCTATCTGATTATACCAGACTACGTAAACGATGGGTTGGACAAGTGTACCACTCATCATTTCAGAGCAGAGCTAGAGGTGTGGCAATTTTAATCCACAAATCAATAAATTTTATTTGCTCAGATGTTCTCTCTGACCCAAATGGTAGATTTGTGCTGGTAACTGGAAAGCTCTGTGGCACCCCAGTGATTATGCTTAATATCTACCGCCCTAACTGGGACAATAGCTAATTTTTTAGATCTGTGTTCTCTTCGATACCTGACCTCTCCACACATTATCTAATATTAGGAGGGGACTTCAATTGTTGGCTTAATCCATCATTGGATCGCTCATCTACCAGAAATGCAGTACTTTCAAGCTCTGCTAAAACCATTCAATCTTTTATGGAAGAGTTTTCACTTTCAGACCCTTGGCGTTTTCACAACCCATCTAGCAGAGCATACTCATTCTTCTCATGTTCATCACACCTTCACTCGTATTGATTATTTCTTGATCGACAATCGGCTCATCTCATCAGTATTATCTTGCATATGATACTACTGTCATATCGGACCACTCTCCAGTTCTAATGGAACTGCAAATTAGGGGATGTGATAACACCCAACCACCCTGGCGACTGAATACTAGTTTGTTATCGAACGAAGATTTTGTTACTTTTATTTCCAAGCAGATAGATTTTTTTTTGGATATCAATAAGACGCCTGGGATCTCAGCTTCCTTACTATGGGAGACACTGAAGGCATACTTAACGGGGGAAATTATTTCTTACTGCACTTATGAGACTAGAGCCAGAAGGAAGAAATTAGATAATTTAACCAAACGGATCACTCAGATTGACAACGTTTACTCTATCGCTCCATCACCTGATTTATATAAGGAACGCCTATTATTACAAGCAGAATTCGATACTCTACCTCCCATACCGAAAAATTACTATTCAAATCCAGATACAATTACTATGAACACGGAGATAAGGCGAATAAACTATTAGCTCATCAATTAAGACAGGCATCAGCTTCGCATCAAATACCACAAATCCAAACTCCAACAGGCAGAACTACAGATCCCAAAGAAATTAATGAACAATTTAAAAACTTCTACTCATCTCTCTATGCTGCAGAACAACCCACTGACCCGTCTGCCTTTAGCAACTTTTTTGACTCTCTTGATATTCCTAAAGTTGACTCCGACTCAGCGTTGAAACTGGATGAGCCTATCACAATAGAGGAGATTGAAGAGGCTGCTCACAACATGCAGCCAGGTAAATGCCCAGGCCCTGATGGTTACCCAATCGAATTCTATAGGAAGTTTTTTGGCAAATTGGCGCCACTTCTTATTGATATGTACAATGAATCCTTCTGCTGTTTTAAATTGCCCCATACACTTACTCAGGCCACAATTTCCTTAATCTTGAAGAAGAACAGAGACCCTCTCCTATGTGGGAGCTACCGTCCTATACGTTTGCTATCCGTGGATTTAAAGCTTCTTTCCAAACTACTATCTATGCGTTTAGAATCGGTACTACCCTCTATTATTTCCCCAGATCAGACTGGATTCATAAAAAAACTGTACTCTTCTTTTAACACTAGACGGCTTCTTAATATCATGTATAATCCCTCCTCTTCCTCAATATCAGAAGCTGTGATCTCACTAGATGCCGAGAAGGCTATTGACCGGGTGGAGTGGAGCTACCTATTCTACACCATGGAGAGATTTGGCTTGGGTAAAACATGTATCACCTGGGTGAAACTGCTCTATACCTCCCCTATAGCCTCAGTCAGAACCAACAACACACATTCTGAATAATTACCTCTCTTTCGCTCTACTCGGCAAGGCTGCAATTTGAGTCCCTTATTATTTAATATCGCAATAGAACCATTGGCCATTGCTCTCAGATCAAATCCTAACATAACTGGTATTCATAGGTTTGGCATCGAACAGAAGACTTCACTTTATGCGGATGACTTGCTTTTATATGTATCGAATCTCTCTGTCTCTATTCCAGCTGCCCTTGATGTTTTCAGTTCATTCTGTGAAATATCAGGATATAAACTAACCTTAGATAAAAGTGAGCTATTCCCTCTGAATGCTGAAGGTTGAAATTACCCCTTACATACTTTGCCCTTTAAAATTTCCCCACTTGGCTTCACATATCTTGGCATTCGTTTCACAGACAAATTTAAGGATTTATTTAAATGTAACTTCTCCCCTTTGTTAAGCAAACTGCATAAAGACTTTGAACGATGGTCGCTATTACCCCTGTCCTTAACGGCACGAGTCAACTCAGTTAAAATGAACTCCCTGCCAAAATTCTCATACCTTTTTCAATGTTTACCCATCTTTCTCACACAAGCATTCTTCCAGAAAATTGACAGTTTGGTGTCGCAGTTCATCTGGAATAGGAGAGTCCCTAGGCTCGATAAAGCCCTCTTACAAAGACCAAAGTCTCTGGGAGGGATGGCTCTGCCCAGTTTTAAATTATATTATTGGGCAGCCAACTTTAGAGCACTACAACATTGGGCAAGGTTTGAAGACACACCTTCATCCCCTGTATGGTTGCTTTTGGAATCCTCGTCTTCCAGCCCTGCCTCACTGGCTGCTCTGGCTCATGCACCTCTACCTTTTCCCACCTCTCCCTACTCTAAAAATATCATTGTCAAATCAACACTCAGGATATGGAATCAGTTCAGACGACATTTTGGTTTACAATCTTTTTCTTTACTAGCTCCAATTACAGCTAACCCTGTCTTCCCCCCCTCTGTGATGGATAGAGATTTTCTCTCCTGGTCCCCTCTTGGTATTAGAACGTTCAGTGATTTATATATAGAAAATATTTTTGCATCATTTGAACAACTGTCTGACAAGTTTTCTCTTTCGAGGTCACATTTCTTCAGATACTTGCAAGTCTGCAGTTTTGTACGTAATATCAACCCACAGTTCCCCAAACTCCCAGAAGCCACTCCTATTGACACTTTACTAAAGCCTACACTGGTCACAAAGGGTATTATATCTGTCCTGTATGTTAAGTTGCAAATAAGACAACCGTTATCTTTCATTCATGTTTATTACACGCTCTCCACAGCGTAGTGGCCACAGCCTTCCTCCAGTCCCAAACAAGACACGCCCAACAACAGAGCCCATTCACCTTTTAACAGATTACCGTTAAAGTGAACTTAACAACCTCACTCTCTTTTTTTAAACAAATAATACACTGCAAGGATATTTCAAGAAAACAAAAACCCAAATCTCACTCTCTTAAAAAAAAATAGACTGCAAGGATATTTCAAGAAAACAAAAATAAATAAACTCAGTCATCATAACCAGTTATTCAGTCATCTAGCTTCCACTGTCCATCCTTCAGTGCTTTAAGCAGCACAAGGGAAGATGCTCCCTTTTTGGTCAGACAGTTTGCCAGCTGGTCCTTCGTAGTAGACCACAGAATCCGTTGGACCCTTTTGTTCTGGATAAGTTCTTTGATTCCACTTATTTCCAGTCTCAGTCGTTTCTCAGTCACTGACTTGGTGGATTTGATAGCCTCCACAAGGGAAAAGTTGTCTGTAACACACATCACAGGTAGGGTGCGCTGTTTGACCATACCTGTGGTAAGTTCAGAGTAGAGGGAGGACAAAAATATGGCATTATCAATACCATCAGCCAGGGCTAGTGTCTTCTCCTGCCAGCGTGCTCCGAACCACTCTTCTGATCCTTTTTGATTTCCAGCAGATTGGAGAGAATCGTCCTTTCTCACCCATCAGAACGATGAGATGCCTTCCTTGTGTTCCCCCATCTGGGAGGTTTCCCATGGATGCGTCGCTGAAAACAACAAGCTTCAAAGAGTCCTCCTTTCCTAAGTTGTGAAACTTCAGGGTGACATGTTCTGATTTCAGTTTTCGTACTACCTTATTTGCGTCATGCATAGTTTGCACAGTAGCATGTTTTAGATTGGTTGCAAGGACACATGTATCGAACATGATATCTGGCCTACTCTGTCTAGCCACCCACAAGAGTTGTCCTATTTTTGACCTTAGGTTGTCAGTCTCACACTCTGTGAGAAGAGCATCACGGTGCAATGCTCTTGATGGGTCTATGAGAATGGGCTGAAGGTTCTTTATGTAGATCTCCTGTTGCACAAGCACTTCTCCACCTACTGTAGAGAGTTCCATCCCCACGTAGCGAAAGTTGTCTTGTTCCTCACGTCCCACCTGGAAAACTGTTTTGAGGTGGGGGATGGTCGTCGTGGCAAATGCGTGTGAGCCACCCCAGATAAAATCATCCACATGACAGGCAAGAACACCAGTCACAATACAGTTTTCATCAAGCCAGTAGAATACAGCAGGATCAACTTGTGACATAGTGGCCCCTGTTTTGATCATCGTTGCTTTTACTCTGTTGTACCAGTAGAGAGAGACATCAGCGAGTCCATAGACACACTTCTTCAGCTTCCACAGTGTCCCGTCACTTTTAGCCTCAGGAGGAGGGCGGATGTGTATATCCCGAGACAGCTCCATTCCTTGAAGAAAAGCTGACTTTATGTCCATAGAGTTCAATGTCCATTTTTTCTGACACAGAACTGACATGAGTAATCTAAGGGACTCTGATGAGCATGTAGGCGAGTCCTTCTGTAGATCTTGAGTGTTAAATTCTTCAAAACCCCTAGCCACTAGCCGTGCTTTGGGTATGATGAGCGTACACACCCATCTCGTTGACACCTGTCTTTGACCCACATTTTTCACCTCCTCAAACACCTCATTTTTCCTCCAGTTACTGATTTCATCTTGTTTAGCCTTATCAAATGATACACCCTCTGTTACTAATACATCATTTTCCTGCATATCGGAGCATAGTTCTACACCATCTAGTTCTACATCATCTAGTTCTACACCATCTAGTGGCTTAACCTGAAGATTGTCTACTTTAGTAAGATCAACTGACCCCATAGTACCGGTCATGTCAAAAGGTTCTAAGTACTGTAGGTTGTACCAGTTGCTGTGTTTTCCTGTAGCCTTTCCTGCTCGTCCCATCACTTTAGCTGTGTGAGGAACCCCCGTTACATTATCCACAAAGCTGATTGTCTGACCGGTTTTTACCTTTATACCGGTTTTTACCTTTATGCCGGTCTGGTGATAATCGTCTTGATTGATCCCATGAGGGTTATCTATATCCTGGTTTGCTACACCCGCTGCCTCTACGTCATTATTCATGTCACCATTTATATCACCATCAGTAACGGGCATGTCCCCACTGTTACTATTCATATCATTGTCAGTAACAGGCACATTACTATCACTAACAGATACATCGATATTGCCCACAGTATTACTTTCCCCAGGGTGCACTTTTCGGAGCCTAGATTGATGAACCCTGACATATGTCCCACCATGACGTACAAAAATCACCACCCCATCTTGCCCCATCACAACCCCAGGGCCTTTCCATTCAACACAGTCTGTCCTTTTGTAGAACACTTTGTCTCCCGTTTCATACTTCTCATCTGTTGGACGAAGCTGCTTTCGAAGAGCTCGTCTGATTCTCTCTGAGCATTCTGCCTCCGTGAAAGCTTTCCTTGCTGCATGTAATGCTGTTATGTGCTTTCCCACCCATGCGCTCATTGTAGTTCCCTCCAAAGCAGGTGGCTGGTCAACAAACACAGAGGGAAGGTTCGGGTTCTGTCCAAACACCAGCTGATGTGGACTGTAGCCATGCACGTTCTGCATTGTGTTCTTTGCCATGAGTGCCCAATCAAGAGCCGTTTTCCAGTCAAGTCCTTTGTCAAGTTTTACCTTCAGTAGTATCTCTGTAAGGGATTGGTTGTGGCGTTCCAGAAAACCATTGCTCCATGGACTGTAGCCAGCAGTCGTCTTGATCTCGATGTTGAAGTTCTCCGCCATGTCTCTTATTTCCTCATTATTGAACTCTCCACCGTTGTCACTGAAGAGACGCTCAGGTGGACCATGGACACTGATCCAGGAATGTACAAAGTTGTTCACTATCACACTTGGCTTCTTTGAGGTCACGATGCTACCTGCACTAAAGCGAGTGAAGTGATTGATAATGTGTAGGTACCACACATTTGGTTCTAGCTCATGTAGATCAACTGCCACAGTCTCGTTGTACCTGGAGGCCATGGGCAGACCAACAGCAGGCTTGGGCTTAGCCTTGCTGTACTTGAGACATATCTCACATTTTCCTACTATTTCCCCTAGAATAGCAATGCATTCATCATCCGTGTTTCCAGCATTTGTCAGCAGCTTCTTTAGTCTATCAACTGATGCATGTCCAAATTGCTTGTGAAGTTTAAGTAAAGCTTTGTGTTTTTCCACATTGGTCATATTATCTGTGATGGCCAGGACCACATTCTCATATGCTTCACTCGGGGACTCTTTATCCAGTATGTTCAGACAGTAGTGTCCAGATGAAGTCAACTCCAGAGCTACTGGTTTCTGAAACATTATAGCTGTATCGTTTTCCAGGTTCAACACAGCTCCTGCTCTCTTTAGCGACGTTTTACTGAGCAGTAAAGGAATGTCAGATACCTCTACCTCTGTTTCAATACAACATTTTGTGTCTCCTATCTTGGCTGGTATCTTGACCTTTTTTTGTAGAATGTACAACTCGCCCATCCCCAAACTTAAAAGGTTTGCTACTCTTGACTCTTGACTTATTTCTCATTTAGTCCCCCAACATAGTTATCCAGCCATTTTTCACCACATACAGTCCTTGTGCATGCCGTATCAATGACAGCCGTTCCCAGAGCCTCAACCATGAATATTTCTGCATCTGATTCCTTAGAAAAAAGTGTTATATTACACTCATCTGGTTCTTCATTTTCTTCCATCACCTTTACATATTCTTTTTTGTTTGGGCAATCTTTCACCCAGTGGAATGTGCTCTGACAAATCCCACACTTCGTTCGTCTTCCAAATTTATCAAGCGGATTTGTGCCTGCGAATGGCCCTCTAACTTGTCCACTTTGAGATCGCGGCTGCTCCCGCCTCTGCTGCTCTCGTCTCTGATCTGTGTAGAAAGCTGCATCTTGCTTCACAGTAATGCCCCCTGCCTTTTTCTCCGTTTTTCTCCAAAAATACGTTTCAGTCCTGACTTCATATCAACAAAGGTGTGCTTACCACAGGCAGTCAATGCCAGTTGTTTGTCTTTGATGTCGAGGCCCGCTGTATCCAGCAGTTTGAATGCCAAAACAGCGTCAGGTAGAACCATATCGAATTTCTTGATCCGGTTGTACTTCTGTTCAAAATCAACAATATAGTCCACCATAGAGACGCCGTCTCCTCGCGAAATCTGATCAAACTCCGAATAGGCTTCGTAAGCCCGGTCCTTCTCTTCTCTCAAAAACACCCTGTCAAGTTCCCGAATCAAAGTTACCATTCCATTATCTTTATTTAGATCATCGACAGGTATTTCCAACGCAGTATCCCTCGCCCTACCCGTCAACGATAGAGCAACAGCCAACGCTTGTTTCTTCTTGGCTAAATCCGTCACCCGACTCCACATTTCCACTTCATTCTTCCACTTCTCAAAAGACGTCTTTTCGTCCAGTCCAGGCGGCTGCCTGTAGTTAGTAACGTTAGAGGCCGCCATCCTCTGCTACCATGTTAAGTTGCAAATAAGACAACAGTTATCTTTCATTCATGTTTATTACACGCTCTCCACAGCATAGTGGCCACAGCCTTCCTCCAGTCCCAAACGAGACACGCCCAACAACAGAGCCCATTCACCTTTTAACAGATTACCGTAAAGGCTGCAGTAGAAGTGAACTTAACACTGTATGGCTTGATTTCCTCACTGCGTCCTACCTCATTAGAAAAGATCAGGAGGAGATGGGAGGAGGACCTGGGTGAGGACATCACAGAAGACCTGTGGGAGGATATTCTACACCGGGTCCACTCCTCATCAATTTGTGCCAGGCACGGACTGATCCAATGTAAAATTGTTCACCGTTCACACTTTACTAAAGTCAGGTTAGCCAAGATCTATGGCAACATTGATCCCACCTGTGACAGATGCCACCGTGCCCCTGCTACACATAGTCACATGTTTTGGTCCTGCCCTTCCCTGCATAACTTTTGGTCTGAAATATTTGAAACTATCTCAAATAGTATTGAGATCCCAATCAGCCCGACTGCCATAACTGCTTGCTTTGGTGTCTCTATCTCCCCTACTACTCTGTCTCTGCCACGATATAAAGCTGACCTGGTAGCATTTGTTACTCTCCTGGCTAGACGTCTCATTTTACTGCATTGGAAGTCACCCACTCCTCCATCTCACTCTATGTGGCTCAGGGATATTTTGCACTTCCTTAAGATGGAGAAAATAAGGTGTGTCATAAGGGGTTCTACAGCTAGATTTTATAAAACATGGGGTCGTTTCTTTACCTATGTTGGGGAACAAGGTTCAATCGACCCCCATAAATAATGCTCACTCCTAGCCTAGCACAGTCCAGTCGATTGACCTATCTACATGTGCAAATGTAACCGATGTCTACCTTCTTATTTATAAAAAATAAATCCATTCCTCTATTCCTGCTGTACAGTGCTTGTCCTGAGTGTACATATCTGTTTAATTGACTGTATGTCCGAAACAACATCTATATTTATTTTGTGGTGTATTCTCTTTAGTCTATATATTCAACAGACCTATACTTTGACTACTTATACGTAGTCAAATACGTACATTCAACAGACCTATATTCTGTTTATTTATACATAGCTTTGTGCAATATGTATATTGTTTATCCAACAGACCTATATTTTGACTAACTATATGTAGCTTTGTGCAATATGTATATTGTCTACATTCAACAGACCTATATTTTGACTACTTATATGTAGATATGTGCAATACGTCTGGCATAATATGTGTACAATGTGACCTTGTGCTCATCTCATATTGCAACGAAAAAAACTTCAATAAACAAAGTTTTGAAAAAAAAAAAAGAGAAGAAGGAGGTCTCTGTGTGCCCAGTTAAGGTCTGGCATCCTGCCATTGGCTGTGGAAGTGGGTAGATTCCAAGGTACACCTGGGGAGGAGCGGTTGTGTGTTCTCTGTGATCTGGGAGCGGTGGAGGATGAATTTCATTTTGTTTTTCACTGCCCCTTGTACACCGACTTGAGGGTTATATTTGAGAAAGTTCAATTTGTAAATCCGGATTTGTTTTGGCAGTCTGAGAGTTGTATGTTGAGTTGGTTTTTTGTGGAGGAGATTTTCAGTTTTGCAGGATTTTTGGCGAAAGCATGGCACTTGAGACAAAACACATTATATCCTATATAATTTGATATGAATTCCTCTCGTTTCTTTGAAGTACATTGTTTACAGCTTATTATGTTTTCTTTTGTTTTCTTTTTTTGTGGCCATCTTGGTCTATATAATCATTTACTGTTTGTGTCTTGTAAGCCCATTATGGGCTGGGCAAACATCTGTATGTAAGACAGTAAAGACACAAACATTTAAAATATCAATCAATCAACATTACATTGAAATAATTTAAACTATAGCAAAATTACAAGAGCTTGCTAGAAATGGCTCTAACATGTATTATATAATAATATTGTAAGTGTTTTATGGTGTAGTAATAGTATATGATAATGTTGGTGATGTACTTTATGATGTAGTAGTAGTATTATTATATGATAATACTGCTGATGTACTTTATGATGTAGTAGTAGGCGGCTAAGTGGCGCAGTGGGCAAGGCGCTCGCCACTAACGCAGGAAATGCTGGGCCCAGCTCTCGGTGTTGCTTCCGGCTTAGCTGGTCGTTCATACTAATACAATTGGCAGTATTAGGGGGTGGGAAAGCCGGTGGGTGGGGATCGGACGTTGTGGACAGCGACTCCTACAGGTCGGTTGGTGCGCCTGTACAGCAGAATCAGGAAGTATCGGGGGCAGCGTGAGCCTCCCACGCGTTACTCCTCGCCACTGAGAGATCGCGCTGTACAGGTGAAAAGATGCGACGGCTGCCTCCTCGTGTACCGGAGGGGACACGTGATGCAAGGCTTCGTCCACATTGCAGCCGACCAGTGGGAGGCATGGTCTAGCAACGTTCGAGACATGGGAGGGAAGAATTGGATAATACGAAATTGGGATGGGAGAAAAATAGAAAAAATTATAAGAAAAATTTAGAGAAAAAAAATGATGTAGTAGTATTATATGATAATATTGCTGATGTTTTATCTTTTAGTTTGCACGTCAGTTCAGCCGCGATGAGCCGCTGACTTTTGATTGGGTGTGTCGTCATGTCAGCTGGCCTCTGACTCCGCCCAACAACATCAAAGACCTAGTTCACCTAGAAGCCGTCCATGATGTACTAGATCTTTACCTCTGGTTAAGGTAATACTACTGTTACTACTACTGATCTATACCTCTGGTTAAGGGAATACTACTTTTAATACTACTACTGATCTATACCTCTGGTTAAGGTAACGCTACTGTTACTACTACTGATCTATACCTCTGGTTAAGGGAATACTACTTTTAATACTACTACTGATCTATACCTCTGGTTAAGGTACTACTACTTTTAATACTACTACTGATTTATACCTCTGGTTAAGGTACTACTACTGTTAATACTACTGATCTATACCTCTGGTTAAGGTACTACTACTGTTAATACTACTGATCTATACCTCTGGTTAAGGTACTACTACTGTTAAATTAATACTACTGATCTATACCTCTGGTTAAGGTACTACTACTGTTAATACTATTGATCTATACCTCTGGTTAAGGTACTACTACTGTTAATACTACTACTGATCTATACCTCTGGTTAAGGTACTACTACTTACTACTACTGATCTGTACCTCTGGTTAAGGTACTACTACTTACTACTACTGATCTATACCTCTGGTTAAGGTACTACTACTTACTACTACTGATCTGTACCTGATCTAAACGAAACATGGACTATCCCTTTAATCTCTCTCTTTATCTCTGTCTCTCTAGTTATCGTTTCATGGACATGTTCCCAGACACAGCATCGGTCCGGGAGATTCAGAAGGAACTTGATGACATCATCCAGCAGGGTGTCAGGAACATCACACGCCTCATCAGAGCCACCAACGCCAGCGGCCCCGCCCCTCTCGGCATGCACGCACACACACGCAACACTGGCACACCTAGCGAACACGCTGCCGGCGCTGCCTCAGCTAGCAGGCGGGGCCAAGTTGGACCAAAGAGAGGATCCGGGGCCGGGAATGTGATTCACAGATCTGTGGCTAGTCGTCTGGTGAAGGAGGGGCTGTTGACCCCTGACCTCCTCCGACAGCTCCAGAGGGAGTGGTCTAATCAGGAACTGACCAGTCAGAAAAGTCCAGGAACAGGAAGTCAGCATGACAGCAAAGGGAAGAAGAAGAGATAATGATGTTGGTTCTGTTTCTATGGAGACCCTGTCGAGATAAGCCTCTCCTAAACGCTCACGCTACCCTACATTCTGATTGGTTGAGGAAATACAATTTTTATTTTTATTTTTTTGTCTTTATTTGTAACTGACAGTGTTCCAGGCACATTGTAAAGTTGGAAATTGCAACTTCCTGCTGAGAATAGACAGTGGAGCGGCCCTTCAAGTTGATATAACAAGTAGAATGAACTCTCTGACGTAAAGTCAACATGGCTGCTGTACTTTAACATGTTAATCATCTTTACTATACTCTGTTCAGTTCAGTCCTTAACATGAACATACCTGTGTTGTTATTCAGCTATAATCGTCTCTCTGCACACAATCTGTTTCTACCCAAGGTAATCTTAGTCGGAGCACTGGGCAAGGATGTAGGGTTTATGGTAGGTACACAATATGAAGGGGGTGGGTACAGTCCTCTCTCTGTCTCTCCATCCATCTCTCCTCTCCCTGCCTGGCCTGGGTACAGTACTCTGTCCCAGGCTCTCCACCAATCTGCATTTAGTTTACTTAACAAAGCAAAAATAACTTATTTAGTTTGTGTTAACTAGCAAGACTTTCATTACTATTTCTGTAGTCTCTGAGCCACCTAGGATTTCCTCTGTTAGCGAGTCTTTCCTCTGTCAGAACTGTCTTACAACAAGAGTTCAGTACAGTTAGGTACCAATAAGATAACATTTACAAAAATCACTTGTTCTTGTATAGAATAGAATAGAATCTTTATTGTCATTGTTGGTACAACGAAATTTAGTTTGGAACATCACCACTGGCATACAAACATAAAATATAGCATGTGCAAAATAATAATGTCAATAATAATAATAATATAGTATCCATGTCCCAATGTCCTCAATAATAATAATAATATACCATCAATGTCCCAAGTGCAATAGTGCTAGTGCAAATAAATAAATATTACAGTGACAGTCCAGTGAGTTAATGGAGGGGGGGGGGGGGGGGGGGGCGTTGACTTGCAATGGATGAAATATTGTGCAGAAATATAGTGCAGCAATGCAAGTCCGGTTCACAGTTATTGTTGTAATGGAGAAGTGGGAGTTATGTCACCGGGGGGGGGGGGGGGGGGCGGTAAGTTGATGTTGATCGTTGAGCAGCCTGACAGCCCGTGGATAGAGGCTGTTGGTCAGTCTGGTAGTACCGGACTGGATGGATCTGTACCTTCGACCAGAGGGCAGCAGTTGAAAAATATGGTGTGCTGGGTGGTACTGGTCCTGTAGGATGTTATTCACACGACGTAGGCAGCGGGAGGTGAAGACTGGAGATATCTGGGAGGCTAGCTCCAGTGATCCTCCTCGCAGCCTTGACCACTCTGTGGAGGGCCTCCTTCTCTGCCCTGGTGCAACTGGGAAACCACACCAGTAGTCCATACGTGAGCACACTCTACTGCGCAGTGGTAGAAGTTGGCCATCAGTCCCTGTGGGAGTTTAGCCCATTTAAGTTTCCGCAGATAGAAGAGGCGCTGCTGTGCTTTCCCCACAGCAGAGGTAATGTTGATCCCCCAGGATCAGACATCGTCACGCCCAGAAACTTACATTTTGAAACCCTCTCCACCTCCTCATTTCGAATGAGGAGTGGAGAGTGGCTGAGGTCACCAGTCCTGCGGAAATCAATGATCATTTCCTTGGTCTTCGTGGGGTTGAGAGCAAGGTTATGACCATTGCACCACTCCACTAGTCGTTCGACCTCCCTCCTGTATGAGGTCTCATCATTTCCTTTGATGAGGCCAAGTACTGTTGTGTCGTCTGCAAATTTAACTAGGTTAGATGGAGAGGAGGAGCAACAGTCGTGGGTGAAAAGTGTGTAGAGAAGTGGGCTGAGCACACACCCCTGAGGGGCCCCGGTGCTAATGGGCAGGGTGGGGGATGTGTGCTTGCCAATCCTGACATGTTGTGTGCGATTTGTGAGAAAGTCCAAGATCCAGTTGCATAATGTGGTGTTCAGTCCGAGTTTGTGTAGTTTACTGTGAAGCTTGTTGGGTAGAATAGTGTTGAAGGCTGAACTAAAGTAAACAAAAAGGAGTCTACCATATGTGTGCCTGTGCTCTAGATGTTCCAGCAGAGTGTGCAGCACAATGGCAATAGCATCCTCTGTTGACCTGTTCTTCCGGTAGGCAAACTGGTTGTGGTCTAATGATGGCGGTATGGAGGCTTTTATGTGTTTCATGACCAGTCTCTCAAAGCATTTTGCGACGATGGGGGTGAGTGCCACAGGTCTGTAGTCGTTCAGGCCTGTGACTTTAGGTTTCTTTGGATATATATATCCAAATGGTATATTCTCCATTGTATATTTCTGTGCGGTCCAGAGGCATTATGTTTTCGGGTTGTCCGCCTGTACCTCCATACATCAGTCTGTCCCGTTCTCATCAATGCCTTGAGGGAGGGAGGGAGAGATAGCAGGTCAACAGATGCCACATAGAAGTGATATACATGCAAGTTGGGAACTGATTCATTTGAGATGGAGCTCAGCACTGTCAAGGTTTTCTAGTCAGTGTCGTGGTTAGGCACCAATAAAAAAAAAATAACATTTAGCGCTTAGAACATTATGATGGAAGTGTATGATGGTCATTCTCATGCTCAATTATGTCTCATAAGTTGTTGCAGCAGCAATTTCTGGGTTGATAATTATACCATTGGTTACAAAATGTAACCACCTCAATAATTGATAAACATGGTAGAAAATTCCTCAAATACCACATTAAGACACCAAGATCTTGAGGAACACCATAGGATATGCATGCTGTGGGGGCGGCTAAGTGGCGCAGTGGGCAAGGCGCTCGCCAGTCGCCACTAACGCAGGAGATGCTGGGTTCGAGCCCAGCTCTCGGCGTTGCTTCCGGCTTGGCTGGTCGTTCATACTAATACAATTGGCAGTATTAGGGGGTGGGAAAGCCGGTGGGTGGGGATCGGACGTTGTGGACAGCGACTCCTACAGGTCGGTTGGTGCGCCTGTACAGCAGAATCAGGAAGTATCGGGGGCAGCGTGAGCCTCCCACGCGTTACTCCTCGCCACTGAGAGATCGCGCTGTACAGGTGAAAAGATGCGACGGCTGCCTCCTCGTTTACCGGAGGGGACACGTGATGCAAGGCTTCGTCCACATTGCAGCCGACCAGTGGGAGGCATGGTCTAACAACGTTCGAGACGGGAGGGAAGAATTGGATAATACAAAATTGGGATGGGAGAAAAATGGGGAGAAAAAGTAGATAAAAAAAAAAGGGAAATGCATGCTGTGATTTGGGCTCAAAACATTTTGACCGTTGTTTCTGTCTGAAATGCATTTTTCAGTAATTGGATGGCAAACACTTCTGCTCTCGAAATTGCTCAGAACCCTCCTTATGGTCAATAAACCTAGTTTGTGGTTTTAAAGTTTCATGAGGCTTTTAATGAACTGCCCTCCCCAACATTTAATATCTTCTCTCAGCCCTCCCTCTGTCTCTGTAAAAAGTAGATATTTTGCGGAATAATCATGAAACCCAACACTAGCATGGCTTTACTACCTAAAATAGGGGGACAAATTCATCTCTTCTCAATATTGAGGGGGACACATCCCTTTCAACCCCCCCTAAAACTATGCCTATGGGTGAGACCGTCCTGTCAGAGCAGAACGTTTGGCTGTTTTAGCGTCTTTCTTTCTGTCTCTCCTTCGTAGCCCGCTTTGCGTTCATCCATGGTGCTCTCTTCATAATGATCCATGGTGCTCTCTTCATAATGATCCATGGTGCTCTCTTCATAATGATCCATGGTGCTCTCTTCATAATGATCCATGGTGCTCTCTTCATAATGATCCATGGTGCTCTCTTCATAATGATCCATGGTGCTCTCTTCATAATGATCCATGGTGCTCTCTTCATAATGATCCATGGTGCTCTCTTCATAATGATCCATGGTGCTCTCTTCATAATGATCCATGGTGCTCTCTTCATAATGATCCATGGTGCTCTCTTCATAATGATCCATGGTGCTCTCTTCATAATGATCCATGGTGCTCTCTTCATAATGATCCATGGTGCTCTCTTCAGAATGATCCATGGTGCTCTCTTCATAATGATCCATGGTGCTCTCTTCATAATGATCCATGGTGCTCTCTTCATAATGATCCATGGTGCTCTCTTCATAATGATCCATGGTGCTCTCTTCATAATGATCCATGGTGCTCTCTTCATAATGATCCATGGTGCTCTCTTCATAATGATCCATGGTGCTCTCTTCATAATGATCCATGGTGCTCTCTTCATAATGATCCATGGTGCTCTCTTCAGAATGATCCATGGTGCTCTCTTCATAATGATCCATGGTGCTCTCTTCATAATGATCCATGGTGCTCTCTTCATAATGATCCATGGTGCTCTCTTCATAATGATCCATGGTGCTCTCTTCATAATGATCCATGGTGCTCTCTTCATAATGATCCATGGTGCTCTCTTCATAATGATCCATGGTGCTCTCTTCATAATGATCCATGGTGCTCTCTTCATAATGATCCATGGTGCTCTCTTCATAATGATCCATGGTGCTCTCTTCATAATGATCCATGGTGCTCTCTTCATAATGATCCATGGTGCTCTCTTCATAATGATCCATGGTGCTCTCTTCATAATGATCCATGGTGCTCTCTTCATAATGATCCATGGTGCTCTCTTCATAATGATCCATGGTGCTCTCTTCATAATGATCCATGGTGCTCTCTTCATAATGATCCATGGTGCTCTCTTCATAATGATCCATGGTGCTCTCTTCATAATGATCCATGGTGCTCTCTTCATAATGATCCATGGTGCTCTCTTCATAATGATCCATGGTGCTCTCTTCATAATGATCCATGGTGCTCTCTTCATAATGATCCATGGTGCTCTCTTCATAATGATCCATGGTGCTCTCTTCAGAATGATCCATGGTGCTCTCTTCAGAATGATCCATGGTGCTCTCTTCAGAATGATCCATGGTGCTCTCTTCATAATGATCCATGGTGCTCTCTTCATAATGATCCATGGTGCTCTCTTCATAATGATCCATGGTGCTCTCTTCATAATGATCCATGGTGCTCTCTTCATAATGATCCATGGTGCTCTCTTCATAATGATCCATGGTGCTCTCTTCATAATGATCCATGGTGCTCTCTTCATAATGATCCATGGTGCTCTCTTCATAATGATCCATGGTGCTCTCTTCATAATGATCCATGGTGCTCTCTTCATAATGATCCATGGTGCTCTCTTCATAATGATCCATGGTGCTCTCTTCATAATGATCCATGGTGCTCTCTTCATAATGATCCATGGTGCTCTCTTCATAATGATCCATGGTGCTCTCTTCATAATGATCCATGGTGCTCTCTTCATAATGATCCATGGTGCTCTCTTCATAATGATCCGGGCAATCAAGTCCTTGGAGTTCTGACCGCAACTGTACATCCATTGGAGTTCTCTGCACAGTGGGATTTAGAAGTGAATATTATTTTGTTTGTTCTGATACCGTTTTGTGGATTTGTTGAACTAGAAAATACGGACTGGAGTTTGCTGGGAGGAACTGTGATTTTTCTATTCCCTGCACTTAACTGTGAATACACACCATTGAATTGAGATTTGTTTGTGTTTTATTGCTTGTTGGCCTATAATATATGTCTTTTGGGTATGTGTTCTTGAGGGTTCAATATATGACCGTTGTGTTTATGACACTGCTATGCTTGAGTCCTGTGTGCGGTTGACTCATCTAAAAGATATTGACTCACAAACCTAACGAAAATATTGTTAGGCCCCGAGCTAACTGGCACCCCATGCAACCAGTACAATTTATCAAGTGCACTAGCCAACTGTGAGTTGCACTTGCTGAATCTGTGTGATCTCTCCAAGGCCCAAGCACAGAATCTGTAGTACAGTCTGAAGTTCTGTTTTTTCTTTAATTTCTGATAAATGTTAGTTTGAAGGCTGTGTTGTTTCCCCTTAGAATCAAAGCAAATTACTCTATACGACATAGAAAGCGAGACATCTCAAAAAAGATAAACCATATGCCCTCCCTAATTATTTATTATTATTATTATTATCATTATTTTATTTAACCTTTATTTATCCAGGAAGTCTCATTGAGATTAAAAAAAAGTTCTTTAGGGAGACCTGGCCAAGGTAGCAGCAGTAGGCCTACACAATAATTACAGACAAGACAACAGTCAACAATACATAAAACAATACACAGCTGTTCAGTCTGTCAGAAAACAAAGCATCTAAAAAACATTTACACTCCTCAGTTACAGTATCTTGTGTAAGACTTTTAAAATCACCCAGAGGTATGAGATTCACTAAATCTCTTTCTGCAGATTATTCTATGCCCACGGTGCATAATAGGAGAGTTGTTTTTCACTGTTCTGTACAGGCCATGGGAACATTATAGAGCAAACATGACACCAGAATGTCCCCAAGGAGATCAATAAAGGAATATCTTGTGTAGCGAATAGCTGCTTGAGTTCAGGTACAAGGATGTCCAGCCACTAATTGGTAATATTGTAATAAGTGACCATGCAATGTGCCAACCTGCTCATCTGGACCAATGGGGTTAAGTGTGAAAGATATGACTCGTTTTCATATGGTTATAACAGAAAGTACATAGGTAAACACCTTTTAATTCTGGCAAAGTGGTGTTTAGTCTTAGACTAAATCTATTAGACAGACATTTCACTTATACAATTTTCTGTATAATATCAGGGCCTGGACCTTTTTAGAGATAGCGAAGTCACAACAAAAGATAGTGGTGCGGGTCGCCTAGGCAACCCAGGCGAGCTAGGCAGAGCTGGTCAGGGTCGACATTCAAATCAAATCAAATGTATGGGCCGGACACGTCTTCTTTAAACAAGTCAAGAAGAAACATCACAATAAGTCAAGAACAAAACAAGAACACCATAAAGTCCAAAAAATGTAAAATAAATGCAAAATAAAATGCAACACTCCCAGACATGCGAAGGTAAGGAAAAACTCACTAAAACCTAGCAATAGGAAAAAATGCACCACAGGCAATGTGGAGGAGAGAAACCTTAGAAGGGCCATTCAAGGGGGGATCTCCCTTCTTAGATGTCGGTGATAGTAGTGTTGCAGTAAAACAGGCGAACAGTTGGTAGGCATGCACTCATATGTGTAGTGAAACACAGATAAGTGCATGCGATAGCAACTGAACATTTTGAAAGATTAAAGATAGACCTGATAGCGGATCTATTTGAGGCAAAGGGGCGGCGCAGAGAGTGTCGCATCCTCCCGGTCTTCATCACGGGACGTCCAACACTCTGGTCATCAGGGTCGCATCCTCCAGGTCTTCATCACGGGACGTCCAACACTTCATCACGGGACGTCATCACTCCGAGACAGCCACTCACAGGGAGTCGGGACAGGCGTTAGCTTGCGTGATTGTGATGGGTGGATATAGCAATAGATACAAGTGGTAAGCATATATGTGAATAGAATAGATATATGTAGTAATAGGGCGGCTAAGTGGCGCAGTGGGCAAGGCGCTCGCCACTAACGCAGGAGATGCTGGGTTCGAGCCCAGCTCTCGGCGTTGCTACCAGCTTGGCTGGTCGTTCATACTAATACAATTGGCAGTATTAGGGGGTGGGAAGCTGGTGGGTGGGGATCGGACGTTGTGGACAGCGACTCCTACAGGTCGGTTGGTGCGCCTGCGCAGCAGAATCAGGAAGCAACGGGGCGGCGTGTCCCTCCCACGCAGACCCTTGCCGCTGTGCAGGTGAAAAGATGCGACGGCTGCCTCCTCGAGTACCGGAGGGGACACGTGATGCAAGGCTTGGTCCACATTGCAGCCGACCAGTGGGAGGCATGGTCTAACAACGTTCGAAACAGGGGAGGGGTAGAATTGGACAATACGAAATTGGGGAAGGGAGAAATATAGAAAATGGGGAGAAAAAGTAGATAAAAAAAAATATATATATGTAGTAAGCATATTATGTGAATAGAATAGAAGTAATGAACCACGTTGACAGACCACGGACAGAAGATGGTAAGAAGCTGAGTGGTGCACGTAGAACAGTCACTGCAATCTTGGCCAAGACCCCGACACATCCACCACCTTGGTCAGCACTACAAGACAAGCACTCAGAGAGATGGGGGGGTTGGGACAGGGGTTAGAGAGTTCCCATGTTTGTAGTGGGCGGAGATGGAGCAAAGTGAGCATATGCATACATGGTGACAGTAGAATCATAGTATATAAAATTGTGAAATTGAGTAATAGATAGAGCTACTGCAAGCGTATGGATACAGGATGAGATACAAGACAATAGCTCAGGGCCGTATATACCGGGGGCGTGTAGCTTAATCCCAGCGGAAGAGTCGCAGAACGCTTCCGCATTCTTCGCCGCACGCCAGTACGGTAATGCGCATTTCCTTTTCCTTCGCCCAGGTGCTCGCGAGGTGCCCGCGAGGTGCTCGCGCGCGCATGCGCATGAGATCCCCGCTTGGTTCGACACATATTAACACGCTTTGGTTCATATTAATCACGCTTTGGTTCATATTCTTTGGTTCATATTAATCATATTAATCACATACACGCGATGGACGCAGCAGGCGATCACTGCTACTGTTATTCAGCCGCGCCGAGGTACATGCATTTGTACGTCACAGGAGAGAAACCGTGTATTCAAAGAAAGCTATTAAAATAGTCTTTGAATCTAAATATACTTTCTTTGTAAAATTTGTCATAATGTAGCATTTGTGTGTGTAACGTACTGTAAAAAATAAATGTTTTTTCACAGGAAATTCACTTCTCTGGTCTGCATCCCCTTAACAATTGTGTGTATTGAGCCGTACTGTATTGTACCCATTCTGCAATCTGTTATTTTCATTCAATCAATTTCATTCAATCAATTTTATGAATGACCGAAAAAACAATGTTACAAAGTAAAGTTGACAGCTGCGTTGTGTTATCGTTACAATGTACAGGGAAATAACATTATGGCGTTGCGAGTGAATCGCGTCGCGATAATATACATGTATTCCATAATATGTAAAGTACAGTTGACAGCTGCGTTGTCCTCGTTTGGATAATATGTAAAGTACAGTTGACAGCGAGTGAATCGCGTTGCGATAATATACATGTATTCCATAATATGTAAAGTACAGTTGACAGCGAGTGAATCGCGTCGCGATAATATACATGTATTCCATAATATGTAAAGTACAGTTGACAGCTGCGTTGTCCTCGTTTGGATAATATGTAAAGTACATATCAATCAATCATGTACCTCGGCGCGGCTGAATAACAGTAGCAGTGATCGCCTGCGTCCATCGCGTGTATATATGTGTGCTAATATGGCGCGTTAGCGTTAATATGTGATTAATATGAACCAAAGCGTGTTAATATGTGATTAATATGATCGCCTGCTGCGTCCATCGCGTGTATATATGTGTGCTAATATGGCGCGTTAGTATGAACCAAAGCGTGTTAATATGTGATTAATATGAACCAAAGCGTGTTAATATGTGATTAATATGAACCAAAGCGGCGGACCAAGCGGGATCTCATTCGCCTGGGCGAAGGAAAAGGAAATGCGCATTACCGTACTGGCGTGCGGCGAAGAATGCGGAAGCGTTCTGCGACTCTTCCGCTGGGATTAAGCTACACGCGTCCCGGGGGGAAGGAGAAGCCACTCAGAAGGTTCAGCACTGCAGGCCAGACAGAAGACGGTATGAAGCTGTTCCATGAGACCGATTGAGACAGAGACAGAGTGTTGACAGAGTCACATGGGGAGCAATAACTGGTCATGACGACGAGGTCTTCTTTAACCTTAACTGGCGTGGTTTATTTCACATATGTACATTTCACCACTAGACCTGCTCTCCATGAGAGCTAGAGAGAAGGGAACAATCCCTTATACCGGCTACCTGACGTCAGCTACAATAGCTGCGTCTCCTTACGCCTATAGCGCCCTCTTATAGTGGAACAGTTAAAGTGCAGTTATATGCAAATGTAACAGGTACCGCAGTCTATCCACAGTCACGTGGTACAAGTAGTTCGGTGGCTGTGGATGTTAAGCGGTACTGCAAGTAAACTCACTCCCCAGAGGCATCCAAACTGAGCGCTTAGGGGGGATATCCTTTCTTGGCGCAGCGGTTTGTGATGTCGACCCGCGGGGGCCAGCCGTGTATAGGTGTAACAGACTGACAGCCAATGAAATGGGTGCATTTGTCACGCTGTCCAAGGAGCTGAACTGCTCTCGTGCAGCCGTGTTCGAATCCCGGTCGGGGCAAAAGCCTGTCATACATTATCAACGATAAACAGCTATGTTGAATCAATAAACATGAATATCACTAAATAAACATGAATATTGCACAGATTTAGATTATAATAGTAAAGCTATTATAATAGTTCAATGGTTGTGATGGCAAAGTTCGCGTCAGGTTCCTTACTGTATATTTGCATATCGTATGTCACAAATGTAACAGTACTATATACCAGGTTTCTCTATGACAACACGTGAAACACAAATTCACTCATAATAAAGATATTTTGGAAAGAAGTGACCCAGCAATTAGCAAATCTCTTAACTCTGGATATACCTGTACACCCCTCTGTATTACTGCTGAATGATGTCTTTGAGCATGCAGTACCTCCACAGCTAAAGAGATTGGTTTTATCCGGTATCACAGTGGCTAAAAAGCTGATAGCATCACGATGGTTTCAACCGGAAAAAATGTGCCGGAAGGTCTGGACTCTTACATATCTCGATGTGATTTATCAAGAAATATATACAGCAAGAATTTTGGGTCTCAATGAATCCAAAATGACATTGTGGTTAGAAGTGATAGAGAGAATAAAAGCTAGCATATAATGGTAGTGTCTGGTTAGGAACAAGTTATAATGGTTGGATTATCCAATGGGGGGTCCGGGAGGGGGGGGTTCGAGCTGGAGCATATGTGTGTAGGTTTTTAGATAACAGGTATTAGGGGTATATCCTGTATAAGACATTTGACTAAATGGTAATTTCATTGGATATGCACTGTTAATTAATGCTTGTATATCTTATCGTGTGTTGTCATGTTTGTTTATATGTCTGTTTAAAAAATTATAAAAAAATAAAATACAGACAACACGTGAAACACAAATTCACTCATAATTCATAATTATTATTAATTTACATATATATATTTATTTTTTTAATTATTATTATTATAATTTTTTTGATTAGAAATGTTTTCCGCTGTAAAAAAAATGCCAGTGAATTTTCTTTTCTTCAAAAATGGCCAGAATTGACAGCTCTGAGCAGGCCTGCACTGCAGTAATGACTGCAGTAATATTCATGCAGAATAACTCCACAGGTTGACCCAATTTAAATAAATAATAAATAATAGCCAATCAAAATAGGCTATTAACTTCATCTAAGCACGGTCTGTGCAGTTAAACTCTTGCCATTGAATGGGGGATTGAATGATTGACAGCCTTGACAATCCAATAATACACAGAGGATGAATGATTGGCAGCCTTGAAAATCCAATCAGAGATTGCTGCACCGCACAGTCAAAACGGGTCCAGCTGCAGTTCCGTAGGTTAGGTTTAGCTGGGGCCAATCTCAAGTTTCTTTATTAGTTGTCATCAGTGATGGGAATAACGGCGCTATAAGTAACTTCGTTACTAACGGCGTTCGTTTTTTCAGTAACGAGTAATCTAACGGACTCTTCCAATCTTAATAACGCCATTACCGTTACTGCAAAAAAATGCGGCGCGTTACTATGAATGAACCTGTTTCTTTCATCAGACAGATCTCTGCGCCGAGAGGCAATAATATGTTCTTCCTTGTTTAGTGGACAGTGCGCAAGCCAAGCATACATGCTGACGATTGGCTGAGGTTGAATACAATGTCATGGTAAGCCAATCAGAGGTGGAGGTGGGCGGGTGTCTAAAGCATCCAGAGTCTGACACACAGCGCGACAAGACAAGCGATCAGTCAGCGTGAGTCTGACACACAGCGCGACAAGACAAGCGATCACTGATCAGTCAGCATGAGACCGCGGTCCGTGTAGTGTACGTTTTGAGCCCAAAAACGAATCCAACGAACAACACAAGCGACTCAGTCAACATGAGACCGCTGGTCCATGAGCGTTTTGTGTTCACTCTTTGCAGCGCAGGGCACTGAGTGGCTCTACTGCAGTGCTGACAGCCTTATCAACAGTGCTGCACTTCCTGGTTTAATAGCACAGGCTTCAGGTCCTCAGAGATATATATATATATCTGTATGTCATGCATGTCTTAAATGTCATGATTAGATTAGTTTAGATGATTCGATTAGATTCTTATATCTGTATGTTGTGTATGTCATTGATTGATTGATTGAAAAGTTTATTAAACAGATTGCAGAATTGGTACAGTACTGTACAGCTCAATACATACAATTGTTAAGGGGATGCAGACCAGAGAAAGACTTTCATCATAAATGTCATGAATTGAAAATGGGGGACCCTGATGTAAACAAGACAAAACTCTTTCTCTGGTCTGCATCCCCTTAACAATTGTGTGTATTGAGCCGTACTGTATTGTACCCATTCTGCAATCTGTTAATTAAAATGTTCAATCAATCAGTATATATTTGTTATACATTTTTGGTATAGTGCTTAACAAGCATAATTTAATGTTGCCCAGTTGTGGCCTGTTGAGGGGCAATACATATCAAAAGTTCCAAAACATCTATTCTGTTTGTATTAGTATGATCCACTATATAAACATAGTAATTATAATATCTACATACATGGCATTTGATTGGAGGCTAGTCTCACTTTGTCCCACAGCAACATTAAAATAGTTTAGATTTGTGTATGTTGTTTATGTAAAAAAAAACAGCAACTGAGCAACATGAAGAAGTGGACTTATGCATCTGGATCAGAAAAAAAGTTGTGGATGAAAAAGTAAGTAGGCTACAGTGTTTGTAAAAGCTTGTATGCTAACAGTAGCTAGCCAGCTTAGCCTACATCACAATGATGATCACCCAAGCTAACTTACTGTACACACTGTAGGGCTGGGCAATTAATCGAAACAGAATCGCGATATCGATTCATAGACCTATGCAATCTCATTTCTAAGTTATGACGATTTTTCTTTTATTAAAAAAGAAAGTTATATATATATATTTTTTAACTTTTTAAATTATTTTATCTGGGTTGAACATGATTTGTGGAACTCCCTCTGGTGTTGTGGTCGTGGTATTCACTGACCTTTGGTAAGTATTTCGACATGCACATGGGTATCTTAGTGGTGTAGTGTATCTTGTAGACCAGGCCCATTGCAAGTTGCTGTACTCTGTCGTCTACTCTAAGCCATCCTAGGTTGTCAAAGTGGGCAGGGGTGAGGTGGGTTTTAGGAGTAAGGTCAAGCAGTAGTCTGACCAGTTTGTTTTGTGATGTTTCTAATCTTGTTTTTAGTGCATTTGAGGTGCTTTGGTACCATGAGGTGCAAGCAGTCGTAGTACCCTTGAATGAGTGCTCCTGTTAGTCTTCAAGGTATTCTTGTTTAACAGAGAGGAGATCCGGTACAGGAATCTAGTTCGTTGGTTGACTTAGTTTTATTACATTGGATCCCATTTTGTCACAGGAAAGATTTTCCTCTATAGGATGGAACCCAGGTAGGTAATTTCATCTTTCCTTTTAAGATAAGATATTCCTTTATTGATCCCCTTGGGGAAATTCAGGCATCATAGCAGCATGGGGGAAGGGGGGGGTACAGGTAGTGAAAACAACACAAGCAGTGTAAACAAATAGGTCAATATAATTTACTATC
Source organism: Notolepis coatsorum (assembly GCF_963971535.1). Lineage (NCBI taxonomy): Eukaryota > Metazoa > Chordata > Actinopteri > Aulopiformes > Paralepididae > Notolepis > Notolepis coatsorum. The sequence continues at coordinate 166,521,383 of NC_140165.1, read as the reverse complement.
TAACTAACTGAAATATATTTTTACAGTGTCACATAAGGTGCAGTATGCATAAGGTAGTGTTATAATTTACTATCTAACTAACTGAAATATACATTATTCATTATTCACAGTATCACAGTATCCACATAAAGTGCAGTATGCATAAGGTAGTGTTATTGTCCTACTTGGGTTCCTATTAGTTCTAGGTCGATGTCTGGCAGCAGTCCCTGCCCACTGTTGTGGAGCCTGATGGCCACTGGTATGAAGGACTGTCCGAGGCGGTTAGTTGAGTGTCGGGGGGGTATGAGTCTGTTGCTTCCTTGTCACCTTCACCTAATATGTTTTGATCTGGTCAGGTGCGCTGTCACCTAATATGTTTTGATCTGATCAGGTGCGCTGTCACCTAATATGTTTTGATCTGGTCAGGTGCGCTGTCACCTAATATGATTTCATCTGGTCAGGTGCGCTGTCACCTAATATGATTTCATCTGGTCAGGTGCGCTGTCACCTAATATGTTTTCATCTGGTCAGGTCCGCTGTCACCTAATGTTAATATGTTTTCATCTGTGTCCACTGACCACTGACACACAGTGGGGGATGTTTTAAAAATATAATTTAATATATAATATAATAATTTGTGCTTCACCTAAAAATTTGGTCAGCAGCCTCCACTGCTATATACATGTATGTCCCTGTCATAAATGTCATGTATGTCATAAATGTCACTATGAATTGAAAATGGGGGACGTCTTTCTCTGCTCTGCAGCCCCTTAAACATTTTGTGTATTGAGCCGTACTGTATTCTACCCATTCTGCAATCTGTTAAATAAAGTTTATTTTCATTCATTAATTCTGTCCCTGTCTCTCCTTGTTGCACATATTTAGATTATCATTAGATTGTAGCGGCAGAGGTTTTTGTCAACTTAAATCATGTTTCTTAATTTATGCACAGGAGGACTGTGTGTGGATGACCACAGGCCTGTGGTCCCCAACACCTCTGGGGTCAAACACCATCTCCTCAGTCTTCTTAACATTTAAAACCAGACAGTTATTGTCGCACCAGTTTACAACCCTCTGGATTTCCAAATAATAGTCAGCTAGGTCACTGTCATTCTTAATTAGAGCTAAAATGGCAGAGTCATCAGAAAATGTTCATATCATATCTGGTGAATTACCTAGCTCATGGAAGTCGGCCATGGTTCTCCCCTTGTTAAAGGGCGGAGACCCCTCTGACCTAAATAATTATCGCCCTATTTCCAGATTGTCTGTAATGGCCAAAGTCTTTGAATCTCTTGTAAACAAACTAAAATAGTTTCTAGCTGACCATAATATTCTTAACAAGTCTCAGTCAGGCTTCAGATCCATAGTACTTCAGCGACTATGCTAGTCTCAAATGACATAATTGAAGCACTAGACAAGAAAAAACACTGTGCAGCATTGTTTGTTGATCTGTCTAAAGCTCTGTGGATCACGCATTACTGCAGAGGCTTGGCTGCATATAGGTCTTGGTAAAACGGCTTTGAGCTGGTTTAAAAACTATCTATCTGAAAGAACTGTGTCTCAGTAATAATAATAATAATAATAATAATAATAATAATAATAATAATAATAATAATAATAATAATAATAATAATAATAATAATAACTTTATTTGTATAGCACCTTTCATACAGGGGATTGCAGTTCAAAGTGCTTTACATCAGTAAATAAAATAAAACATAAAATCAGTGTAAAACAAGCAGCAAGAGCAAAGCATAAAGTGGGATAAAATAATGCAGATATATTAATCAATTCATATCAGAACCTCACGTTCCAATATGCTTCTGTAATCTGTTACAAAACATGATACGGTTATAGTATGCACCCAGCAGATAGTGGGGCGTAAAGATAAAAGTAGAAATAAGTCAAATGAGCAGACATATAAAATCACAGTTTTTCACATTAGGATCCAACATCCTTTAGGCCACCTTGTTTATGGTTTGATTCAGTTTTAGTAGAATGTAAAATACATGAATGATGAAATGAGCACATAAAGTGCAGACATACTATAAAATCCTCTGATATATAAAATAAAGGAGAATAAAGACATGGGGAATAAAACATCCCCTGCCGCTTCAAGGCCTCCAGCTCCCTCTGAAAAAACTCTGTCTCAACAAAGTCCTGGAATGGCATCCTGGGATTGGTGAGTCCTTCTGCTGCATAGGTCTGGAAGACCTTGAATGAATGAATGAATGAATGAATGAATGAAAACTTTATTAACAGATTGCAGAATGGGTACAATACAGTACGGCTCAATACACACAATTGTTAAGGGGATGCAGACCAGAGAAAGACGTTTGCCTGTGGTCCCCAACACCTCTGGGGTCAAACACCATCTCCTCAGTCTTCTTAACATTTAAAACCAGACAGTTATTGTCGCACCAGTTTACAAACCTCTGGATTTCCAAATAATAGTCAGCTAGGTCACTGTCATTCTTAATTAGAGCTAAAATGGCAGAGTCATCAGAAAATGTTATGAAGCGGTTGTTAGGATAGATGCTTCTGCACTCGTTTGTATACAAGGTAAAAAGCACAGGGGAACTTACTATACCCTGGGGAGCTCCAGTGCTCAGGGTTCTAGATTCTGAAAGAGTGCCGTTAACACTGACCCGCTGTGTACGGTTAGTTAAAAAGGAATGATACCATCTTATAATGAGAGGGTGGACATTAAGCCCATTCAGCTTCTCAATTAAAAGGTGCGGCTGTATCGTATTAAAAGCTGAACTAAAATCTACAAATAAAAGTCGGACATAAGAGGTAGGATCCTCTAAGTGCTTAGATATAAAATTAACCAAGGCTGAGGCCGCATCATCAGTACCTGGGGGTCGCGGCCTGAAAAGTTTGGGAACCCCTGAGTTAGACAACAAGTGATGTGTGGGGGAGATGTCAACTACTAACTAACAGTTATTTGTAGACATATGTCTGACTTCAGTATAATTAGAATGACCTGTGTCCATAAAAGAGCCAACATCACTTTGCAAGGCAGGGAAGAGCTCACTGATGTCACAGCTCTCCTGGAAAACACACCAAATTGCTATTAGTGATTAGCTGGTAAACAGCTGGACAACACTGTTAGACAACAGGAATGTGTAAAAATCAAGTTGAATGAAGATTACCTGTGAGGTGTCTCCCTTTCTATCATCTGATGTGTGGTGGGCATGGGGGAAGTGAAACACCACAGGAGGGATAGACCGTGGCTGGACGGAGGGCTGCTCTGCTTTTACAGCAACAGGGGGAAGAGGAGGAAGGGTTGACATTAGGGACTTGTGTTGGTCCCAGTCCGGTGGAACTGGACCACAGCCTGGTTCAAGGTACTGGAGTCCAAACCTCTCCCCTGTGTCCCTGACAGAGAGGTGGAGCGCTGGGTATTTGATTAGCTGTCACCATCTCCTCCGTCAGTCCTGCAGACTTTTCTTGCAAGGAGGGATTGTCTTTGATCCTCCTTGCCTCCTCAGAGGGGTCCTGCTGTAGATGGCCCGATGGACCCTTCCTGAAAGAGACATCCATCCTTCCAGGGAAGAAGTTGAACTTCTTCATTATTTCCTGTACAAAGCAAAACACTATATGACATATCTTTATATTACACAGACAAGCTGCAGTGTTCTGGAACACCATCCCATCACACATCCGCAGTACTAATACACTCAGGTCCTTCACACACACTCAAAGCATGGCTGTTATACAAAATCAGGTCTGTGACCATTAGCAAGTCACGTCTCAGTCCAGCTGCCCAACCCCTGTACACTTGCCCACTAGCCTGACTGTCCTGATTATGTGTGTGCCTGCCTGCCTATACAGTGCTTATACATGTATGGGCTTTGATTTGTCGCTGTACACTGTTTTTTTTTTTTTTTTTTTATATAGATGCATGAATGCCTAGTGAGTACAGAATATGTTTTAAATTGTTTTTATATTAGCTTTAATGTCCGTCTATTTTTCTGTTTGTTTCTGGCTAAACCATCTAGCCCAGGGACTACAACTGAAAACTAGCAACTCTGCTAATGTTGGCATATTTACAGTTTTTATTTGTATTCATTTATAAATGTATAACTGTTGATTGATATGCCCTGGTTAAATAAACTGAGTAAAAGATAAAAGCATAGCAGATAGATAGTGAGATAGATAGATAGGACACAATGTATTAACACTTTGATCGCCATGGTTCAAATTCATAATTTACCATCCCTAGCCAGCTCTATTAGTCTATGGAGAAGTTCCCCTTCTTTGCAGGGCTATAACTTTTTAAATTCTATTGCTAAATTGCCATTATTATGGCCCATTCAATGTCCTATATCGATTGTTCAGGGTGTAGCAACAATATACTTTTTCATTCACATATTCATACTAAAATATGGTCTAAAGTATAAGTATGTTTTTATCGTTTTCTGCAGCTTTCTCCAGAACTTGATTTATAGCTCCAAATGCATTATATTGATGATCAAATACAGTTTGGTAGCGATCGTTGCCAGATGAAAAATTTCAACTGGACGTGGTTCTTGAAGTTACTACGTAATCTGATATTGACCGGATGGGCGAGGGGGCGTTTATAATTCCGTGGGCAACGTTATACCATTCGTCTAGTGTGGGTCATCAGAGCAGTTTATATGGAATACGTTAGAAAATAACACTTGATCTTACCGTATGTTCCTCACGCTGTTGGGGGATGAGCGTGGAGTAGACAGTTTTCGATTATGGGATGTTGATCCTGATGAACCATTTCCAGGTTGTATTGTCGTAAAATAATTGAATCAAAAATGTATGATCCAGTACTAAATAATGAATTTAAGATCAGGTTCTCAAAGAAAATAAGTCACAGCTGTTAAGCAGAAATACCCTCGCTCGTCAAAAATAGGTTTACAAGTAAGGGCAGGGGTCAGCCGGTAGAGAATGGACCCTTTGATGGTTAGCTGACAATCTCTCCACACCCAACAAAGTAGATTGAATTAAGGTCATAAACTGACCCCTCCAGACTATATTGAGGTAATCAGGAAGGAGGGTTTTGTTTATTTTTAGGGTAAGAGAGCAACTGACCATTGTGAGAAAGCCCCCTTTGTCAAAAACCTTCTGTCAGGGAGAGATAGGGTCTTTAAAGAAACAGGAACTAACAGGAACTAGCTTCACACCATACAACTTAGAATACAGTTGAGGTCAGAGTGCTGTTGATTTAGCCAGACCAACTGGGCCCTTCAGGAAATAAAAAGGCAGCTGGCAAGATAGATTATGCATTACCAAACTGGGCAAAAGCTAAATCCAAAACCAAACATAGTCATCAATTAAAAGATAATATAGGAGAAGCAGCAAGTAGAAGCAAACATTTTGATACCATGAATGAGACAAATTGGCCACTGAGAAAACTAAAATGTACCATTGTGAACTTATATAAGGATTCATAAAAGGGTGTTAAAAACAACTGGTAAACTAAGTTAGATTAAACCATATTATCTAAACAAAGTAAACTCAACAAACTACTTAATTAGTTGGTATATTAAATGAGTATTCCCTTCTCTTGACTCATTTTGTATCAACAGCAGTACTGTATTTGCAAAACTGGTATGTCATAAATGTATAGAGATAACAGTACTGTATTTCTATGTATGAATTGCTTCATCTTCTTGAAAGTTGTGTGTGTTGAGCTGTGCTGGTAAAAGTGTTTAATCAAACAATTCGATTTAATCCGTATCATCAAGAGAACGGCCAGAAAAACCTAGTCCACCACCTCCTTACATGGAGGGACAGACAGCAGAACAGGGCGTTAGCCAATGAGGAAAACGCCGGAGCCCTCGAGATCGTGACATCACGTTTCAAGGGCTCGAAAAAAAGGGGGGAAGGGTCTTTTCTCCTCTTTATAACCAGAGATGCAGAAACGGAGGAGAGAGCGCTCAGACGAAACTGAAACAGAGGAGACGGAGACGAAACAGCTTGAGACTCGAACCTGGAAAGCTCCAACACTGAACGAGAAAAGAGATGCTATAACGAGTGTTGTGAAGGGCCAGATTAAACTGAGAATCTACCTTTATTGTTTGATATACTTTTTATATTATTTATATATATACACGGAATATCCCTTTACCTGCGTTCAAACCAGAATAATATTCGCTCTCCTATTGGACAGCGCCCCCAGGCGCCAGCGCGCAAGCCCCCAACGGCAAGTTCAAAGACAACTGCAGGCATGTCGGAACATGCCCGGAGTCAGCGTAGTGATACCAGACAAGGACTGAGGTTGGGACTAGATATTCACTTAAGTATAAATACAGCGCAAGGTGCGCACACCGTGCTTAGTTCAATTCAGTTACGTTCAGTACCTTACCCACCTTCACCACGAGTCAACGTGCAGTGAAGTGAGCAACCTTGCGTCTAACAGAGCATTGAGAACCGCGTGCGAATAGAATGGTAAAGTGTCAGAGTTTAATGAAGTAACGTTGAGTTCGACTTAATCTAATGTGAAGTAAATAGTCGTTCATTTATTGTATATCGTGCGGCCATAGTTCTTTCGTGTGTAGCATTACCCAGCGGTTCGTCGTGTCTTTAGCTAATGTACTTAACCAGGCTGTGTGGCCTAAATACGTCGCCCACACCCGAGGAGTCCTAGGCGGAGAACCGTTGGACATGTACACAGGAGAATCGGCGTCGGCGATTGCAGAACCATTACTGGTTGGATTATATTGATTTGGAACGTGGTACCCGGAGAAGAGCATCGTTGATTTCCACTATCGTTTGGGATTCAACCTCGTGAGGATTACAACTCGGGCCGGCCTCGTGGACGGGGCTGGCTAGCTGTCATCAATGCTGTCGAGCATCTGGATTACAATTATTACTTTGCTGCTGATCAAGGGAGTCTACAAGGACCGACTCCTGTACCTGGAGTCTCTTTATTCCTCATTGAATCAGACGGAGTACCCGAACATTCCTCTACCCTCCAGGCCTTACACCCGCCGGAGGGAACCCATTGTCTCCAGTCGGTACCAGTGTTGCCCTATATAGTTGCTACTATACGACAGGTGGTGTCAACTTAGACCCATCGTAGGATTCCTGCTATTCTTAGTGACTCATGCTCTTGACTGACTTTACGTATATTCTTCGCCATACAAGCGCGACCCTAATTCTCATTCTGTAACCTAACGTTGCCTAATAATAATAAATTACCCTCAAATACTATTTCTTTGTCAATGCCGTGTTCTTGTGGGTGTTCACCATCTATATTTGATGTACTGTCTGGCCAGTAATTAAAGTACATAACTAGCAGTGGTTTAATCTATCACAATCTTTAATACAGTCAGGGTTTTGTAACCCCTCAGTTACAACGAGGAAACTCTCCTGACAAGCTGCTTAGAGATAGAAATAATTGAAGCTGTGAACCAGATAATTTATGCTGTTGTTTTTCCAATAAAGCAACAGTCAGACTGTTTTCACCCGTAGCGCTGACTCCGCCTCCCATCCTTTGAATGAAACTTATTACAAAAATGTGTGAGTACAACCAGCAGAGTACAGTACCGATCCACTATACGAACTTGAGACTTTAGCTACATAGAATCATTGAAAATACACGTTATTCTGGCGCCGTGACTACTGGGCTGAACATCCGACCCTATCCACCATCCTACGGGACTTCAAGATCTCTCAAAGCAGAGCAACGACGCCTGACTTCACCATCTACAACGAACGACAAACCAGCGGAGTTTTAACGGTGAGTTGTGACGGGAAAGATGGGTCTGGAATGGTGTGGGATTGGGCAGCGGTGGAACGGGGTTGGAATGGAGTGTACTAATAATGTCGGAACGGTGGAGATTTGGTTCCAATTCTCACAAGATTGGACTGGTCTCGGTTGGGCGATGTTATTAGATGCTTGAGGGTAGAAAGGAAGAGGGGCGGTCAGAGTGAACAAACACGGATGTGGAATGAAGGGCGAAGAGTTTATAAGCAACAAAACGCTATAAACAATTGAATAGTCTAGGGGCTACATGGTTGATTGGGGGAATGGTTATAATGGTACCACGATTCGTTCATTTAAACTGCGTCCAAGCTCTGCGGCGATTGGGTGAATGAAGCGTGGAAATCGTTATGGGTTTACGGAACCATCCTGTCAGTCAAGATAATGTGGCCTCCGGTAAAGGAAGGATTAGACTGGGTTTGTGTTTAGTTCAGATCGCGCCAACCAGGAGGGTATTTTCATGCCAGTCCGCTTAGCAAAGCTTCTCTCTTAGACTCGGCGCGCAAGGCAGACGAACGATGGAAGACGTTCCACGCGAATTTGTCTAGGACGTGATCCGACATCATCTGCTTAGGATTCACCTTTTGATTGAATCTAGGAAGGTATCGGCTCTTGGAGGAGAGATGTAATCGTTGAAGTGGGGTTTGTGGTCAGAACGATGAGCACGGATTGGCGGCACAGACCTTCACGTAATGCCGACAAGTGGCCGACAAATACTCTCCACAGAGCGGCGATATGAAGATGAAGAGAAGAAGTGGGGTATAGCGGGGTGAAAACACATGATCTTGGAATATAGAGCACTTGTGGGAGAAATTGGTTAAAGAAACTGCGCTTATGTTCGGTTTAAGGAAGGCACTTAGAAGCGGTTAGGAGATGTATATAAAGCACTGTTTAGTAGCGAGGCTAATGGAGACCTGTGTAAGAATGTATATATATATATATATTGGTTAGAAATGTAGGAGGACACATACATTGAATCGCAGGTATAAAAGGGGTTGCGTCATCATAACGTTAACATCGCGGGTTGCTATATATGCTGCGGTGAAACGAAATAGATTGCCGTTTGAACCTGTGAGCTAATGCTATGCTGGGAAAAGCTAATACATGCTAAGCTAGGCTGCAAGCTAACGGGCAATGCTGGGAGCTGGCGGAGCTTGTAGCATCATATCAGGTGGCTAATGGCTACCGAACGATGCTACATGCTACACAAGGCTAACCAGTGCTAAAGATGATTATGTTGCTGGATGAAAGTATGAGAGTAACTGTGGTGATGTGAAATAATGTGTGTATATGGATTGAATTAAGAGGTTAGGAATGAATGGTAGATAGATATTTTTTGTAAACAAATGAAAGTCCCGTAACAAAGCCTCGCGTGAAGCTACTCTGGTGGACAACGAGACCTCGGGGTTGTAAACATGGCGTAACTTCGGTGGCGACGTCTCGCGGGAAGCCATCCTTAATGGCGGACTACGATTCGGTACAGGGAATTCTGGGAATTGGGGTTCATGTTGAGTGAGCACGTCGGCTGATGTCATGGGGGGAGTGGCTGCGTGATGACGCACTTGTTATTAGGAGGGTGAGGGCGCCTTCTGCAGGACGTTGGGAGTACTGTAGTGCAATGGAGGTGATGTGCGAAGAAATACAGCAGGGGGCGGTATTGTCTTTGGAGTTAATACACCTCTTTTGTTCCATGGTCCCCCTCGTTTATGCTGGCTTTTCCTCACCTCCCTCTCTCCCTCGGTTGCCCCCCGCTCCCTCACCTCCCTCTCTCCCTCACCCCCTCCCTCCCATACCCCCCTCCCTCACCTCCCTCTCTCCCTTCCTTGCCCCTCCCTCACCTCCCTCTCTCTCCCTCCCTCGCCCCCCCTCCCTCCCATACCCCCTCCCTCACCTCACTCCCTCCCACGCCCCTCCCTCACCTCCTTTTCTTCCTCCATCCCTCCCTCCCGTTTCCACTCCCTCCCTCCTTCTTCCCCTTTATGATTAAGTGGTACAGTATATGTGGGGATACTGGAAGTTTCATCAGGGCCCCCCCCCTCCCCACTGTAGCTTTCCCTATAGAGTGTACCCCCCTCCCCACTGTAGCTTTCCCTATAGTGTGTGCCCCCCCTCCCCCATTGTAGCCTTCCCTATAGTGTGCCCCCTTCCCCTCCCCCCTTCCATCTCCTGCACTATCATAAATGTGTGCCATCCTGCACTGTCATAGTGTGTGCCCCCTTCCCCTCCCCCCTTCCATCCATCCTGCACTATCATAGCGGGTGCCCCATTCCGTAGCATCCTTCCATCTCTTCCATGGTGTGTGCCCACCCCCCCATTATGGTACAACTCTTTCCCTCTCTACCATAGTGTAACCCCCGCGCCATTATAGTACTCTTTCCCTCCCTCCGACTAGGTGAGTTGCTTTAGTGGGGATTACCTGCCCTCCACATCCCTCTCTGTTTCATAGAGGACCTTTCCTCTTTTCTTGGAAGCCCCCCCCCCCCACGCGCTGTTTTCCTGAAGGTGCTCTCTCTCTCTCGCTCTGCCCTGGCTTTCTTTCCATATTACTCTGTCCCTCTTAGGGGGATCCAGACTGTGGTCAGGGGCATTGTGGTCATGGGCTAGAATACTAACAAATATGATATTGGACATTGGGATTAATTGAACTGTTAAGGTTGACTAATGCATGACTAATCTGACCAGTGAAAGATGGTGAAAGGCCAGACGGTGGAACGGCGGTCTGTACCACAGGGCTGGTTCGCGAGGGCAATCGCAAGATTGAGGGGAACCAATGCGCCATCTGCATCATCAACAGTGACTCGTGGTGACCTGGTCCGGTCAAGGAGACTTATGAGGGAGCTTCAGGAGATCAGACGACTGGGCGGCGGTTTTATTGCGGTGGAGTTGGTTGAGGATAATCTCTTCAACTGGGAAGTTCGGTTATTTCAAATAGATGTGGACTCTCTGTTGTGGCAGGATATGAAAGAGACGAAGACGGAGTTCATATTGCTGAGTGTCTCTTTCCCTGAAAATGTCCCATTCTCTCCGCCTTTCATGCGGGTACTCGCCCCGCGATTAGAGCATGGTTACGTGAGTAAGGGTGGGGTCATATGTATGGAGCTGTTGACGCCGCGTGGTTGGTCTAGCGTGTATACCATGGAGGCTGTCGTGAGGCAGTTTGCCACTAGCCTAGTGATGGGTCAGAGTCGCATGGTTAGAGGGGTAGAAGAGGCAAATGGGGTATCTTTTAGCCAAAAGGAAGCGGAGGCTGCCTTTGAGACCCTGGTGGAAAACCATGACAGATTTGGCTGGCGGTCTCCACCAAAATCGGAGGGTTAGGGGACGCCGCCTACCTACCTTTAGAGATGGGCTATGTTTTCGTGTTATTGTATGTATAGTATTGTTGTTTCGGCCCCCCTCGTCTAAGTCTCTTTTCCTCCCTCCCTCCCTCCCCTCTTTTCCTAGCTCCTTTCCTAGGAACATCACTCCCTCCCTAGTTGTTCACTCCCTCTCTAGACATTCACTCCCTCCCTAGGCTTTTTCTCCTTAAATTCCTCCCTTCCTGTCTAGTCTGGCATACTCTAGTCTTCCCTGGACTCCTCTCCCCTAGAGACTCGTATTTTCTCCCTCCCTCCCGAGCCCCTCCCAGGTATTCCCTCTCTCACTGTCACTCCTTGCGTTCCCCTCCCCGGCCCGGCAACACCCTCCCACCCCCTCTCTTCCGCTCTCCTATTAGATAATATTGGAGGGTTGGTTAGGGGTGGGGTGGGACGTGGTTGTATATTATATGGTGAACGTGTTGTTGTAAGGGGTGTTGTTAATTGTTGTTTGTGGGGCGTTGCAGGGAAAGTAGGAAACGCGCGGCAGGAGGAGGGAAGCAGGGATAACGCAGAGGAGGGCAGGCCGGTCCAAGGATGTTTGGTTTGTCTAGGCATGCGGAGTGCGCTTTAGTGATGTGCACTCTGGTAACAGCTTTCATGTTATGTACGGCGGGAGTTTTGCTGTATTTTTGGCCCCAGGCACCGGAACTGGTAAATATAGACGTGGACAAGCGGGCATTGCAAGAACCTCACACAAATATGTTTATAAAAATAGCAAGGGAGGTGGCGAAGAGTGCGAATAGGACTGATTGTTATGTGTGCGGCCTAGCACCGGAATATGCTGCAGCCGGTTTACCGCTTATGGCCCACCCAGTCACTGAGTGTCATAACTCTGTGATGAAGGGGTATAATTTGCCTTTCCTATGTAAGGGAGTGAGTGAGGTGAGGATGGAGGCTTATCGTAGGACGGGGCGGTTGCTAGGGGGTGAGAAGGGGCAGGCTACGTTGGATGTTGGGCCTATTCCGGTGGCAGTTAGGCCGGAGGAGTTTACAAGATGTGAGGACGGCGAGAATGGTAAGTATGTGGGCACGTTGGGGAATTGTGTAGGTGGGGTGAGCCTGGGGGCTGCAAAGGTGGCTGCACGGGCTCCCCCAGGTACGTATTGGATTTGTGGTGTAAATGCGTATGCAGCGTTGCCAGCGGGTTGGAAAGGGAGATGTGCGTTGGGATATTTGGTGCCGGCTATGAGGGTATCTGATGTGTTGCCAGCGTTTCCCAAGACAAGGGGGAGACGGGATGCGGACCATTTTTTCAGGGTGGCGATTCCCTCATATGGGACATATGCGAATATGAAGGAGATTGATCGTTTGGCTGCAATATTTGAGGATATGGCGGCCACAACGACAAAGGGGTTTAGCCTAGAGAATGAGGAGATGCGGTCATTGAGGCTGATGGAGATGCAGACAAAAGCGGCTATGGATTTTTTGTTGGCGGCTTCGGGGGGTACGCGTGCGTTGATTGGTCAGGAATGCTGCACTTATGTGCCCGCCAATGATGAGATAGGGATGTCAGACGTGATAGCACATTTGAGGAACATTACGAGGGATCTCCATGACTCTCGAGAGAGTTCGTGGGAAGATTGGGGTCAGGAGCAAATGGGGTATATAGGTTGGGTGATAATTAAGTACCTTCTCTATGCAGTGGTGATATTTGTAATATTGGTTGTGTGTGTGTCGGTGATTCAAGCATGCTTTGGGTGTCTGATTAGGACTCTCTGCGCAGCCGGCCCGGCGGTGGAAGAGTCACTCCGCTCTGCTGCACCTGTTATGACAAAGATGATGGCGGTAGAGGAGGATGAGGCAGGGAGCCGAGCGGAGGTGGGCGTTCCGTTGGTGCCAAGATACCACGAGTACGCCCTGGCTACCATTTTGTGATCTGGACTGCTGGACAGTCTGGGTCGATGAGTGGTGGATGGGGTGTACAGAGGGGTATGGTGATAGGGGACGTGCCTGGGGATATTGTAAAAGTAATGTTTGTGATGTATGGATGAATTTTGTTTCCATAGTAGGTACACAGGGAAAGAATGTGATGAGAGTTATTAGGTCCCTGGGGTCTGGTGCTGAGTCTGTACGGTTATGCATGATCGTTTAGCAGGGCACTGGGTTTCCTGGGGTTAATAGACTGGGAGACGAGGCGGGGTGCCTGGGCATTAACTACCTTGTACCTGTGGTGAGGTTATCCTGTCCTCTGTGGGGAGTCTGTAATGGACGCTTCAGAAAACAGAGGGTGGGGCCTCGCGGCATGCAGGGAGTGGTGTCAGGAGGTGCTGAAGGACGGTGTTAGTGGACACGTGTCTGAATAAGACAAATGTCCACTGGGGGGAAGTAGTATTGAGAAATGGAAAGAGAAGAATGAATGAAATGTGTAATTAGGGTTGAGACACTAATCTAAAATGTTTGCGATTTTCAAGGTGAAACAGAATATTGGAGTGGGACCACGGGGGAAACATCAGAAAGCCGAGATTCGACGAAAGAGGAATCAACAAAAAAGCGGAAATAAGGGAGTAGACACCGAAGACGCAAACACCACTGTCAATCACAATATCTCTAAAATGTTTGAAAAATTGTATGAATTAAGTTAAAGGATTATTCATACTGTTGGTAAAAAATCTCTCAAAAATTAGATGTGGTATGAATTTTAGATAGAAAATATATTCATACTGAAAAGACGGAGTAAAGTGAGATTCCAGTTGAAAATTAAAGAGAACTGTTGTATTTTGTGCTCTGTTTTTCAGCAGTTCTGCCAGGCAACAAGGGCACCGCAAGTCAGGTAAGACTACAGATCACCAGTGAAAAGGGAAAGAAGAGAATAGACAGGGCTACAAGTACCGTTAGCGGTTGTTCAAGCAGGAGATAGTCACAAAAGAATAGACACCTACATTTAGACAGGGAATACAAAGACCGCTTTCTTGCCTGCTGCCATTTTTGAAAAAGGGAACCAGAGAAAAAGATTTCTTAAAATAGGAAACAGAAAGAGGAATTAAAAACTCTAGTACATAAGAAGAAGAAACGCATATAGGAAAATGAAAACTGAGGCAAATAAAGATGCGACTACCCTAATTGGTTGGAGGGAGGATAACCCGATACAAGTGCTTGCTAAAAGTAATCCTTACACACAGGACAATCCTTATTATTTGGCAAAACTTACTGAGTTATCACTGAAATGGAATAAAAGATGGCCACACATCACCAAACCCTGGCCTATTGAGGGCTCTTTTGATTTAGCTATAATATCAGATCTGCATGCTCTAATTAGGACATATAGAACGGAGGAGGAAAAAGAGGGAAAAATGACAAAAAGAGGAAAAAAACGCATGCAAGAAATAAACACGTTAGCACAATTCGCTCAGGAAGCTGAGAGAAGGAAGAGTGAGGAAAAGGGCAGTTCGACTGTCAGTGAGGAGGCCCTGCCGACAGAGGAGATAGCCCCAATCCCGACCACTCCCCTGGCCCATAATAGGACAATAGTCACCTCCCAAAGAGCAGCTGAGGTAGTCCCGCTCACCCAAGGACCCCTACCGAGAGCAGAACAGGTAAGAACTGAGGTAGCTATAGCACCCCCACCACATGCCAGCAGGAATAGGGAACCAATATACCCGATCCTGCCTGTGATAGAAATGGATAGCCATTATGATATAACCAACAATAGCGGCCGTAGGACAGAGACGGGACGGGCAGTGACAACAATCACCCTAACGCCTGGAACAGACGAGCCAGAGGAGGTGAGAAGGAGGGAGCGAGGCATTCAGCCCCACAATTTTCCTCATACCAGGGCGGCGGAGAGATATCAAGACGAAGAGATACATCGAAGGATACATGTGCCGCTCACAGTCGCACAGAAAGACATTCTCTGGGCGGAAGGAGAGGGACGCCGAAGCGACGACATCAGGGCTTGGGATGACCAAATAGAAAGTCTATACGACAGAGATCTCAGCAACAGAAGAGACTATCCCCAGGGAAAGTCAAGGCAAGCTCCCATCCGTCGTCGTCTCTCCCCCCCCTCAGGCCGCAGACACCTGGAAGATTCAGAGGAAGACCTAGAGATGAGGGAAACACTGGACCAGTACCAGGAAAAAGACAGAGAACGAGAGGAAGAGGAGAAAAGGGAGAGAGCCCCATAGGAGCGACACCAAGCAGAAGAAGAGCTGCTCCACACTACTCTTCCCCACTCTACTCTTCCGCACCCACCGTCGAAGAAAGCAGCAAGATGCTGAGACTGACGGAGACCATGGAGGAATTAAACCGACGGCACCAGGGAATGACTAAGGAAAACCGCGAGATGGAAGCACAGATACAGTCCTACCACAAGGCCAAAGACACCGTTTCCGAGGGATACAAAGCAAGCTCCGAAAACTGGAGAAGGGCCAACACCGCACAACAAGCGTTGGAAGACCAAATAGATAAAGCAAGGGATGAAATCAAAGCGTTGAGAAAGGCAGAAGACAAAAGAGTGACCAGATCCGCTACCTGAGAGCAAACGGTCAGCATGCAACCATTAATGATAAGACATCAGGGATTGGAGTACCAGCCATGGAATGCTTCAGACATGTCCCAAATATCGGAGAAGTTGCCCTCCCTCCAGAATGGGGCTTTTCCGTGGATTGCCAAGCTGGAGGAAATGATGGTAGGCCAACAGCTGGCTATCGGCGATGTCAAGCGATTGCTCTCTCACAAAGTAGGAGTCGCAGTCATGGAAGAACTACTAAACAAGGCTGCTATGGTGCGGTACGTAGTTTCAGGAGCCCACGACCAGGACCTCTTCGCCGCCCACAGAGGAGCACTGTGGCGAGTCCTGCGGGAAACCTATCAAACCATGATGCATCCAGACAAGATCCACATTGGTGCCTTGGAACCTAATACCCCCCCCAGGGAGTATGTGGCAAAGGCCTACGCCACCTGGAGAGACATGACTGGCCAAGACCCCGCAGCTAATCCAATGGGGGAGGCGATGCTTAGAGAAAATATACAGAAGGGCCTCTCCAGCGAAGTGAGACAAAAACTGAATGAAGTGGTATGCCTGGGAAGCCTTCCCTTAGATGCATACATGGAGAACGTGAGCCATCAAGTGGAGCTGCACAGGAAGAAGGAACAACAGGCCAAGGACAAAGAAACTGCAAGCCAGCGAAAACTCTTGTACCAACAGCCTGTCGAGGCAATCAAGGTGGTAGAATACCTCCAAGCCATGGTACAAGCCGCACAGCCCAGAGCCGAGATGGGAAATAGTGGACAACTGAACAACCAGGAAACAGCACAGCCCACAAAACAGGAAGCACCGGCACCCTTACAACAACAGAATCAGAGGGGATCGAACTGGCAGCCCCGAGGAGGGAATGGACGGCAAAGAAGTGGACCACCTGGATGGCCGGCATCGGCTGAGTGCTGGCATTGTGGAGAAATCGGACATCTCGCCCGAACATGTGACAAAGGGTGGCGAAGCCAAGGACCCAGCAGCAGGGGTCGAGGAAATAACAGAGGAGATGGCCGAGGAGGATATGGCCGATTCCAGGATCAGTGGTACGGATCGAACCAATACCAGACCCAACACCAAGGCCAGACCCAAGACCAGAATGAGCAACAGAACATGGGCCCAGTAAATCCATCCAGGGGGCCGGAACAGACGTTCTGACGAGGCCCAGATAGTTCAATGGGGGGGTGTCAGCTGTCATTGTCACACTTAAGGGAGGAGCCAATAGTGCACGTAGCGGTGAATGATAAATCTGTCAGGATGATGGCAGACACCGGGGCGGCGTACACTGTAGTCCAACTTAAAGATGCGACACACCTGCCCATGTCCGGTCGATATGTACGGACCATTGGATTTGAGGGAATAAAAAAGCTGATTCCAGTGACAGAACCTGTCACCCTGAAGTACAGAGGCAAAGAAGCGACTGTTTCCATCTTGGTCTCCGACACCGCACCCATCGGCTTACTGGGCAGGGACGGCCTTGGTATGCTGGGGATGAACATTCTATGCACGCCTGATGGTTGTGTGATCGACGTCCCAGAAGACCATTACTATGAAATGATGCAAAGGACAGACTCCCAACCACCGGAAGTATACTGGTTGGGGAACCTAAGCCAGGAATTGCTCGGACCAGCGTTGGAATGGGAGACATTCATCACCGCCAATATGCCAGATGCAAAGAACCCAGAGACACCATACCATTGCACTCTACAGTACTATAGAGATGCGGATCAAAGACAAGCCAAGGAGTGGCTGAGAAATCAACCAGAGGAGGTGCAGCTCAACGCCACCAGCATAATAATGGGTCCCCAAGGAGCAGCAATACGGCTTGCACGGAGCAACTATCTGCAAAAGGAACACGAGATCACAGGCAGCGTTCCCCACGTGACGCTAAAGATAACTGACTCGTGCGATCAACAACACATCGGAATGATGATGAAAGAGGCAGAAGAAATGAAGTTTGAACAGACGAAGGAGAACCGACTCATATGGATAAGCCCGGACAAGCGGTTCGTCAAGATAATGATTCAAGGCACAGGGATGGGACGTCCCCAGACGGTGCAGCTGTCACAGGAGACAGTGGAAGAAACCCCCAAGAAATTGAGCCTCCAGGAGGAGATGATGGGGGCCATACCAGAAGTGCTGTGGTCAAAACATAGCACCGACATTGGACTGATCAAATCTGCTCAACCAGTGAGGGTGGAGCTTAGACCAGGAGCAACCCTGCCCTGGAAAAGTCAGTACCCACTGAAGGAAAAAGCGGTGGCTGGAATCGAGCCACAGATCAGAGGACTTCTAGAAGCCGGAGTACTACGGAAGACAAAGAGCCCCAAGAGCAACACGCCGTTGCTTCCAGTGGAGAAACCTGACACCTCGTACCGTCTGGTACACGACTTGAGGGCCGTCAATGAGGTTTTAATTGACTATCCCGCCGATGTCCCAGATCCCCACACACTACTGACATTCATCCCGCCGCAAGCTGAGTATTTTACGGTTATAGATTTGTGTAGTGCTTATTTTAGTGTACCCTTGAGCAAAGAGTGCCAGCATTTTTTTGGTTTTACCTATAAGAATGAGCATTATGAGTACACTAGGCTCCCCCAGGGATTAAAGCATTCTCCACATATCTTTAACAAGATCTTAAGAGAAGATCTGGACGGATTAGACCTGAGATTAAAATCCCGAGTCATTCAGTATATGGACGACATTATCTTGTGTGCCGACGATCAGACAACATGTCATAAGGAATCTATCGAACTATTGCAACTACTAGCAGAGAAGGGACACAAGGTGTCTTTGAAAAAATTGGTATACTGTCGACCTAGGGTAGAATATCTAGGCCAAACGATTTCACAGGGCCATCGAGCTATTACAGAGGAATATTTGGTGGCTATTAAGAAAGCTCCCAAGCCAGTGACTGTACGACAAATGATGTTCTTGGGAATTGTGGGGTATAGTTCCACTTGGGTGGAGAATTATACAGAACTAGTAGGGCCCTTAGGAGCCATGATAAAGGTGTGCGGAAATGATAAGTTGAGTGCTAAAGTAACATGGACTGAGGAGGGCCTGCGGGCATTTGAGACCATAAAGACCCATATGTTAGCTGCCCCTGCCCTGACTTTGCCTGATTATACAAAGCAGTTCATACTATATGTCTCTTCCTCTTCAGATCAGAGGTATGCATGCGCGGTGTTGGCACAAAACACCGGGGTGGGGATCCATCCACAACCAATAGGATACTACTCCATCGCCTATTCAGAGGTGGAAATGGGAATGCCTCCGTGCTACCGAGATTGCGCCGGAGTCTTCCTGATGTACGAGAAAGCTGCAAGTATCATGATGGGGTATCCAGTTAATATTATGGTAGGACATGCAGTAAAATTTTTGTTGGAATCTGGTAAATCTGCACTAACGATACCCCGTCTGAAAAATTATTACAGGATTTTGGAACAGGAAGATGTTACTTTGACTAGGTGTTCCACGGTGAACCCAGCGCAGACCCTTCCTAAGCCTGAGGATGGAGAACCTCACGACTGCGTGGCGGAAGCTGAGAGGTACTCCAGACTTAGAGCTGACTTGCAGGCTTTCCCGTTTAGCAGTCCTGATTTGGAACTATGGACAGACGGCTCATGTTACAGAGTTGGAGAGGACCTAAAAGCAGGTTACTCTGTAGTAAAATCACAAGGTGATGGGTTTGTCGTAGAAAAGGCCGAAGCCTTGACACAACCCTGTTCAGCTCAGCTGGCAGAACTAGTCGCTCTGACTGAAGCGTGCAAAATGGCAGAAGGCAAGACGGTTAATATCTTTACTGATAGCAGCTACGCACAAAACATAGCTTTTCTCTACGGAGCGGTGTGGAAAGGGCGAGGTTTTAAGAGAGCAGATGGTACCGTCATAAGGCACTGTAGTCAGATAACCAATTTGTTGAAAGCAATAATGAAACCCAAACAAATTGCGATTATCAAATGTGCTGCCCATCAGTCTGATGAGTCTAAGGTGACCAGAGGTAACAACATGGCAGATGTCGCTGCCAAGCAAGTGACAGGTGCGGACAGAGCAGGTAAGGTATTGGTTATCACACATGAGGTGGAGTTGGAAGATAAGATTACTTACAAAGATGTTTTGACCTTTCAGGAAGAGGCGAGTCAGGTGGAGAGAAATCTCTGGTCAGCAAGAGGGGCTAGTAGGGATGGGGCAGGTTTGTGGCGGAACCATGAAGGACTTGTGGTTGCACCAACGGGCCTGGTCGGACTGCTGATCCAAACTGCACATGATTTCTGTCATGCACACCGGAGAGAGGTGAATAGGAAAATAGAGGAGTATGGTTTTTGGGCGCCAAACCTGCTACGGCAGATTGATTGTGTGATAAGTAGATGTGCGATTTGTTTGAAAAATAATGCACGCAGAGGGATCGTTGTGTCCCCGGGACACATCCCCACACCAAATGGCCCAATGAGAGAACTTGTGATTGACTATGTAGACATGATAAAACCGATTAACCAAAAGAGGTACATTCTTGTCGTGGTGTGTCGATTTTCGAGGTGGGTAGAGGCTTGCGCGACTAAACATAAGGATGCTGCCTCAGTGGCTAAGTTCTTATGCCGTGATTTGGTAAGTCGTTACGGAATTCCAGACAAAATCTGTTCAGATAATGGAAAAGAATTTGTGGACAAAACTGTACGTTTAGTACTCCAACAGATGGGGATAAAACAGCGTTTCGGGTCCGTTTACCACCCTCAGAGCCAGGGGGCTGTGGAACGCATGAACGGGGTACTTAAGAACAAATTTGTTAAGATCTGTCAACACACAGGTCTAAATTGGCTGAGCGCGCTACCGTTGGCCCTGATGGCGTGTCGATCAAGCGAGATTCGGGGCCTGCGTTTAACACCGCACGAGATGTTGTTTGGCCGATGTATGGTTGTGCCAGGCTTGCGCGCAGCGGGCAAAGGTCCGAGTTTGGACAGTCTGGACCACGAGATGCGTGAGTACGTGAAGTACATGTCAAAGCTCCATGGGGCAATCTATGATTATGTCTCTAGTAAACGAGAGACAGAGGAGGAGGAGAATAGGCGGAATACTCCCCAGATAATACCAGGAGATTACGTTTATGTAAAAGTGCTCAGACGCAAGTGGTACGGCGCGCGGCGGGAAGGACCGTATGAGGTCGTAAGAGCTACGGAAAGAGCTCTACAGGTTAAAGGATCACCAATGTGGTTTCACCTTTCGCATTGCGTAAAATCCCTGCAAGATGGGCAAGAATTGGAATCCGAACCCCTGTTCATTGATCAAGAACAGGAGGAAATGCACGACGAAGGGGAAAATGAAGACGATTATGGGGAACCAGACAGGGGACAACATGATTGTCCCTCTATGGGAAATGAAGGATTCTTGCAGGAGCCAGACAGAGGAGATCATGAATTGGAATTGAAAAATGATGATTTTTCCTCTGTGGACTTTGGCGGAGTACCAACAGCAGAACAGAGGACGCCGGAGGAGATAGCGATTAGCGCAAATGCAACGGAAAGGCCACGGCCAAAAAGGGTTATCAATAGACCTCAGAGGTTTCGATGAGGATAACTGGCAGAATTGCAGCTAAGAGTAAATAGACCTCAGAAGGTCTTTGCGAAGGAGAAATTAAATTTTTTATGGTTTATGGTTTAAGTCTCCTTCGTTTTTATTAGAATTGTTAGTCTTATATTGGTGTGATGTAATAATCTTTTCTTGCAGAGTCAATTACACAAAATAGACATATTTGGTTAATTACATGGATAATGTATAGTCATAAACAAAAAAGCTGATAATGGTACGATGTTCTTTTTGTATAAAGAAACAGACCTAGACTGGATGTCGTATTAATAACTGATAATGTATATAACTGTGCAAGAAGAAAAGGTAGGTGAAATGATGAATTTTGAAATTTTTTGGATTTTTTAAAAATTGTTTATATCTTATAGAAATATTATATCATTTTGATTTTGAAATTTACTGGTTACATAATGAGGGTAGACCCCTCAGAGAAGGGATTGTCGTAAATTAATTGAATCAAAAATTTATGATCCAGTACTAAATAATGAATTTAAGATCAGGTTCTCAAAGAAAATAAGTCACAGCTGTTAAGCAGAAATACCCTCGCTCATCAAAAATAGGTTTACAAGTAAGGGCAGGGGTCAGCCGGTAGAGAATGGACCCTTTGATGGTTAGCTGACAATCTCTCCACACCCAACAAAGTAGATTGAATTAAGGTCATAAACTGACCCCTCCAGACTATATTGAGGTAATCAGGAAGGAGGGTTTTGTTTATTTTTAGGGTAAGAGAGCAACTGACCATTGTGAGAAAGCCCCCCTTGTCAAAAACCTTCTGTCAGGGAGAGATAGGGTCTTTAAAGAAACAGGAACTAACAGGAACTAGCTTCACACCATACAACTTAGAATACAGTTGAGGTCAGAGTGCTGTTGATTTAGCCAGACCAACTGGGCCCTTCAGGAAATAAAAAGGCAGCTGGCAAGATAGATTATGCATTACCAAACTGGGCAAAAGCTAAATCCAAAACCAAACATAGTCATCAATTAAAAGATAATATAGGGGAAGCAGCAAGTAGAAGCAAACATTTTGATACCATGAATGAGACAATTGGCCACTGAGAAAACTAAATGTACCATTGTGAACTTATATAAGGATTCATAAAACGGTGTTGAAAACAACTGGTAAAAAAACTAAGTTAGATTAAACCATATTATCTAAACAAAGTAAACTCAACAAACTACTTAATTAGTTGGTATATTAAATGAGTATTCCCTTCTCTTGACTCATTTTGTATCAACAGCAGTACTGTATTTGCAAAACTGGTATGTCATAAATGTATAGAGATAACAGTACTGTATTTCTATGTATGAATTGCTTCATCTTCTTGAAAGTTGTGTGTGTTGAGCTGTGCTGGTAAAAGTGTTTAATCAAACAATTCGATTTAATCCGTATCATCAAGAGAACGGCCAGAAAAACCTAGTCCACCACCTCCTTACATGGAGGGACAGACAGCAGAACAGGGCGTTAGCCAATGAGGAAAACGCCGGAGCCCTCGAGATCGTGACATCACGTTTCAAGGGCTCGAAAAAGGGGGGAAGGGTCTTTTCTCCTCTTTATAACCAGAGATGCAGAAACGGAGGAGAGAGCGCTCAGACGAAACTGAAACAGAGGAGACGGAGACGAAACAGCTTGAGACTCGAACCTGGAAAGCTCCAACACTGAACGAGAAAAGAGATGCTATAACGAGGAAACAGGCTGACTCTAGAGGCATGTGGCAGGGCCTCAGAACAATGACAGACTACAAAGGAACCCCCCTCAAACTGAACAGTGACATCTCCTTAGCAAATGATCTCAACTCCTTCTATGCGAGGTTTGAGGCTGTGAATAACAACACCAGCCTACAAACCACGGCAATGGGGGGGGGGGGGTCTGCTGATGGAGACTCAGTGTTCAGGGTAACAGAGCATGAGGTGAGACGGATCTTTAAAAAAGTGGATATCAGGAAGGCAGCAGGACCGGACGGCATCCCCGGCCGCATCCTAAAAGTCTGTGCCGACCAACTGGCCCCGGTATTCACTGACATCTTCAACCTGTCCTTGGAACAGGCCGTCATCCCCACCTGTCTGTAGAAGTCCACCATCATCCCTGTACCCAAAAAATCTACGCCCGCTTGCCTCAACGACTACCGCCCTGTAGCCCTCACCTCCATAGCCATGAAGTGCTTTGAGAAGCTAGTGAAGGGCTACATCTGTTCCTCCCTCCCCATCAACCTGGACCCTCTGCAATTTGCATATCGCCCCAACAGGTCCACGGAGGACGCCATAGCCCATGTGCTGCACACAGCAGCATCACATCTGGACAAGAGGCAGGGGAACTATGTGAGAATGCTGTTCATCGACTACAGCTCAGCATTCAATACCATAGTCCCCTCCAAACTCATAGCCAAGCTCAGGGACCTGGGCTTGAACTATGACCTGTGCCAGTGGGTCCTGGACTTCCTGACGGGCAGACCCCAGGTGGTAAGAGCCGGCAACTGCACCTCCTCATCCATCACGCTCAACATAGGGGCCCCCCAGGGCTGTGTTCTGAGCCCCCTCCTCTACTCCCTGTACACACATGACTGCGTAGCACAGCGGAACAACAACACCATCATCAAATTTGCTGATGACACAGTAGTGGTGGGCCTGATCTCTGCCAACGACGAAAGGGCCTACCTGGAAGAGGTAGAGAACCTGTCACAGTGGTGTCAGGAGAACTGCCTCTCCCTGAACGTCAGCAAAACAAAAGAGATGATTGTGGACTTCAGGAGGTCGGGGGTCAAGGACTACAGCCCCCTCAGCATCGACGGGGCACCAGTTGAGAGAGTGAACAGTTTCAAGTACCTCGGAGCCCACATATCCGAGGACTTGACATGGACCACACACATTGACAGTGTTGTGAAGAAGGCACGACAACGCCTCTACTTCCTCAGGCGCCTAAGGAAGTTCCAAGTCAGTCAGAAGATCCTTAGGAACTTCTACTCATGTACAATAGAGAGCATCCTGACCGGCAACATCACCTCCTGGTTTGGGAATAGCACTGCACAAGACCGTAGCAGACTACAAAGAGTGACACGTTCAGCCGAACGCACAATTAGAGGGGGGCTTCCCACCCTCCAGAACATTTACAACAAGCGGTGCAAGGGGAAGGCTAAGAGAATTATTAAGGACTCGAGCCACCCGAACAACTGCCTCTTTGAACTGCTGCCGTCAGGCAAGCGATACCGGAGTCTTATGGCGAGCACAGAAAGACTCAGAAGGAGCTTCTATCCCCAGGCCATCAGGCTGCTAAACGAACAATAATCGCTAAACGAACAATAATCACTATGCAACAACCATCAAATGCACACAGCACACACACCCACACGCACACACTCACTCAAACAAACAACACACTGCAGCACCCACTCTCCACACTTTAGATCACACAAACACACTTACACTTTATATTTATTGATAAAGGATTTGCACTACAACTCGTACACCTACTGTGAATTGTACCTAAACTGCACCTCGTCCATTTATGCCTTGCACTATATAGCATTGTATATTAGTACACTGCACAGTATTGTATATTGTATGGTAACTACGTCTACGAACATTGTACATATGTCTAAACTGAACACTGTGACCTCTTTTTTTACTTCTAATTTTTACTATGTTTTTATTTCATACTTATCTTGTCATGCACAGTCTCTGGAGCGCAACAGTAAGAAGCATTTTGTACAAAAGTATTCTGTACTTCTGTATGACAACTATTAAAGAAACTTGAAACTTGAAACTTGAAACTCTCCTGACAAGCTGCTTAGAGATAGAAATAATTGAAGCTGTGAACCAGATAATTTATGCTGTTGTTTTTCCAATAAAGCAACAGTCAGACTGTTTTCACCCGTAGCGCTGACTCCGCCTCCCATCCTTTGAATGAAACTTATTACAAAAACGTGTGAGTACAACCAGCAGAGTACAGTAGCGATCCACTATACGAACTTGAGACTTTAGCTACATAGAATCATTGAAAATACACGTTAGTATAATACTATATACGTCCAAATAACGTTGTTTATTGAGTTAGGGCGAGCGATTGATTATCCAGTGTGTTGAGATGGGGTCCGGCTACCGATCGCGAGTGCCCGGACGGATTATGGATGAGCACTTCCTGTTTGGCGCGCCCCTCCCTCTTGACCGATGTGCCGATCGGCCACCGGATGGCGCTCTTGAACCGTTAGACAGTTGAGTGGAGCTCACCAGTACATCTCATGTCTCCGGAGGAGAAATATGATTTCGATCACAGATTTTTGAATTATTGATATCAAAGACGAGTTACGGCGTCTTCGGCAGAATGAGCATGGC
The DNA here is from genome assembly GCF_963971535.1 of Notolepis coatsorum. Lineage (NCBI taxonomy): Eukaryota > Metazoa > Chordata > Actinopteri > Aulopiformes > Paralepididae > Notolepis > Notolepis coatsorum. Next base: position 166,495,921 of record NC_140165.1, on the reverse strand, counting down.
TAGGAATGACGTCTAAACACGTCATCAGCGATTAAAGTGTTAATGTAACAGCTAATCAAATGTAAATGTTGCAAACTCCCATCTTAACGTTATTATATGATAGATCTGCTGTAGCAGAAACAAAACACGACTCAGTCAGCTTCACTGAGTACATCCAACTGTTGAAACTGCCAACACAAACCCAAAAACAGTTTAACCTATTGGTAAACAAACGTATTGTTGAAAATATACACTATGACTGCTGTTGTGAGTGACATTGTTTGGGATCTTATACTGTAGTTTACATTTGAAAAAGAAAACGAACTCAGTCACTCGGTAAATCAATTCAATTGGAGTCTCTTTAAACAGCGGCAACACAAACCCAATAACCTATTGGTAAACAAACGTATTGTTGAAAATATACACTATGACTGCTGTTGTGACAGTGTTTAGGATCTTATTTAGTAGTTTAAACTCACATTCAATCGTTAGTTTGCTGCTATTCGAAAGGCAACAGGTTCATGCTTCCACGTTCGCGTTTCAAAACACAACTCATGAGTAAATCCAAATGTTGAAAGAGTGCCAACACAAACCCAAAAACAGTTTAACCTATTGGTAAACAAACATATTGTTGAAAATATACACTATGACTGCTGTTGTGACTAGGGATGTCCGATATTATCGGCCGACCGATATTATCGGCCGATATCGGCAGTAAAATGTGATATCGGAAAATATCGGTATCGGTTTAAAAGCAAAAAAAAACAATAACAATATTTGTTATATATATATCCAGTGAAATTATTAGTTACCTGAAATTATTCAGTTTTTTGGACGGGGAAACCCTGCATATATCGGTATCGGTTGATATCGGTTGATATCGGTATCGGAAATTAAGAGTTGGACAATATCGGAATATCGGTATCGGTAAAAAAGCCAATATCGAGCATCCCTAGTTGTGACATTAATAATAATAATACATCTATTTTATATAGCGCTTTTCCAGGTGCTCAAAGACGCTTCACATGGGCAGGAGAGACAAACTATGGCAAAACAAAAAAACAGAACAAAACAGAACAAAAATAATACATGACAAAATAAAATAAAACCGACAGAATTAGAGGTCAAAAGCAAGATTGAAAAGGTGGGTTTTGAGGGCTGATTTAAAATATGTCAGGGTGTTTGCATCACGGATATGGCTGGGGAGGGCATTCCAGAGGGAGGGGGCAGCAGCAGCAAAGGCCCTGTCACCCCAGGTCCGGAGCTTGGTCGTGGGAGGTGTTAGGAGGTTGGCATCTGCAGACCTAAGGCGACGGGTGGGCGTGTGACGGTGGAGGAGGTCGGACAGGTAGGGAGGGGCAAGGTTGTTGAGGGCTTTAAATGTGATGAGTAGTATTTTAAAATGTATCCTGTATTTGATTGGAAGCCAGTGGAGGTCGTGGAGGACAGGGGTGATGTGATCAGAGCGACGGGTGGAGGTGAGCATGCGGGCAGCAGAGTTTTGGACATATTGGAGTTTATTGAGAATAGTGTTTGGTGAGCCATAGAGGATGCTGTTGCAGTAATCTAGTCTTGATGATATGAATGCATGAACCAGTGTTTCAGCAGCGGAGAGTGATAGGGAGGGGCGAAGACGAGCAATGTTCCGGAGGTGATAGAAGGCAGATTTGGTTATGTGGTTCACATGAGGGAGGAAAGAAAGGGTGGAGTCCAGGATGATGCCAAGGTTACGGACGTGAGTGGAGGGGGTGACAATGGTACCATCAATATTTAGGGTGAAATCCTGGGTGTGGCTGGTGAGGGATTTTGGACCGATAATGATGATTTCTGATTTATTGCAGTTTAATTTGAGAAAGTTATTTTGCATCCATGTTTTGATGTCTGTGAGGCAGGTGCTGAGGGTGGAGAGAGTGGCTGGAGTGATAGTCTTGGTGGAGAGGTAGAGCTGAGTGTCGTCTGCATAACAGTGAAAACGCAGGCCATGTTGGCAGAGAATCAGACCAAGTGGAAGGATGTAGAGGATGAAGAGCAGGGGACCAAGTACTGAGCCTTGGGGGACACCATGAGTGATGGGGGCAGTGGGGGATTTGCAGTTGTTGATAGAGATGAATTGGTGCCTGTGTGAGAGGTATGATTGGAGCAAGGTGAGGGGGATTCCGGAGATGCCAACGGAGGACTGGAGACGAGTGATGAGGATGGGGTGACTGATGGTGTCAAAAGCAGCGCTGAGGTCTAGGAGAATGAGGATGGAGAGGGAACCAGAGTCGGCAGAGAGGAGTATGTCGTTGGTGACCTTTAGAAGAGCAGTTTCGGTGCTATGTTTGGTGCGGAATCCGGATTGAAATGTATCATAAAGGTTATTGTTGTCGAGGTAGGATTTTAATTGGGAGGCAATGGCTCGCTCAATTATTTTTGAGAGGAAGGGGAGGTTGGAAATGGGGCGGAAATTATCAAGGGTTTCAGGGTTGAGACCGGGTTTTTTTTAGTAGGGGGGTGACAGAAGCAATTTTGAGGGCGGGGGGAAATAGGCCAGTGGTCAGAGAGGTGTTTACAATGGAGGTGATTAGGGGAGAAAGGGCAGGGAGACAAGCCTTGACTAGGATGGAGGGGATAGGGTCCAGGATGCAGGTAGAAGTTTTCATTGTTTAAGATATTATTGACTAGTTTACATTTGAAAAATAAACACAACTCCAGCTGCAAAACAAATTAATGAATTGTTAAGGAATTCTAAAACCTTCTCCAGGACCCTGGGCAACTCCAGAACAAGCTATTGAACTCTCTTTTGTAAGGTTAATGGCTGACACAATACTGCTTATTTGTGTATTGTTTTGATTAGCTGCTTTTCCTCAATCAAAAATAATGCCAGAGCAGTTCCTGTAGTGTAGTGGTTATCACGTTCGCCTCACATGCGAAGGCCAAGGTCCCCGGTTCGAAACCGGGCGGGAACTAGCATTTAGTTTCCTACAAAATAAACTAAAAAGGGAAATGTCAATTCAAACTCTATCAAGCAAGTCGGCTGAGTTCCAATTGTTTACAATGGACCTTTCTTGCATGTTTGCACTACATTAGATATTTGTCATTTGTGTTCTTCCTTATGTTTCATTTAGCCTGTCTATTACTCTGAGAATCACGACAACAGGAAAAGGAGGGTTAGGCGACGTGTCCACAGCCAGCTTTTTATGAGTTGCCAGCTCCTTTCTGTCATTCATTTCTATGCTAAAGACGCGACAGGCACGCTCCTTTTCCCAGTGCCGCGCTGCGCGTTTTAGTGCTCTCGGCGGCTAGCGTTTTTGGGCGGAGCGCTCCCAGCGCATAAAGTTGAAAATAGTTCAACTTTTGGAGAGGAGCGCCGCTCATCAAGGTCACTTTTTTCGACCGACCAATCAAAATCGAGCAAGTGGCGGAGCCGCGAGACGCTCTGGAAACACTCTGAGCATGCATATTTTTGATTTTCAAAGTGGTCCGCCTTGAAAAAAACGTTGTCTGTGGAAACGTCGCCTTAAAGGACATTTCCGTTTCATACCATTTTGAAAAATGCTAATTTTTTGAAACTTAAAAAAAAAAAGTTTCTGCAGGAATCGCGCTTTACTGTAATACACAAAACACGTTGTAATTTTTCGGCCTATTTATGAATCGTTTTCAAATAAATGCTAGATTATCGATAGTATATGTGTACTTATGCACGCTATAGAAGCGGGCTGAAAAATCGATTATCTTATTTCCTGATCAGCACGCACACACTCACAGCCACACACACACATATGGGACACGTTGATATAGGTGAAAACAGCTCTGATTATCCCAAGACTGGTCAAATAGATTCCTTACCTCAGATCAGATGTTCTCCAAAAATATTATTACAATTCCTGATCGCCATTTCAAATATCGATCACGTTTATTGATCCAACGCTGTTCTGATGGTGAGCGATGACTGCAATAGGCTCGGATTACATGCCTGACAAGTAAAATGTGGAATCCGAACTCAGACAGATCCCCACTGGTAACGTGAGGCTATACCCTACACACCTGCACATATCTGTACATCCCCTATTTACTCTTACTAGTTACACGCTGCTGGCCAGTACGATGTACTATATATACTGTACATTAATACTACAACTCTGTACATGCATGTCTGATTCGAACTATTACTCAGTAGTACTAATTTATATATTTTATATCCAGTTTAATCACCTACACACAGGCACGTTGGAACTTTAAATCGGTAGGGGGTGCGGCCTTTGAGCCGCCGCGGGGGGGTCGCCAGATGATTTTTTTTTGCAGTCAGGCCACTGAACTTAGAAGCAGGCCAGGCCAGTGTTTCTAGTTGCACCAGCGCAATTGTTAGATAACCTAGGTGGGGAACAACCAGGAGATCACTGCAACTCACACAAGTTGGAGAACTATCTCTCTCTCTCTTGCTCTCACACACACACAAAGGGAGCCGCATGTGATTGGTGGAGGCGAGACCCTTACAAAAAACTGCTAATCATTGACACATGCTAGCCTGTAATAACCCCCCCCAGAAAAATCTACTTTGCATTTGATATATTGCAAATATATGCCATCACACACACTGGCATTTAAAGGGTTAGAATTATAAAATGAATATGTGGTGTTATGATCAGGGCTGAAGTTGAATAAAATATTGTATTTATCAATTACAAAAAAACTGAAAATCCATAAAAATCTGTGTTGTTGCTAATCATACATATGCTAGCCTGTTTTTTAACAATAATTTGTGATGCCATCACAAACACTGGCATTTAAAGGGTACAAATAAAAAAATTCCTGCACCAGAATGCAGGAAATGAAGTCTTTGTAACAAAAAAAGTCCTGGTGGGGGACCCCCAGACCCCCTGCTTAAAAGGTGGCCTGACTGGGGCTATATTTTGCACTATATTTCCTGGCCTGAATGATTTCCCCAGTCCGGCCCTCGTTAAAAGCCTCCAATGCTTATTAGTGTGTGTGCGTTTGAACGTTTGCATGTTTCAACCATACATTTCCATTTATTAAATTTTTTTTAATAAAAATGATTTTTTATTTTTTTTTTTTATTTCTTTTACCTCCTATAATAGTGGGGGTCGCGGCTCTCTGACACAGTTTTTTTTTGGGTCACTGCCTGAAAAGTTTGGGAACCCCTGGTCTAGCCTGTACCCCCCAGACATGTTGCTGGCCCCGTCAAAACAGTATCCTATCAGCCTCTCCATGAGCAGGTCGAGGCGTAAAAGTATTTTATACACAAAAACAGCGTCTCGGCTGTTGTGTCTGGGCCGGGCATTTTAAAAACCCCAAAAGAAGTTCTGAGCTTCCAAGTTGTCATCGGCGAACTTTATATTACACGAGAATTGTTCTTTTCCAGTGAGTGACATCAGTGGTTCCGTCAGCGCTCAAGCCAAAGAATGGGCTTTTGGATGCTTTGATTTGTCGCTGAATATCATGGGCAAACAGCTGTAAGATTTCGTTTTGGATGTTGTTGGACATCCAGTTGTCTCTCTTTTGGAGCCAATTCTTCAACTCGGGATCAGACTCTGTGCGCACTCTTTCCATCATGAGCTGCCATAACACCCCATCCCTATTTGCATCACCCCTCAGTGGAAGCCCCTGGCGCCCGAGGGGGGGTAGGGAACAGACTCAGTTAACTCTTCAATACCTGATGCTGAGGCTGAACCTGTCGTCTCTGTCTCTCTCTGACGTTTATCAGATTTAGTGGGACTGTCACTGGGACCGGCGGGACGTTTAGAAAATAAATCTGATATTTTTCTTTTCTGCGAGTGAGACATTATGTGCTAGCAAAGTCTGACTAGCTAAAATCGACTGACTGCGCAAGCACTGTATCACAGTAGCTCAGTGGTTCGTGGCGCGTGGGAAGGGCGGGAGACGGGAGGTGAATACAATTAGTTGTTTCACCTGTCATTCAATCAGTCTGTGACAGTCTGTCATCACTCGAAAATCTACTCTGCTGCAATCTTGTCGGTTTTACACGTATGATTGTGTACGTACAGTAGTGTAATGAATGAATGAATTTAACAGATTGGAGAATGGTTACAATACAGTACGGCTCAATACACACAATATTAAAATGATGAAGTGCTTTGAGCAGGATAAACTTATAATATACAGTGTTACAGTTATACAGTTACAGTATATAATATACAAATATATAAATACTGTCATAAAAAAAAACATTAAAAAAAAAAATAAAAAAAATTATATATATTTTTTTATTTTTTATTCTTTGCAATAACTGGGGGGGGGGGGGAGTGCTGCCGCACCCCCTCTTCCAACGTGCCTGCCTACACATTGTATATTACAGTATTGCACTCTACGGTTATGTGCACTCTGGGTGGATGCCAAACTTATTTTCGTTGTACTGCACTTGTGCTGTATGATGACAATATATTTTTATCTGAGCTAATTTAATAATTTTACAGGTTGGTAAAATGTCCATCATCGTATTAAATAGCCTCTACCGTATATATCATATTATTATTGATGCAGAAGATGCTCTGAATATCCGAGAGGCATATTGTATGCATCATGTTTGTTGGCCGCTGAGTATTATGTGACTCAAAAAAAAAAAAAAAATACTATTTACCAGTCATATGCAGGGAGAAACTATAAAATATATTGTTTATTTATTATATTTTATCGTTTCCATGGGTCGCCTGTCTGAATCCCATAGCCTGTATGGGGGACCCTGATGTAAACAAGACGAACGTTTTTCTCTGGTCTGCATCCAGACCAGGCTGCAGAAACAAATTAGTGGGGGGGCATAAAATGTTCTCGGGGGGGCACAATGGTTTTTCAACACAGGTTCCCTTTTATATGTTTCAGCTGGGACAGCGGCGCTGTGGCTTGCTTGGCGCTGCCCACGGTGCTGAACTAAACAGCAGAGAGGCAATTGAAAAATTAAATGTCTCTCTATTTTAAGTACAAACAGAGTCTCAAGCGAACGCCGGTGGTCTCGCGAGAGGTTAAGCGTTGGGCCGTGACGTCAGTGGAGTCACTCCAAGCAGTGCTGGGAAGCACAGAATGGAGTGTATTCCGTGATAACACAGCCAATATTAACGAATACACCGAAACGGTGATTGACTATGTCTGTACTCAGGTAGAAGTAATAATCCCCACCACCAAAATTAATATCTACCCAAATCAAAAGCCCTGGGTAGACAAATCCGTCCGTGAGGCTCTGAAAGTGCGCACATCAGCATACAACACCGGGCTGGTGACAGGCAACATGGAAGAACACAAGATGGCAAGATACAACGTCAGGAGAGCAGTAATAGAGGCAAAACGGCGTTACAGGGATAAAGTTGAACTTCAGTTTGAACAGGCTGACTCTAGAGGCATGTGGCAGGGCCTCAGAACAATGACAGACTACAAAGGAACCCCCCTCAAACTGAACAGTGACATCTCCTTAGCAAATGATCTCAACTCCTTCTATGCGAGGTTTGAGGCTGTGAACAACAACACCAGCCTACAAACCACGGCAATGGGGGGGGGGGGGGGTCTGCTGATGGAGACTCAGTGTTCAGGGTAACAGAGCATGAGGTGAGACGGATCTTTAAAAAAGTGGATATCAGGAAGGCAGCAGGACCGGACGGCATCCCCGGCCGCGTCCTAAAAGTCTGTGCCGACCAACTGGCCCCGGTATTCACTGACATCTTCAACCTGTCCTTGGAACAGGCCGTCATCCCCACCTGTCTGAAGAAGTCCACCATCATCCCTGTACCCAAAAAATCTACGCCCGCTTGCCTCAACGACTACCGCCCTGTAGCCCTCACCTCCATAGCCATGAAGTGCTTTGAGAAGCTAGTGAAGGGCTACATCTGTTCCTCCCTCCCCATCAACCTGGACCCTCTGCAATTTGCATATCGCCCCAACAGGTCCACGGAGGACGCCATAGCCCATGTGCTGCACACAGCAGCATCACATCTGGACAAGAGGCAGGGGAACTATGTGAGAATGCTGTTCATCGACTACAGCTCAGCATTCAATACCATAGTCCCCTCCAAACTCATAGCCAAGCTCAGGGACCTGGGCTTGAACTATGACCTGTGCCAGTGGGTCCTGGACTTCCTGACGGGCAGACCCCAGGTGGTAAGAGCCGGCAACTGCACCTCCTCATCCATCACGCTCAACATAGGGGCCCCCCAGGGCTGTGTTCTGAGCCCCCTCCTCTACTCCCTGTACACACATGACTGCGTAGCACAGCGGAACAACAACACCATCATCAAATTTGCTGATGACACAGTAGTGGTGGGCCTGATCTCTGCCAACGACGAAAGGGCCTACCTGGAAGAGGTAGAGAACCTGTCACAGTGGTGTCAGGAGAACTGCCTCTCCCTGAACGTCAGCAAAACAAAAGAGATGATTGTGGACTTCAGGAGGTCGGGGGTCAAGGACTACAGCCCCCTCAGCATCGACGGGGAACCAGTTGAGAGAGTGAACAGTTTCAAGTACCTCGGAGCCCACATATCCGAGGACTTGACATGGACCACACACATTGACAGTGTTGTGAAGAAGGCACGACAACGCCTCTACTTCCTCAGGCGCCTAAGGAAGTTCCAAGTCAGTCAGAAGATCCTTAGGAACTTCTACTCATGTACAATAGAGAGCATCCTGACCGGCAACATCACCTCCTGGTTTGGGAATAGCACTGCAAAAGACCGTAGCAGACTACAAAGAGTGACACGTTCAGCCGAACGCACAATTAGAGGGGGGCTTCCCACCCTCCAGAACATTTACAACAAGCGGTGCAAGGGGAAGGCTAAGAGAATTATTAAGGACTCGAGCCACCCGAACAACTGCCTCTTTGAACTGCTGCCGTCAGGCAAGCGATACCGGAGTCTTATGGCGAGCACAGAAAGACTCAGAAGGAGCTTCTATCCCCAGGCCATCAGGCTGCTAAACGAACAATAATCGCTAAACGAACAATAATCACTATGCAACAACCATCAAATGCACACAGCACACACACCCACACGCACACACTCACTCAAACAAACAACACACTGCAGCACCCACTCTCCACACTTTAGATCACACAAACACACTTACACTTTATATTTATTGATAAAGGATTTGCACTACAACTCGTACACCTACTGTGAATTGTACCTAAACTGCACCTCGTCCATTTATGCCTTGCACTATATAGTATTGTATATTAGTACACTGCACAGTATTGTATATTGGATGGTAACTACGTCTACGAACATTGTACATATGTCTAAACTGAACACTGTGACCTCTTTTTTTACTTCTAATTTTTACTATTTTTACTATGTTTTTATTTCATACTTATCTTGTCATGCACAGTCTCTGGAGCGCAACAGTAAGAAGCATTTTGTACAAAAGTATTCTGTACTTCTGTATGACAACTATTAAAGAAACTTGAAACTTGAACTTGAAGAACATTCACTTATACAAAAACAGACTGAACGGATATATATAACAGACCTGCTGGGGCAGCGGACTGAGAGCAGGGGACACAAACAGGCTGGATAAGATGGTCAGGAAGGCCAGTAGCGTGATTGGGGTGGAGCTGGACTCTAGCGATGGTGGCGGAGAGGAGGAACCTTGCTAAGCAACCCCTCCCACCCACTATACACAGACTTGGCTGACAGGAGGAGCATGTTATAGGCTCACACTACCTAAATGCAGCACTGAACGGCACAGGAAGTCCTTCATTCCGACAGCCATCAGACTATACAATGCATCACTGTGCCTCACTGCATCACTGAGCACAGAGTGACAGTTACCATCTTCCTGGGCCCTCATGCATCAACGTGGACGTAGAACTTGACCTACTTCCACACGTAAGCACGGAATGTAGAACTAGCGCACGCACAGGGAAGTCGGCATTCATCACACTTGCGTACGCAGGCTCTACGCACACCTGTCATGATGAATACCACTTTGTTCTACCGTCAATGCTCGTGCATGATTATCCATATATGGTCATGAAAATGAGGAAACACCCCCCATGGGATGTGAAATAATGGACCGACCCGTTAGAAACTCCACGGAGAATTCACTGCTGTCGAACCAAGAAGACACTATCGCGTATTATGGGATAAATAATAAAAGGCAGACTTGTAAACGGTGATGTCAGATATCAACGGCTCCCTAAGACCATTGCTGCAATTCTGCCTGGACAGCTCAAAATACTAATAAAGACCGTTCGTTGACCACTGTTTGGCGTTGGTTGTGTGTCATTATAACCGTGCTGTAATATGAATGCCTTTATTAGTTGTGTTCGATTGGCTATATGATTTTTAGATGCATCTATTTCGTTGTCGGCTAATAAAGACCGCGCTGGAATATGACTGCCTTTTCCCGTGTTGTTTGATTAATACCCCAGGGATTAAAGTTCTCCTCAATTTTATTCCAAATTGCGATGGATCTCCCGTCAATTTTCTACCTGCTGCATATGATTTCTAGAGGCATACTACAATCTATTTTGATGTCAGTATTGGGTAGCCTATATAAACAATAATACGAGAGCATATACAAGAACAATGAATCTCACTGCATGTATGTAGCCTGCCTTTCAATACATGAACTTGAATTCCATCATGTTTGTGTGCGGGACTCACAAGGCTGTAGTCACAATGGGTGGTACCGGTACAGTAATAATAACAGTCCACACAATATCACGCGATCCATGCCATAGCCTATGTTCTATTAGGACATGATCTGTGGGGTGTGGGAAGATGAACAGCGATGAGATGGAGGGTTCCCCCTCTTGGGGGGGCCCTCCAAGAGAGGAGATGATGTTTGTATTGTGATTGTATGACAAGAGGAGCAGAGAAGAAGGAGACAGAGACGGTAGAAATGTGTTTTGAAGATGAGAAGAAGAAGAAGAGGAGTGTAAACTTTCTCAAGTGTGGGCGAAGCAAGAATTGTGGAGGGCAGTAATACGCCACGATGCGTCTACACTGCCGGAAATTCAAATAAGAAGAAGAAGAAGACATGATCTGTGACGACAAATGTTCTAGAATGTTTGATTAAGATATCATACTCTGACAGCATGCCTATGAGCAACAAAAACGCGAACTTGAATCCCATCATATACATAGTCTGTCCACTATAGTGTCATTGCAATGCGTTTTCTATTCTTTCTTATACAGTAAAAAGGGGGAAGAACACTATATTCATATGACTTGTATTCTGCTTACAGCTTCGAAGTTCCACTTGTTTCGTTTAACGTAAAGCCTTTTAAATATAATCAAAACGTTCCCGTGTTTCTGCGGTCTGCGCAGAATAATAACGAGTTGAGCTTTATGATTTATGATGAATTGAAAATGGGGGACCCTGATGTAAACAAGACGAAAGTTGGTCTGCATCCCCAATCAACAATTGTATGTACTGAGCTGTACTGTACTGTACCCATTCTGCACTCTGTTAATAAACTTTTCAATCAATCAATCAATCAAGCTACGCGGAGCGCAGTCAGTCAGTACACCCCGTATATTCCGATAACGCTATATAAACCATGCTGCATTCATTCTGAGAGAAAGATCTATTATTCCAAATGCTATTTATAGGGTTTTGACCATAATTACACTACTGTTGCTATTTTACAATGAACTATAATGAACTACGGTTCGTACAGAACGTGCCAGTGTTATTATGCACAGAAGCTCATTTCCTTGTTGTAATAATATATTCTACCACTGGGCGCTAGGTACGCCAGGTCTGAACTGTGCGTAGATGTAAGCACGAAGTCAAGTTCAAGTTCAAATTGATGAATCCCACTCTTTGCTTAGAAATGATCGTACGCACAGGGTAAGCACAGATCTGTGCGTAGAACACGTTGATGCATGAGGGCCCTGGACTCTTACTTTTTAAACAGCACTGTGCAATATTACACCTATAGACTTCAGTATATTTTTACTTCATTTATTTACTGTATATTTTATTCTATTTTTATTCTATTTCATTTTATTCTATTCTTAGGCCATTTGTTTTGTTATTCTTATTCGTGACTTGTTCTGTCTAAATGTTTAATGTTGAGTGATTTGCAGTGTAAAATTTCCCTCAGGATAATACATTTCTATTCTATTCTATATTTTTGAAAAGTCTCCATTTATTCAACACTTCTGAATTCACTGAAAACTGCGTTTGGGGACAGAGTGAAATCTTCTTAAAACACTGCCCCTCCACTCATTCCTGAACTTTTTTGTTAAGTCCTTCTCAAATGCCAACTGAATTAAATTGGCCTTGCGTCGATGAAGCATACTAAGGCGATGTTCTGTAAAGACGTTCTTGAGAGTAGAAAACTAATTCTCACAGAGTGCCGTGCTAGCTTCAGTAGTGTTGTTGTTGTTGTTGTTGTTGTTGTTGTTGTTGTTGTTGTTGTTGTTGTTGTTGTTGTTGTTGTTGTTGTTGTTGTTGTTGTTGTTGTTGTTGACATCAGTGCCCACTAGGGCTGTCCACGACTAAGGATTTGGATAGTTGACTTTGATTGACAAAAAAAAAAGAAAAAAAAAGAATTTACCAGGGTGGGCACAACTGACTCTGTGGGCGGGCCCGGCCCCCTAATGCCCGCCCATGGCGCCGGGTATTCCCCTTAACAATTGTGTATTGTACCCAGGGGTGCAGTGCTGGGCAAACGCGGTCAAACGGCGTTTGGCCTTCGTCACTGAGGCCGAAGTGCGCGCATCCTATTATTATGCAAAGTCTAGGTGATAAAATGACTCGTCGCGCCACTTATCACCTAGACTTTGCATAATAATAGGATACCGACAACCAAATACAAGCCCTGTAGGTGTGGTGGGGGGTTGCTTGATCTCCCGACTTCACTGGAAGGATGAGACAAGGTGTATCATCTGTTTTGTGCACAACAGAGGGAACATGTATGCGCGTGCGCGGGCGTTTGGCCTTCGCCCATATTACGACTGCACCCCTGATTGTACCCATTCTGCAATCTGTTAATAAAGTTTTCAATCAATCAATCAATCAATTAATGTACACTGTTGCGTGTACTAAGTTACAAACGAAGTACCTACCTTCCTCAATAGCAAATAAAAACTAAAAATAATTAAAGTTAAACTTACCTCCATCCAACGCCGAGCCTCGTTGAACGCGTCTATACGCCACTCCATCACACTGTTAAAACTCACTCTGAGGGGGACAATGGTTGAAGGTGCCAATCGCTTTATTAGGACACCCAACGCGCTACAATGAATAAATCAATTAATGAAACATACAGTGATGAACTGGCCTCAGCTTGGCTTTTGACCAATTTGGACATCATTAATTAATTAAAAGCCTCTGTCGAGTTGCAGTGTTAGACTCCGTACTATGGACGAATTATGATAATGGTTTAAATTCCCCGTTTGAACTGGAGTTTGCACCACAGCAGCACAAGTTAACAGGCAAAAGTGCATGTAGTTCTGTATCACTCTAGCTCCCGCTCTGCGTCTCATGCATATATCTCGCTTCAGCATATATACACTGAATAATTTCACAAATGTACCTTTAAATGCCAGCATTCATCTGGCCACACCCCCATCCGCTTACCTATATAAGCAGGGATGGTGCCACACACTCATCTCCTTCTCAAATTTCATCACAAGCAACGTGTTGCTATATGCCCACTTGACGTGGAGAAAAATATTGACTGGAAAAGCAATGTTTACGAGGAAGAAAGAACAAGGAGATACGTTGACATCATATCTTTATTTTCTCTCTCACTATTTTCGAGAAAATACGGCGATGTTGTCTTCGTCACTGGAGTGTCTGGAAGATGGTGATCATTCTAAAACCCTCCACCGGTTTTCGTATTGGGAGCACGCCGCTGCATGCTTCTCAACTGCAGTTCCTTGCTGTGTTGGTTGGGGTGAAACCTTTCAGGCCACAGCTGAACTGTAGGACGCGCCGCTGTTGTGAGAAGCGGTGGGTTTCAGGTTGGGTGAGTACTGTTGCTGGCAGGCTTCACTTGTCTGTTAGTGCTATGGGGGCGAATTGACAATGTTTATGAAAACCGGCCCCAGGCTAGGGTCCTTTGTTCAGCCTCCTAGGCGACAGAAGACCTTGGTCTGAAGACCATTATAGTTTAACTAGTGGGCCGCGACCATTAAAACTGGTGATCCCTGTGTTTTCTGGACGAGTGGGTATCTCTCTGTCACCGTGTAGCCCCTTCTTTCATATCCAAATGAGAGTATTCCTTCACGAGGAGATATGTGCATAGATGTTCGATAGCGGAAGATCGATGTTCAAGTCAGCTACACAGGCCAGTTTGGTATTGTGCTGGCTCCGTCGGGTGTTGGTAAAATCACCGTTGTAAAGCTTTCTTTTTCTCTTCTCATCTTGTTTCTCTTTTCTCTTAAAAAGTGAGGAGGGTTTCAGAACGGCGGCCTGTCTGGGTGAGTGTTATATCATTGTGTACAAGTTCAGGTGATAGCTGCTTAGCTTACGGTTAGCCAGTCAGCTGTTAGCTGCGGCGTTAGCCTGCTGGGATCACTGCGTGGCCTACAGAGGTTGGGCCTACTGTTAGCCAGTCGGCTGTTAGCTGCGGCGCTAGCCTGTTGTGATCACTAGGAAACGTTAGCTTGCTGCTATCGGCCAGGGCCCAGCGCGGGGTTGCTCCGGCTACTCGCGCGCCGCCGCGAGCTCCCCTCTGGTCGCGTGCGCCGTTCGCTCGGCGTCTCGCGAGCAGGGGCAGTAGCGACCGACGGTTGGAGCGGCCGTTAGCTTAATGCTACTCTGTTGAACGTGCTTTCATTATAACATGTTTTACACTCTTGACTACGACGTCATCTTTGACAGGGGATGTTCGTCGACCCTGCCCTGAGCCAGGACGGCAAGGATTGCGTCAACAAAGGGGACCGTAGCGACGGGTGGAGCGGCGACGCTGCCCAGATCGAACAACACAGGATGGCTGTGTTTTCTACGGTGTCTTGAGACTGCACTTCGCTGATCTACGCTCCGGGTAGGACAAAGGTTTGGCCAGACCTTATACGCGTCTTCTGGCTTTACCTTCTACATGTTTTGTAAATAACGCTGTTTTCCAAAAACGTGTGTTGCTGCAATACATTTGGGATATGACGCGAGTTTTGTGTGAACTGTCTTGTCACTGGTAATTAGCTTCTCCGGGCAAATCGGGTTGTTGTTACAGATGTGAAAATGATCTGGTTGTTGTGTGAGAAACATCATGTGTGTTTATATGTACCGTGTACTCACAACTAAGGTAACTAACCTATGAAGCTATGCTTAGTGACAAATGAGTGAAATAATATTCTTTTCTCAGCCTGTGATGACAATGAACAGTGTGTTCACATATTAACAGGTTTCCTGTTTTAACTGGCCGTATTAAGGGTAAAGTAGGAGGATTGTGTTTTCCCCCGGTTCCCTGGGGACTTTTTCATCCTCCTATCAGACATGTTGTTGCACTACATTGTGTCTTTGTGTGGTAGGGATGCGATGTAACCCTTAGCTTGATTGCTGAGGTTGTGCTATGACTGCTGGAGAAACTTTATTTTCCTAAAAGAAAAGATTGTTTGGTCGCTGACGTGTGTGCTTAGCAAGGCCTGTGGCCGATACTAATCGAGAATTATGTATTCTCTCATTATGAAAAACGGCGTTCCTCTGTAGAGTGTTTTTGCCATTTTTTGTAGGTGATGATGGGTTGTGTGTGTCATGTGACCTACAACTGGGTTGGACTGGCCACAGAAGCACATGTGTATGTTGGACCGGGGCTCTTAGAGAGCCCTCTCTATTCTGTGTTTTTTCCTTAGTAAAAATCAGATAGCAGGTTAGCTCATGCGCTGTGTGAAGCTGTCAAACGCTTCATAGAGCTGACTATGACTGTCATATTCTCTTTTTGTCATTACATCGTATCATGGGTGTGGGGTCGTAAAGGGGTGAACTGGTAACCTTTCCTCTCCCCCTTGTTTCTGTTGGTCAGGGGTACACCCCCTGTCCTTCAAGGTTCCTGTCACGTTGCGGTTCGGCACGTTACGGGGTGAGGGGGGGGGGGGGGAGTTTCCTGGTCCCACGGCCTGGAATATTGGGCGTGTGCACCGCAGAAATTCCCCCGCCATAGAGTACGTCACTGTGCGCGTCTCTGTTGGTAGGACTTCCGTGTGCTGTTCAGGTCCATGTGATGGATCTGTTTCGGGGGGGTGGTCAGGGCTCCTCCTCACCAAGCGCCTATTCGGGCCTTCTGTGAGTTCGGACTCCTCCTTCCATGTGAGGGAGCCTCCATCAGAGTACAGAGCCTTCCTCCTCAGATTGTCAAAGTGAGTGGATCCTCTAGAAGGTGTCCTATTCTATTGTGTATGTATTCGATTCAATTCGATTATTGAGTGTGTATGGTTTCAGTGCCTCTTCCCCGGAGAGCCCTAAAAACCAATTTTTTACATGGCTCAAGGTGCAATATATTCTTTTCAATCTGTACAGCTCGCGTGGGAAGTCTCTCTGGGGATTCCCGTCTCCTTCCTATGGGAGGGTGGTGGGATGTAAAAATGTGAATTTTTTTTACCCCCGGCTGTGTAGATTGGGATACATACTGTTGGTGCTTCCTTCTTTTCTATTCAAAAAGTGTTGGAGTTAGGAAGTGTCACACCCCTCTTGTCGTTCCCCTGGGCGCCTTGGGGATTCAATGACAGGTCTAAATAGCCTGTTCATTGATGTGGGTGTGTCCCGACGCACGTATAGTGCTAGCTCGCTGTAAACAGGCGACTGACTGGCACGCCTTGGTTGCTTGGGGTTAAAACAGCATTTTTATAATGCAACTGGGATGGGTTTTTTTCCTCTTCCGACGACCACATCCCACGACCTGGGTTGGTTATCGACGGATTCTCGTTCATGTCTGGGGGATGATGACGGAATGGATCTGAACATATGTAGAGGGGTCTCACGCCCTGGGGGTGGGCCACCAGGCGCGGTTCGTCCGAACGTCTGGGTGGCGCCTTCTTTTCATGTTAAGATCGACGCGCATATCTGCCCTTTCTCCTGGAGTAGGCGTGGTTAGGGCATGGGACTGGTTCTGGTCACGCTGGTCCGGATCAGTTGAACCCGTTGTCCGCCGGGGATGCAGATCTGCTGTTCTGGTACCCTGAGGGACTTGGGCTTTTTTCAGGGGGAAAAATGCCAGGTCGGTCCGGGTGTCACAGGGTTAAGCGCTATGGAGACCCTGGTTGGGTAAATTTTTTACTCGGCACTGTCGTAATGGCTTACGGCCCTGCCAACTTGTACACGCTCGATCTCGTCGCATCTCGGCCGCTACACAGGTTGGTCCTGGTTAGTACTTGGTTGGGAGACCGCCTGGGAATACCAAGTACGGTGTGCTTAGGGGCGGGTTCTCCATTCTTTTTCGCTCCTCTCTCACGCATGGCGAAGAGGGGCCTGTTGGGGTGGTCTTTGACCTCCTCTGGTGACCCTGTGCTTCCCGTATCGCCAGGCCCGGTCCGAAGTAATGTTTCGTCGACCCGTAGGCCTGGGTTAACCCTTTTTTGAAAACTGAAACACTTGTACTGCGGTATAGCCGGTGTATACCCGCAGGTGTGTTTTGGAGTTTTTTCTTGAGGGGTTATAGGAACAACCGCCGCATTGGGTAACACCAAGGTGGTTGATTCCCTGGTGTGTTGGAGCAGTGTCAACTCCCGGGTTTACCGGTTGAGGGTGCCCCTGCACGTTCATGACGTCTGCCAATCGTGTCAGCCTTCTCTGCCTCAACCCCTCTGGGTGGGGTTTTTTAAATGGAGGCTTGGTCATGCAACAACGCCAGCATACGCCCCTTCCGCCGGGGCGGCTGTGTTCAGCTGTCCCCTCTGGCGCCTGTCTCGTCCGCAGTCTCCAGGCTAGGGTTAACAGCCTGTTGCCTGGTTTTTCCCCGGTGCGCTGCCTGCTTCCGTTGGTTAACCTTTTTGTGTGCTTACGGCCATGCTGACTGCCTGTTCTGCAGGGTCAGTGTGCCAGGCGGTGTTCTATTGGGGGGACAGGGCCCGCTCGGCTGAGGGGCCTTTGTCCGAATACGCTGGCGATGTGGGGGGCGGGGTCACTAAGTGCCCACCTGGTGGGGTCTTGATGCTGGCATCGTGGACCTCTCCGGGCCCCCGTTCCAGTGGGTCCAGTCCCTTTGGTGGGTCTGGGTCTTCCTTCGCGCTCCGCTGCTACGGCCTTGCCACGGGGTTGGGTTTGCCCTTGACCCCGTGATTCTGGGGGCAGTAACGAGGTTGTTCCTCCGTTCGTTCCCGGGTGGCATGCGGGTTGTGCATGTGTGTAGTCGTGGGGTCAAGCCACGGTCTGCTCACCCTGTGCGTTGAGTTGCTTGAGTGCCTCTTCGCACGGTCGGGTCCGTCGCCCTCCCGTGAAGCCACCAATAGGGGGGGTGCCCTCCATTAGGGTGGGTCGGGGGGGCTCGGCCCTCCCTGATCTGATGGCTGTGGGGGGCCTCAGCGGGGTGTATTTGTCGAGCTTCTAGCTCCCGCTCAGCTCCTATTATGCATGAGACGCAGAGCGGGAGCTAGAGTGATACAGAACGTTAGGTTATGAATATAACCAAGTTCTGTTAACACTAGTGAACGCTCTGCGTCTAGACGCCGCTGCGGCCCTTGATTTTTCATTGTGGTGAAATTTGTTGGGAAGGAGATGAGTGTGTGGCACCATCCCTGCTTATATAGGTAAGCGGATGGGGGTGTGGCCAGATGAATGCTGGCATTTAAAGGTACATTTGTGAAATTATTCAGTGTATATATGCTGAAGCGAGATATATGCATGAGACGCAGAGCGTTCACTAGTGTTAACAGAACTTGGTTATATTCATAACCTAACGTTCAGTCGTGGCCGTGGGTGTTGTGGGCGGTGTATTTAATTGACTAATTCTCCGCCCACTCAATTTATCTCTCTGCACCACCTCCACGTTGTTTGAAGTTTGGGGCATGTTCAGAAAAATGCAGTAGGAGGCCCTCTAGTGGCCAAATGTGTGCATGAGCATTCTTACGGTGTTAGTTTCAATTAGATTCAAATGTACCGGTATTGTCATTATACAGCACAACGCACAAGTACAGTACAACGAAAATAAGTTTGCAACCAGAGTACAAATGTAAAAGTAAAGTGCAGTAGTAATATACAATGAATGGATCAAAGATTATGAATTTAAAATGGGGGACCCTGATGTAAACAAGACGAAAGTCTTTCTCTGGTCTATTGTGTGTATTGAGTTGTACTGTACTGTACCCATTCTGCAATCTGTTAAATAAAGGTTTCATTCATTCATTCATTCATTCATTCATTCATTCATTCATTCATGAACTGGATATAAATTAAATAAATGTAGTAGTGCTAATCAGATGTACAGAGTTGTAGTATTATTATGTACAGTGATACAGGTATAATCATAATTATTGTATTCCAGCTGTGAGCTGGTGACTGAAGGGTGGCTGATATTACATCTGCGGTGCCCACCACCCTGCCTAAGTGCCCTTGAGCAAGGCACTGAACCCCAAAAACTATCCAGGGGCGCTGCACTGTAGGTGACCCTACACTATAACATAATAATATATAATAATGCAGGATTTAGGAAGTCTTTATTTGGCATGCAAACGACACACACATGCGATGGGCGGCACACACACACAGGAACACACACATGCAATTTATTGGGTCGCCGATGCGATTGAGTCTCTGCACTTGACCCATCCCGTCGTCCTTCCCCCCACGGGCAGCCGGGAGCAGATAGGGCGTCAACGTGGGCCGCGCCCCGGGGACCAATCCAAGTGCTCCTGCCCGTCTTTGTCAGGGACGCCACAGCGTTAGCGATCTGTTGTTGTGCATGTTTTTCCATTGGGTTTATCACGGGGCACGGGGAGAACATGCAAACTCCACACAGAAAGGCCTGGGAGATACCCCACCTGGGTAACTGGCATCGCGGAAGTGTTAACTGTGAGGCGACAATGTTAACCACCTCTCTGATGAGATGCATAAAATTATGTGTGGGGGACTAGGAGGGATATGAGGACTGTGTGTATGTGTAACTAGGAGGGATATGATGACTGTGTGTATGTGTAACTAGGAGGGATATGAGGACTGTGTGTAATAGGAGGGATACAAGGACTGTGTGTTATGTGTAACTATAAGAGATATGAGGACTGTGTGTATGTGTAACTAGGAGGGATATGAGGACTGTGTGTATGTGTAACTAGGAGGGATATGAGGACTGTGTGTTATGTGTAACTATAAGGGATATGAGGACTGTGTGTATGTGTAACTAGGAGGGATATGAGGACTGTGTGTTATGTGTAACTATAAGGGATATGAGGACTGTGTGTAATAGGAGGGATACAAGGACTGTGTGTTATGTGTAACTATAAGAGATATGAGGACTGTGTGTATGTGTAACTAGGAGGGATATGAGGACTGTGTGTATGTGTAACTAGGAGGGATATGAGGACTGTGTGTTATGTGTAACTATAAGGGATATGAGGACTGTGTGTATGTGTAACTAGGAGGGATATGAGGACTGTGTGTATGTGTAACTAGGAGGGATATGAGGACTGTGTGTATGTGTAACTAGGAGGGATATGAGGAATGTGTGTTATGTGTAACTGTAGCCGGTTTCAGGCCTACTCCTCTGTCGAACGTGCATGTGAAGTTAACAGGCTCGTGATCCATTTCAGCATATTTATTTGACCTGTTAAACAGATATACAAGACAGTGTTATGTCTTGGCCACAAGATGGCGGCCTCAGCTCACAGGCTCCTCGACACCCAGTGGAGACTGCCGTTTTTAATCAAGCATTGAAAATAAAACATTTATAATAAAACAGTACAATAAACCAATACAAAATAAACAATATGGGTCATTCATTTACCTGTTAAACAGATATACAAGACAGTGTTATGTCTTGGCCACAAGATGGCGCCCTCAGCTCACAGGCTGCAGAGAGGAGAATACCAGTCACAATCTATCGGCGCCAGCTCTGTACACCCCTCCCCCTCGTCCATGCTACAAAACCATTTACCATGTGTTCATTCAAAAGATCGTCACACGGTTAAATATCATTACAACAAATGCACAACTGCCCATCATCAATGTAGATACTATTATATACAACTGGTTCATTGCCCAGCAACTTATTTACACATTTAAACCATCATAACGTTCTTTTAGACCAGAAATATATTTACAGATACTGGTTAGACATCTTACCTCCTCGACACCCAGTGGAGACTGCAGCGTGAGGAGGGACGGTCAAAAGGAAATACGTCACTTCGGGAGGAAGTGACAATTTCAAAATAAAATACTTTGAGAATAAAATAATAATAATTGAATTAAAATAAAACGTGAGGGAGGGATTATTTGTGGAATACATAACAGTATATTATATATACCTGCTACATACACCCCCCTGAATTCCACTAAAATCCTGAACCGACAGACATGACACACACTAACAGGGACCTCCAACACACGTCAGAACCGGCACGGGTTTACATGAAGAAACATATCTTCAGAATCAGCTAGAAGCTACCAGTCAAACAGGTTCAGAGAAAACAAAAGGGTGATCTGTCCTATGTTCCTCCTAGAATCGCTTTTCGCCTTACACACCAACCTACCCGGCCTACTTGAATCCCATATCCTACTTGTGAGCACATGCAGTAACACTACTTACAGTGACACATTGCCAGACAAAAGTGTACATAGACTAAACAAATATGCACTAACTGCAGCAACTACAGTACACTGCCCATTGACCTTACATAGCATCGGCTCCTACGGTGTGAGCTAACTGCAGCCGCTACAGTACACTGCCCTGCAAATTCTAACCGCAGTCACTACAGTACACTGCCCATTGACCTTACATAGCATCGGCTCCTACGGTGTGAGCTAACTGCAGCAACTACGGTAACCTGCCCTGCAACCTAAACACTCAGATACAAACACAGGACGTGAAAATCAAGGAGACATGAAATTAAAAAAAAATGTGAGCTCTGCACAAAGCACAGAGTTCCTGTGACATGACAGAGAGTTCCCGACTCTGTATGCTGCAGGGTGCAAAGGCTCTGCACAACGCAGAGAGTTCCAGTGACACAGCAATAAAATTCCAGGCTCTGCTCACTGCCATATAACCATATTCCCAATTATACTATGTACATGTATTTAAACCAATATAAATTTTTTTTTCTTCTTCTTCTTCTTCCTCCGACCTCCGATGATCAAGCTGGCCTTGATCGTCATTGCAATTTTTTTTTATAGTGATCACAGCATTTTTCCAATGGCTCAGCTCTTTTTCTCCTGTGATTCTGACGTCCGCAGCAACCTCCGGTGATCAAGCTGGTGTTGATGCTTCCGTCATCCGGGTCACGGCACCAATGTAGCCGGTTTCAGGCCTACTCCTCTGTCGAACGTGCATGTGAAGTTAACAGGCTCGTGATCCATTTCAGCATATTTATTTCACCTGTTAAACAGATATACAAGACAGTGTTATGTCTTGTTATGTCTTGGCCACAAGATGGCGCCCACAGCTCACAGGCTCCTCGACACCCAGTGGAGACTGCCGTTTTTTAATCAAGCATTGAAAATAAAACATTTATAATAAAACAGTACAATAAACCAATACAAAATAAACAATATGGGTCATTCATTTACCTGTTAAACAGATATACAAGACAGTGTTATGTCTTGTTATGCCTTGGCCACAAGATGGCGCCCTCAGCTCACAGGCTGCAGAGAGGAGAATACCAGTCACAATCTATCGGCGCCAGCTCTGTACACCCCTCCCCCTCGTCCATGCTACAAAACCATTTACCATGTGTTCATTCAAAAGATCGTCACACGGTTAAATATCATTACAACAAATGCACAACTGCCCATCATCAATGTAGATACTATTATATACAACTGGTTCATTGCCCAGCAACTTATTTACACATTTAAACCATCATAACGTTCTTTTAGACCAGAAATATATTTACAGATACTGGTTAGACATCTTACCTCCTCGACACCCAGTGGAGACTGCAGCGTGAGGAGGGACGGTCGAAAGGAAATACGTCACTTCGGGAGGAAGTGACAATTTCAAAATAAAATACTTTGAGAATAAAATAATAATAATTTAATTAAAATAAAACGTGAGGGAGGGATTATTTGTGGAATACATAACAGTATATTATATATACCTTCCACATAACTATGGAGGGATATGAGGACTGTGTATGTGTAACTAGGAGGGATATGAGGACTGTGTGTTATGTGTAACTAAGAGGGATATGAGGACTATGTGTTATGTGTAATTATACAATGGCATGCAAATATCTTGATTCTGATTGGTGGAAACAGTCAAGTTAGCCGTTGTTATTTCGTATAACACACTCCACGTGACCCCAGATCCCTCCCACAACCGAATAACTTTTTTGAATGAGTCCGCCATAGATAGACAAATGGAAGTATGAATAGCCTTTGAACGAATCCTCCAAAAAAGATACAGTCAACTGGAATATGTTAGTTCGTTACACACATGTTGGATTATGTAATTGGTTTGTCATGACCCAGTGTGAAAAAATAATAATAATCGCGGACAAAAAAAAATTAAGAAATTGCCGTAGATTTTTATTTCTTTGTCAGACTTGGAACTTGCATTTCCCAAACTTAGGGTCGCAACCCGTTTTTATTGGGTGTCCAATTGTCAGAGTAAAATGCATAACAATCAGGCACGTTGTAAGGGGGGGGTGTGGCAGCTTCAGTTACTGCACAAAAGTAAAACAGTATTTTTATATACTGTAACATATATAATATAAGTTATAAGTTTATCCTGCTCAAAGCACTTGACTTCACCATTACACTGACACACTTGTAAATAGGTTAATTCTTGTTAGATTGCCCGACTGTATTATTTTCCTCGCTGTGTGAAAAACTACATAACTTTGCGTCTGAGGGGAGTGGCCACTCTCTGTCTCGGGTGTCGGAGAGTAGAAGCACATACATGAGAGAGGAGATGAGGCGCACCAAAATCCATTGCAGGGTGAAAATTTGCTGCAAAACATTAATATCTTTGGAACCGTGTGTGTTAAACACGAAGCGATTTCACTGGATGTCCCGGACACAATGGAAATATGGATATATTCGTAACGAATAATAAAAAAATTTGATCATGCCTAGGGGGGTCTAACGACCCTCGGCTGCGCCTCGGGCCTAACAACCACCCCTAGGCGTGATCTAATTCGTATAACACACTCTGTCGCGTGATGTAATGCTTAACTAGGATATGAGGAATGTGTGTTATTTGTAACTAAGAGGGATATGAGTAATGTGTATATTATGTGCAACTAGTCCATCAGAGACTCCCCTACACTCTCCACCTTCAAAGCTCGCCTCAAAACCCACCTGTTCTCCCTTGCCTTCAACCCCCCTCACCCTTAAACCCCCCCCCCCCCCTCCAACCTGATTGATGTCTGTCTCCAGTATTTTTTGTGCTTTCATGCTGTCTCCCCTGTTCCCCCCATGGTCTCATGTTCCTTTTGTTTTTGTTTCTTTGTTGTTTCTTTGTTTTTGTTTCTTTGCTTTCGTTTCTTTGTTTGTACTCTTGCTCCCGACTACTGTCAGCGACTTCGGGTTACTGAGAAGCGCTATATAAATTAAATGAATTATTATTATTATTGTATGTGTAACTAGGAGGGATATGAGGACTGTGTGTATGTGTAACTAGGAGGGATATGAGGACTGTGTGTTATGTGTAACTAAGAGGGATATGAGGACTGTGTGTTATGTGTAACTAGGAGGGATATGAGGACTGTGTGTATGTGTAACTAGGAGGGATATGAGGACTGTGTGGTATGTGTAACTAAGAGGGATATGAGGACTGTGTGTTATGTGTAACTAGGAGGGATATGAGGACTGTGTGTTATTTGTAACTAGGAGGGATATGAGGACTGTGTGTATGTGTAACTAGGAGGGATATGAGGACTGTGTGTTATGTGTAACTAAGAGGGATATGAGGACTGTGTGTTATGTGTAACTAAGAGGGATATGAGGACTGTGTGTATGTGTAACTAGGAGGGATATGAGGACTTTGTGTATGTGTAACTAGGAGGGATATGAGTTCTGTGTGTATGTGTAACTAGGAGGGATATGAGGACTTTGTGTATGTGTAACTAGGAGGGATATGAGTTCTGTGTGTATGTGTAACTAGGAGGGATATGAGGACTGTGTGGTATGTGTAACTAAGAGGGATATGAGGACTGTGTTATGTGTAACTAGGAGGGATATGAGCACTGTGTGTTATTTGTAACTAAGAGGGATATTAGTAATGTGTATATTATGTGCAACTACTGTAGGAGGGATATGAGGACTGTCTGTGTAACTAGGAGGGATAGGCGAAAAGACACATTTCAATTGCCTTGTGTACATTGACCATAAAGTAATCTTCTTCTTCTTCTTCTTCTTCTTCTTCTTCTTCTTCTTCTTCTTCTTCTTCTTCTTCTTCTTCTTCTTCTTCTTCTTCTTCTTCTTCTTCTTCTTCTTCTTCTTCTTCTTCTTCTTCTTCTTCTTCTTAATCCTGCAAACAAACACATGACAAACAAGAGGTGGACGCAGGCAAATACTGCGGCATGGTCATGCTGGACCTACAAAAGGCCTTTGACACGGTCAATCACTCCATTCTGATTGACAAGCTAAAAGCAATTGGTTTTGATAGTCTATCAGTGAGCTGGATGCAATCCTACCTTGAGGGGAGGGAACAGATGGTGGAGGTAAACGGTACCCTATCCCCCCCCCTCACAGTGAGCTGTGGTGTTCCACAAGGAAGCATACTAGGACCGCTACTGTTCCTAATTTATGCAAATGACATGTCGTCAGCTTGTGACTGCAACTTGTTCCTGTTTGCGGACGACTCAGCCCTGCTGGTCTCTGACAAGAACAAGTTACAGGTTGAAAAAACCCTCAGCTCGGAACTAGGCAGAATCTGCATATGGCTCGCTGAAAACAAACTATCATTACACATGGGCAAAACAGAGTCCATTCTCTTCGGTTCAAATAACAAACTCAGCAAGACCGACGGCTTCTCAGTTACAGTGGGTGACAATATTGTCACAAGGAAAGATGAAATTACCTACCTGGGTTCCATCCTAGAGGCTAATCTCTCCTGTGACAAAATGGCATCCAATGTAATAAAAAAAGTCAACCAACGAACTCGATTCTTGTACCGGATCTCCTCTCTGGTAAACAAGAACACCCTGAAGACTCTGGCAGGAGCACTCATTCAGGGGTACTACGACTATGCTTGCACCTCATGGTACCAAAGCACCTCAAAGGCGCTAAAAACAAAATTACAAACATCTCAAAACAAACTGGTCAGACTACTGCTTGACCTTACTCCTAGAACCCACCTCACCCCTGCCCACTTTGACAACCTAGGATGGCTTAGAGTAGACGACAGAGTACAACAACTTGCAATGGGCCTGGTCTACAAGATACACTACACGACCAAGGTACCCATGTACATGTCAAAATACTTCCCAAAGGTCAGTGAATACCACGATCACAACACCAGAGGGAGCTCCACAAATCATGTTAAACCCAGATTCGGCTCAAATAAGGGACTAAACACGTTTCGCAATTATGCCACATCAATGTGGAACGCCCTACCCAAAGCTGTAAAGGAATGTGGATCACTACCCACTTTCAAAACCTCTCTCAAGGGACACCTACGGGAGACTGCAATTCAACACTGGCCCCTGTAAATATCCTAACCCAACCCCCTCCAATGTACAGTCATTTACCTAGTATGGTTTTGTCAATAGTTCAATGTACAATTGTGTTTGTTTGTACAGTGTCTCCTCCCCCCCCCCCCTCAATGTACAGTGTTACTTGTTTATACAGTGTGCCCCCGCCCCCCCCCCCCCCCAACCACCTCCAATGTAAATTACCCAGTATGGTTGTCAATATCCCAATGTACCCAACCCCCCCCACCCAACCTCCTCCAATGTACAGTTTCTACGTCAAATGTATATACTCCCTTTTCTTGACTCCTTCTGTATCACAAACAGTACTGTATTTGCAAATCTGGTATGTCATAAATGTATAGATGTAGCAGTACTGACTATCTGTATGTCATGTATGTCATATATGTCTATATGAATTGAAAATGGGGGACCCTGATGGAAACAAGACAAACGTCTTTCTCAGGTCTGCATCCCCTTAACAATTGTATGTATTGAGCCGTACTGTATTGTACCCATTCTGCAATCTGTTAAATAAAGTTTTCATTCATTCATTCATTCACATCATTGTCGTCATCATCCTCATAACACACCTTTACCAGATGTAGTAGTAGTAGTAGTAGTAGTAGTAGTAGTAGTAGTAGTAGTAGTAGTAGTAGTAGTAGTAGTAGTAGTAGTAGTAGTAGTAGTAGTAGTAGTAGTAGTAGTAGTAGTATAACTTCATCCCTCATGGAAAACGTGGTGTTGCAGTTAAAATCCTCAACACATGGTAAATACAAATATTACATTAACATAAGATAACCAGACACTGATGATGGTGATGTATAGTTCAAGTTTCAAGTTTCTTTATTAGTTGGCATATAGAAATACAGAATACTTTTATATGAAATGCTTCTTTCCGTTTTGCTCCTGAGAGTGTGCTATATAAAAGGATAAGTATAACAAGTATAATATAAGTATAGAATAGAAAGTCAAGTACGTAAACAAGTGTAAACAAAACAAAAATGTTCAATATACATATATACAATACACAGTGCAGAGTAGAGAAAGGTAACTGAGTTCCCATATACAGTACAATGCAGGAATGTGATGAGGTACAACTTAGCTTAGCTTGTGGTGCCACCTTGTGGTGGTGAGGTGCAATGAGGTATGAGTTGATTTGTGCAAATCTCAACTAAAAAAATGTGTGTTAAAGTGTCTAAAGTGGGTAAAGTGGGTGCTACAGTGAGTTGTTTATTAAAGTGCGTGTGTATGTGTGGATGTGTGTGCTGTGAGTGTATTTGATGGTTTGTTACATAGTGTTATTTTCATTGATTGTCACCTGTAGCCCTAGTGATAACAGAGTATTTAAAGTATTTTAAGTGATATAGTCACAGTGTATATCACACACCGACTGGCGACTCGTTTGCACGACTAGAAAGAATAACATGTTTTATTGCACCATCTGGCGGCGTCATCACAGACGGTCACAGGTATTATTCTTGACACGGTCTATCATTCTGCCCTCAGATTTATTACTGGTGATCTATCATGTGATGGATGTGGTGCTTGCCACTTCATCCTGTATGATGGAGTGGGCTGGTCTTTTCAGGCAGAGAGGCGAAATAAACATCGGTATCTGTTTATCTTTACGGCCATTGCTTGGGAAATTACCACCTTATATCACAATGTTGCTAGATTAGAACCATGGACCGTATCGGACCTGCTCAACAGACTGGTTTATGCTAGGACCCTGGAGTACAGACTGAACCTTGGTGCTTCTTATCAATACCCCACTATCCTGTGGTCAATTTAAAACCATGATCACAAATCGCCCTGCATCAGTCTGTAACTTTGGATCTTTCTTTCTTTTTTTTCTCACGTGTGTTTTTGTCCTATTTAGTCAAAATCTAAATATCTAAAATACATTTATCCTTTCCTTATCCTTTACTTTATATTTTAATATGCCCGCAATCTTGACAGCATCGTAAATGAGGGAAACGTCAATGCCTTTCTCAGAGAATAAATAATTATTTGAAATTGATGTGAAAAGGAAACGATCACCCAGGGAGAGAACAACGGGAGACAAGCAGCAGGCTACACTACACTAGGGCAGAAGTATCAGGAGAGCGGAGTATGTACCGTAGACTATAAGGAATATGTACTGTAGGCTATAAGGAATATGTACTGTAGGCTATAAGGAATATGTACTGTAGGCTATAAGGAATATGTACTGTAGGCTATAAGGAATATGTGACCCCGACCAGTGCTATATGACCATGTAGTCCGTGATGTGGTCACTCATCGTCGCCGAGGAGTCTATACTCATTCCATCTCTTCCTCTATTAAGAGCAGCTGATAATTTTTGTGCGGCCATGTCGATGTTATCTAAGCAGCAAAAAAGTGTTCTCTGCTACAGGTGCTGTGAATATAAACACCACACAGTGTGGGGGCGTACCTCACATCAACAGCAGCCTTTCACATGCAAAAATGGGACAGCCCGAGGGAACAGCCCCCACAGCTTCGTGAGAGACGATCAGAGTATGTCTCAAGGAGCCATTTTTAAACACAATTTAAACACAATTAGAGTTATTATATATGTTCGCTGTTATACTAAATATGTTCTTCAACCCTCGAACTGTAAGTATATATAAAAAAAAAAAAAAAAACGGAAATGAAAAAAAAAAAAAAAAAAAAAATTCTTTCTCTTCTCGTGAGGAACCTGGGTCGCCGAGTTGTAGGCGCGCACGCTGGGCGGAGTCACATATGTACTGTAGGCTATAAGGAATATGTACTGTAGGCTATAACACCAGGAATATGTACTGTAGGCTATAAGGAATATGTACTGTAGGCTATAACACCAGGAATATGTACTGTAGGCTATAAGGAATATGTACTTTAGGCTAAAACACCAGGAATATGTACTGTAGGCTATAAGGAATATGTACTTTAGGCTATAAGGAATATGTACTGTAGGCTATAAGGAATATGTACTTTAGGCTATAAGGAATATGTACTGTAGGCTATAAGGAATATGTACTGTAGGCTATAAGGAATATGTACTTTAGGCTATAAGGAATATGTACTTTAGGCTATAAGGAATATGTACTGTAGGCTATAAGGAATATGTACTTTAGGCTATAAGGAATATGTACTGTAGGCTATAAGGAATATGTACTTTAGGCTATAAGGAATATGTACTGTAGGCTATAAGGAATATGTACTTTAGGCTATAAGGAATATGTACTTTAGGCTATAAGGAATATGTACTGTAGGCTATAAGGAATATGTACTTTAGGCTATAAGGAATATGTACTTTAGGCTATAAGGAATATGTACTTTAGGCTATAAGGAATATGTACTGTAGGCTATAAGGAATATGTACTTTAGGCTATAAGGAATATGTACTGTAGGCTATAAGGAATATGTACTTTAGGCTATAACACCAGGAATATGTACTGTAGGCTATAACACCAGGAATATGTACTTTAGGCTAAAACACCAGGAATATGTACTTTAGGCTAAAACACCAGGAATATGTACTGTAGGCTATAACACCAGGAATATGTACTGTAGGCTATAAGGAATATGTACTGTAGGCTATAACACCAGGAATATGTACTGTAGGCTATAACACCAGGAATATGTACTGTAGGCTATAAGGAATATGCACTGTAGGCAGTGGCGGCTGGCCACTAGGGACGCTCTGGCGCCGCCCCCCCCTGGTTAACCCTGGTTAAAAGAGAGAAGAATAAGATTTTGTTTTTGTTTTTTTATAGCCCTATAAATAATATAAACATGTTTAAAATGAATAATATTTACAAATTTTAAGTATGTTTGTGTTTCCAATGCACAATATAACGTTAATATATCAAATATAAATAATCGTTTTCCTGAACAGGAAGTGACTCACTGTCTGATAGAGAATATGTTCCGTTACCGTAGCCGCATTTCTCCTCGCCGCATTTCTCTCGGGCTAGACGCAATAGCGCTTTGAGTGCGCGTGCACGCCTGCACTGTTTCATCGCTGTATCCGTCGCAGCCAATCAGTGCGTAACGCGCTGTGCGTTGAAATATGATGTATTATGATGGAACACGGGCGTGTTTTGAAGCGGTCTAAGCAAGAGGCGTCTATAATTTCCGTAGCCGCATTTCTTGGAGACGCTCTCTGATTGGCCGACGCGGCGACGACAGTACTTTTCCGTAGCCGCATTTCTCGGTTTTGCTTAAAAGTGGACGGTAGAACGCCAGGTAGTTTGCAGGATGTTTGATGCTGTGTGTTGTGATGCAGTCTCGAGTCTGGACAGTGGGCAGTGGATATACATCGACAACAGTCTGGGGGACAGTCAGTGGACATACACCACGTTTCAATTAAACAAAGTGAGTTAATTCTCTCTCTCTCTCTCTCTCTCTCTCTCTCTCTCTCTCTCTCTCTCTCTCTTAGCCACTCAGCTAACGTTAGCCGCTGTTAGCCACTCAGCTAATGCTAAACTAACTAACTAACTAACACTCTCTCTCTCTCTCTCTCTCTCTCTCTCTCTCTCTCTCTCTCTCTCTCTCTCTCTCTCTCTCTCTCTCTCTTATTCTTGGTAGATACTACTACACATACTAGGTCTGATTGTGTAACGAATCGATTCCACGTCGCGCTGTGTGTGAGAGAGAGAAAGAGAGAGAAGGAGAGATAGAGGGGGATACTAATTAATTCCGCCCCCCCCCCATGAAGAATTCACGAGCCGCCACTGACTGTAGGCTATAACACCAGGAGTATGTACTGTAGGCTAAAACACCACTCAGTGGAAGAGTGATGGGGATCCAGACCTCCATCCAGACTTCCATCCAGACCTCCATCCAGACCTCCATCCAGACCTCCGCACAGACATGCAGGCTCCATCCAAACCTCCATCCAGACCTCCGCGCAGACCTCCATCCAGACCTCCATCCAGACCTCCGAGCAGACCTCCACCAGGCCGAACAATGTCCCTGCAGTGTTGTCACCGGCACATATTGGTGGGTAGATGACAGTAGGTACAGGTCGATTCTGTGGGTAGATGACAGCCAGCATCAAGGTACTGTACAGGTAGAGAGACACCCATCATCAAGGTACTGTACAGGTAGATGACAGCCAGCATCAAGGTACTGTACAGGTAGATGACAGCCAGCATCAAGGTACTGTACAGGTAGATGACAGCCAGCATCAAGGTACAGGTAGATGACAGCCAGCATCAAGGTACAGGTAGATGACAGCTAGTATCAAGGTACAGGTTAATAGGGTGGGTAGATGACAGATGGAGTCATGGTACAGGTTAATAGGGTGGGTAGATGACAGCCAGTATCAAGGTACAGGTTAATAGGGTGGGTAGATGACAGCCAGTATCAAAGTACAGGTTAATAGGGTGGGTAGATGACAGTCAGTATCAAGGCGCAGGTTAATAGGGTGGGTAGATGACAGCTAGTATCAAGGTACAGGTTAATAGGGTGGGTAGATGACAGCCAGTATCAAGGTACAGGTTAATAGGGTGGGTAGATGACAGTCAGTATCAAGGTACAGGTTAATAGGGTGGGTAGATGACAGCCAGTATCAAGGTACAGGTTAATAGGGTGGGTAGATGACAGATGGAGTCATGGTACAGGTTAATAATAGGGTGGGTAGATGACAGCCAGTATCAAGGTACAGGTTAATAGGGTGGGTAGATGACAGCTAGTATCTGTCATAATCACAGCAAGAGTGTACTTCACCCCTCCTCCTTCTCCCCTCACATTCACCACGCATTCCTCCTCATCCTCCCTTCCATCCACATTCACCATGCACTCCTCTTCATCCTCCCTTCCATCCACCACAGAAGCCTCACGCCCTTATACGGTCAACAGCACCCCTTCACCTCCTGTCACTCAACCCAGCTGCACCTCATCCCTCTGATTCACACACTGTCAGGCACCTCACTCCTCACAGCTGTATCCCATCCCCTGATGATGAAGACCCTACTTCAACCGGACGACGCTGACCAGAAGTCATCGTGGTGTTAGTATCATTACCTAGGTACAACGCCTCAGTCTGAAGACCTGCTAGGCATCCCTGTGTGATTATTCCCTGTTCTAACTTTCCTCTCTTGTGCCCAGGACCTCCGTGCCAGCGTGTCCCTGTCTGGACCCCCCTGGAGCTTACCAAGGAGTTCCTGCTCCCTCTCTCAACACGAACCCGTGTATTCCGTCTGCAGTGGGACTGGAGTGCACCTGCTCCCTTTATCCCCAAATTCATACCGGTTGTACATTTATGGATGTAATTCTTGCCTACTTGGGAATACCATTAAAACAACCTGAAACGCTCCATTCTCCTCTCCTGTGTTCAGCGATTGGGCTCTGCTTAAAACCCATTCTCACATAACACCACGACCAAGATGTCAGAACCAGCTACACACGAGATCGAGGAATGGAGGAGGTTTCAGAAACAGTCCGTGAGTATTATCAACGGCCAGGCCGCTTGGGTAGACCAACTCGCCCTCTCAATAGACGCCGTCACTGCTCAGCTTACCGCTCTCACACTCGGCTCTGCGGAACGAGACAGACAATACGGCCGTTTCGAGGCATACGTCATGGCTCAGCAAGCCCCGCCAGACTCCCCACCCACTGCTGCGATTCCCCTGCACAGGGAGCCCCACGTCCCTGCGCCGGAGCGTTATGACGGAAGCGTCACCAAATGTCGAGCCTTTATCTTTCAGTGTTCGCTAGTTTTCGGGCAACAATCACACACTTTCCAAAGCGAGAGTAGCTAAAGTAGCTTACCTGTCGGCCCTGCTGACGGGTGCTGCGCTGGAATGGGCAACCGCTCTCCACTTCAATAATGCTCCCCTCTGCGAGTCATACTCCGCATATATTGACGACATGCGCAAAGTCTTCGACCACCCTCCGGGTGGTTCGGATAGAGCCGCCGGCTTATTCACAATCCGCCAAGGAAGTCGCAGTGTGAGTGAATACGCTATCGATTTTCATATCCTGGCAGCCGGCTCCGACTGGGGTGACACTTCGAACATTGTACTATACTGAACGCTGTGACATCATTTTCTACTTCTAATTTACATGCTATACTATGTTATTTGATACTTATCTTGTCTAGCACAGTCTCTGGAGCGTAACAGTAAGAAGCATTTTGTATAAAAGTATTCTGTACTTCTGTATGACAACTATTAAAGAAACTTGAGAAACTTGAAAACTTTCCGCCAAGGCCTGAGCGACGTTTTGAAAGATGAACTTGCGTCTAAAGAAAAACCGAATTCCCTAGATGAGCTAATCCATTTAGCCAGGGAACTGGACATGCGCCTCCGTGAATGCCACCGAGAGAAGGCTAGCGCCGCTCGCCCACCTGTGCCCTGCTCAACTCGTTCTCCCCGCGCCGAAAGTAGTTCCCCCGAGCCCATGGACCTAGACCGCTCGCGCCTTCCCCCCAACGAACGCCGTCACAGGCTCGCTACGGGGGCATGTTTATACTGCGGCCAACTCGGTCACTCCGTTGCCTCATGTTCGATTCGCCCAAACGACGGAGCTTGGCAGTGACGCTGGGCATCTGTTCGAGCCTTGATATCGCTCCCAGCTGCGGTCCGAACATGCAATTCAGCGCCACGCTGTATCTCAATGGTCAATCACTCCCGCTTTCCGCCCTGGTCGACTCAGGTGCCGATGAGAACCTCATCGACGCTGGGGTTGTCTCCCACTATCTCATCGCTACGGACGTCCTGCCAATACCCCGTGACGCTCGCGGGTTAAACGGGAAGCTGCTCATGCGAATAACTCGCCACACCGTACCCCTCTGCCTCCTGTTATCCGGAAACCATAGCGAGAGTATTCGTTTTCATGTCACCAACTCTCCCCACAATCCCATTGTCCTTGGCATGCCGTGGCTAAAATTACACAACCCCGTCATAAACTGGCCTACTGGCTTGGTGACCAGCTGGAGCGCTCACTGTCACGTAGCCTGCCTACTATCAGCTCGGTCGCCACTAGGGGTCGCTGGTTCCCACCTTCCCAACGAAACCATTGACCTGTCTGCTATTCCTCCTGTCTACCATGACTTGAAGGCTGTATTTAGCAAACAACAGGCTCTCTCTCTGCCTCCTCATCGCCAATACGACTGTGCTATTGATCTACTCCCAGGGGCGCCGCTCCCCGCTAGTCGCCTGTTCAACCTCTCACGCCCAGAAAGGGAGTCGATGGAGAAGTACGTCCACGAGTCCTTGGCCTCAGGCATTATCACTCCCTCCTCCTCTCCTGTCGGCGCAGGGTTCTTCTTTGTCTCCAAGAAGGATCGTTCCCTTTGCCCCTGTATCGACTACCGGGGTCTCAACAACATCACAGTCAAAAACAAGTACCCCCTGCCTTTAATTGACTCTGCTTTTGAGCCCCTGCAAGGTGCCACCATCTTCACGAAGCTGGACCTCAGGAATGCCTATCACCTTGTCCGCATCCGGGAAGGAGACGAATGGAAGACGGCCTTTAAGACCCTGCTCGGCCACTTCGAGTACAAGGTAATGCCCTTTGGGCTGACCAACGCCCCTGCTGTCTTTCAGGCCCTCGTCAATGATGTTCTCCGCGATGTACTCAACCTCTCCGTTTTTGTTTATTTGGATGACATTCTGATTTTTTCCCGCTCCATGGAGGAGCACGTCCAGCACGTCGGCCACATCCTCCAGCGCCTGTTGGAGAACAAGCTGTTCGTCAAGGCGGAGAAGTGTGAGTTCCACGTCTCCTCCATCGGCTTCCTCGGCTACATCATTGAGGGCTGCAAGATCCAGGCGGACCCCGAGAAGATTAAGGCGTGTCCGACTGGCCCCGTCCCACCAATGTCAAGCAGCTCCAACGCTTCCTGGGGTTTGCCAACTTCTACCGGCGCTTCATCAGGGACTACAGCCGGGTCGCGGCACCCCTCACCCAACTCACCTCGCATTCCGTGCCCTTCGTCTGGTCTGACAGAGTGGACTCCGCCTTCGCCGAGCTGCCCCGGCGCTTCACCACGCACCCATCCTCGTCCAGCCGGACGTGTCCTGCCAGTTCGTGGTGGAGGTGGACGCCTCCTGTACCGGAGTGGGGGCGGCCCTTTCCCAACGCTCCGTCCTCGACCAGAAACTGCACCCCTGCGCCTTCTTCTCGCGCCGCCTGACCCCAGCCGAGGTCAACTATGACATCGGAAACCTGGAGCTCCTGGCAGTCAAATTAGCCCTGGAGGAATGGAGGCACTGGCTGGAAGGTTCAGAGGTCCCCTTCCTGGTTTGGACGGACCACAAGAACCTCGCCTACGTCCAGCCAGCCAAGCGCCTGAACTCCCGCCAGACCCGCTGGGCACTGTTCTTTGCCAGGTTTAACTTCACCCTTACCTACAGGCCTGGTTCCGAGAACACCAAGCCGGACGCTCTCTCCCGGCAGTTTGTCCCTGAAGAGGGTCCCGCACACCCAGACACCATCCTCTCCACCTCCTGCTTGGTGGCCGCCGCCACCTGGGAGATCCAGTCCATCGTCAGGGAGGCTCAGCGTGCCCAGCCGGACCCAGGTAACGGTCCACCTAACCGGCTTTTTGTCCCCGACCTTGTCCGCTCCCAGGTGCTCCAGTGGGTTCACGCTTCCCGGTTCGCCTGCCACCCTGGGATCGACCGTACCCTGTCCCTGCTGAAACGGCACTTCTGGTGGGTCTCCATGAGGGAAGACACCCGCGCCTTCGTCCTGGCATGCACCGTCTGTGCTCGTGGAAAGGCTTCCCACCGACCACCCGCCGGGCTCCTTCGTCCGCTCCCTGTTCCCGGTCGGCCCTGGTCGCACGTCGCCCTGGACTTCGTCACCGACCTTCCTCCCTCACACGGTAACACAGCCATCCTCACTATTGTTGACCGTTTCTCGAAGGCTGTGCACTTTGTTGCTCTCCCCAAACTCCCCTCTGCTGCAGAGACCGCGGATCTGATGGTGCTCCACGTCTTTCGCCTCCACGGGATCCCGGTGGACATCGTCTCCGACAGGGGCCCTCAAATCGTCTCCCAGGTCTGGAGGGCCTTCTGTCGGGCCCTGGGGGCCACGGTCAGTCTCTCCTCCGGGTACCACCCACAGACCAATGGCCAGTCGGAGCGGGCCAACCAGGACCTGGGATCCGCCCTCCGCTGTGTGACAGCCCGGGACTCCTACGGCTGGAGCACTTTCCTGCTGTGGATCGAATACGCCCACAATTCTCTGTCTTCGGCGGCCACAGGTCAGTCCCCCTTTGAGTCCTCTTTGGGCTACCAACCCCCGCTGTTCCCTGCCCAGGAGGAGGAGATCGCTGTTCCATCGGTACAGGACCACCTTCGCCGCTGCAGGAGGATTTGGGAGGACACAAGGGCCGCGCTTCTCCGCTCCACGG
Source organism: Notolepis coatsorum (assembly GCF_963971535.1). Taxonomy (NCBI): domain Eukaryota; kingdom Metazoa; phylum Chordata; class Actinopteri; order Aulopiformes; family Paralepididae; genus Notolepis; species Notolepis coatsorum. The sequence goes on along the minus strand of NC_140165.1, from coordinate 166,458,919 downwards.
ACCAGAACCGTCGCTTCGCCGACCGCCACCGGACCCCGGCTCCCGACTATCAACCAGGTCAGATGGTATGGCTCTCGTCTCGGGACCTGCCGCTCAAGTCTGTTTCCCGTAAACTAACCCCCCATTTCGTTGGTCCCTACAAGATCCTGTCTCTCATCAATCCCTCTGTCGTCAGACTCCAGCTCCCCTCCCATATGCGGATTCACCCCTCCTTCCATGTCTCCCAGCTGAAGCCGGTGGTCTCCAGTCCCCTGTCTCCCCCTGCTCCGGAGCCTCCTCCTCCGCTGGTCATCGACGACCATCCGGCCTACATAGTCCGGGAGTTGCTGGGCGTGCGGCGCCGCGGCCGCGGCTACCAGTACCTGGTCGACTGGGAGGGCTACGGCCCAGAGGAGCGCAGCTGGATCTCCCGCCAGATGATCCTGGACCCAGACCTCGTCCGGGATTTCCATCGGGCCAAGCCTGACAAGCCTGGGCCGCCTGGAGGCGCCTGTAGAGGGGGGGGGGTCCTGTCATAATCACAGTGAGAGCGTACTTCACCCCTCCTCCTTCTCCCCTCACATTCACCATGCACTCCTCCTCATCCTCCCTTCCATCCACATTCACCACGCACTCCTCTTCATCCTCCCTTCCATCCACCACAGAAGCCTCACGCCCTTATACGGTCAACAGCACCCCTTCACCTCCCGTCACTCAACCCAGCTGCACCTCATCCCCTGATTTACACGCTGTCAGGCACCTCACTCCTCACAGCTGTATCCCATCCCCTGATGATGAAGACCCTACTTCAACCGGACGACGCTGACCAGAAGTCGTCGTGGTGTTAGTATCATTACCTAGGTACGACGCCTCAGTCTGAAGACCTGCTAGGCATCCCTGTGTGATTATTCCCTGTTTTTTTTTATTTTTTATTATTGATCTTTTTTCCCCTCCATTTTCCTCCGATTTTCTCCCATCCCAATGTTAGTCGTTATGCCAATTCCCAATCCCCTTCCTGGTCGCTGCGCACTTACCCCCCACAGTCGGTCTGAGAGAGTGGAGGCTACCACGTGCTTCCTCCGACACACGTCCAGCCAATCACCGCTTTTTTTCACCTGGCAGCGCGGATATTCTCTGAGAGGGCGTAGCGTGTGGAAGGATCACACTATCCCACTCAGGTCCTATCCGCGCTTAGCAGGCGCCCCGACCGAACTGTAGGAGTCGCTGTTTACAACAACCCGGACCCACCCCGCCAGCTTCTCCCACCCTCTAATACTGCCAATTGTATTAGTGTGAACGGCCAGCCAAGCTGGTGACAACCCCGGAGCTGTGAGCTGGATTCGAACAGGCGAATCCTAGCGTCTCCGGGGTTGGTGACGAACGCAATCTCCGCTACGCCACCTAACCGCCCCGATTATTCCCTGTTCTAACTTTCCTCTCTTGTGCCCAGGACCTCCGTGCCAGCGTGTCCCTGTCTGGACCCCCCTGGAGCTTACCAAGGAGTTCCTGCTCCCTCTCTCAACACGAACCTGTGTCTTCCGTCTGCAGTGGCACTGGAGTGCACCTGCTCCCTTTATCCCCAAATTCATACCTGTTGTACATTTCTAGATGTAATTCTTGCCTACTTGGGAATACCATTAAAACAACCTGAAACGCTCCATTCTCCTCTCCTGTGTTCAGCGATTGGTCTCTGCTTAAAACCCATTCTCACAGTATCAAGGTACAGGTTAATAGGGTGGGTATATGACAGCTAGTATCAATGTACAGGTTAATAGGGTGGGTAGATGACAGCCAGTATCAAGGTACAGGTTAATTGGGTGGGTAGATGACAGCCAGTATCAAGGTACAGGTTAATAGGGTGGGTAGATGACAGCCAGTATCAAGGTACAGGTTAATTGGGTGGGTAGATGACAGCCAGTATCAAGGTACAGGTTAATATGGTGGGTAGATGACAGCTAGTATCAAGGTACAGGTTAATTGGGTGGGTAGATGACAGCCAGTATCAAGGTACAGGTTAATATGGTGGGTAGATGACAGCTAGTATCAAGGTACAGGTTAATAGGGTGGGTAGATGACAGCTAGTATCAAGGTACAGGTTAATAGGGTGGGTAGATGACAGCTAGTATCAAGGTACAGGTTAATAGGGTGGGTAGATGACAGCTAGTATCAAGGTACAGGTTAATAGGGTGGGTAGATGACAGCTAGTATCAAGGTACATGTTAATAGGGTGGGTAGATGACAGCCAGTATCAAGGTACAGGTTAATAATAGGGTGGGTAGATGACAGCTAGTATCAAGGTACAGGTTAATAATAGGGTGGGTAGATGACAGCTAGTATCAAGGTACATGTTAATAGGGTGGGTAGATGACAGCCAGTATCAAGGTACAGGTCTATGAGACAGTACCGCTCATGTGTAGTTAGTATTGGGGCCTCAGGGGACCAGCAATGAGGTGACAGATGCTCGTTATTCTACTGTATTACTGATGAAAGTCATGCAGGCTTGTCCCAAGATGTATCATATTGTATTGTACTGTATTTTGTATTGTATCATATATCATATTCAGGGCTGTCAGTTTATCGCGTTAATTAGAGAAATTAATTACACAGCAAATTATCGCGTTATGAAAATTAACTCAAAATTAATACAAAAAAATATATATATAATTACATTTTTTTATTTTTTTTATCTCATTCATTCCATAATAACGTAGAATAAACATTTACAAACTTTTTTTTTAAATGGTCGATTTGCATGTTCTTGGTATCTGATTCTAGGGACATCTAATGGATCTCAGTGAATGTATTACCAGTGTCAGAAATGATGTGTCTGTTACTAGGCTTGAGTAAATTGTAATGAACCAAATGAGAATATCAAGTCAATATATATATATATTTTTTTACTGTGAATAACACCATGCTGAAATTGACCAGACCTAAAAAATCTAAGCAAATGGATAAAGGGAAGATGATTAAACAGAAGGTTTTGTAGATACAGTACTGAATTCTGCCATCCGGACACATGCAATTTGAAATATGATTATAGAATATAAAATATCAGGCCTAAAATTGTTATGCGATTAAAATGCGATTAATTAGATTAATTAATTACAAATCCTGTAATTAATTAGATAAATTTTGTTTAATCGCCTGACAGCACTATTGTACTGTATTGTATTGCATTGCATTGTATTGCAACTTGCCAAATTTGTATTGTATTGCATTGTATCATATACTGTATCGTATTGTACTGTATTGTATTGCATGGCATTGCATTGCATTGTATTGCATCTTGACAAATTTCCCTCTCGATGAATAAAGTATTTCTATTATATTTCTATTATATTCTATTCTATTGTGTTTTATTGCATTTGATCATATATCATATTGTACTGTATTGCGTTGCATTGAATTGCATTGCACTGTATTGTATTGCATTGCATTTGATCATACATCATAATTGTATTGTATCACATTGTATTGTGTTGTATTGTACTGTTTCATATTGTGTTGTATTGTATTGTACTGTATCATATTGTGTTGTATTGTATTGTACTGTATCATATTATGTTGTATTGTATTGTACTGTATCATATTGTGTTGTATTGTGTTGTACTGTATCATATTGTGTTGTATTGTATTGTACTGTATCATATTGTGTTGTATTGTGTTGTACTGTATCATATTGTGTTGTACTGTATCATATTGTGTTGTATTGTGTTGTACTATATCATATTGTATTGTATTGTATTGTTTTGTACTGTTTCATATTGTGTTGTATTGTATTGTATTGTACTGTATTATATTGTGTTGTATTGAACTGTATCATATTGTATTGTGTTGTATTGTATTGTGTTGTATTGTATTGTATTGTACTGTATCACATTGTATTGTATTGTACTGTTTCATATTGTATTGTATTGTGTTGTGTTGTATTGTATTGTATCATATTGTATTGTATTGTACTGTTTCATATTGTATTGTATTGTGTTGTGTTGTACTGTTTCATATTGTATTGTATTGTATTGTGTTGTATTGTATTGTATTGTATTGTACTGTATCACATTGTATTGTATTGTACTGTTTCATATAGTATTGTATTGTGTTGTGTTGTACTGTATCATATTGTGTTGTATTGTATTGTACTGTATCATATTGTGTTGTATTGTGTTGTACTGTATCATATTGTGTTGTACTGTATCATATTGTGTTGTATTGTGTTGTACTATATCATATTGTATTGTATTGTATTGTTTTGTACTGTTTCATATTGTGTTGTATTGTATTGTATTGTACTGTATTATATTGTGTTGTATTGAACTGTATCATATTGTATTGTGTTGTATTGTATTGTGTTGTATTGTATTGTATTGTACTGTATCACATTGTATTGTATTGTACTGTTTCATATTGTATTGTATTGTGTTGTGTTGTATTGTATTGTATCATATTGTATTGTATTGTACTGTTTCATATTGTATTGTATTGTGTTGTGTTGTACTGTTTCATATTGTATTGTATTGTATTGTGTTGTATTGTATTGTATTGTACTGTATCACATTGTATTGTATTGTACTGTTTCATATAGTATTGTATTGTGTTGTGTTGTACTGTATCATATTGTGTTGTATTGTATTGTACTGTATCATATTGTGTTGTATTGTGTTGTACTGTATCATATTGTGTTGTACTGTATCATATTGTGTTGTATTGTGTTGTACTATATCATATTGTATTGTATTGTATTGTATTGTTTTGTACTGTTTCATATTGTGTTGTATTGTATTGTATTGTACTGTATCATATTGTGTTGTATTGAACTGTATCATATTGTATTGTGTTGTATTGTATTGTGTTGTCTTGTATTGTATTGTACTGTATCACATTGTATTGTATTGTACTGTTTCATATTGTATTGTATTGTGTTGTGTTGTATTGTATTGTATTGTATCATATTGTATTGTATTGTACTGTTTCATATTGTATTGTATTGTGTTGTGTTGTACTGTTTCATATTGTATTGTATTGTATTGTGTTGTATTGTATTGTATTGTACTGTATCACATTGTATTGTACTGTTTCATATAGTATTGTATTGTGTTGTGTTGTATTGTATTGTATCATATTGTATTGTATTGTATTGTATTGTACTGTTTCATATTGTATTGTGTTGTGTTGTGTTGTGTTGTACTGTTTCATATTGTATTGTATTGGGTTGTGTTGTGTTGTATTGTATTGTATTGTATTGCATTGTATTGTATTGTTTTGTACTGTTTCGTATTGTGTTGCATTGTATTGTATTGTATTGCATAATATTGTATTGTATCATATTGTATTGTACTGTACTGTAGCATATCCTATTATAAGGTGTCTTGAACGAGTGCTCTCCTACTGAGTGAACAACACCAAACATTTCAGAAGTCAAGGCCAGAATAACAAGGAATATGGAAACTCTTGTACCTTCGGTTGGAAGAGAGGACACAACAGAAAGAGAGAAATCCAATTTATTTTCTACGGAGAGTTGACGTTTTTCTCATTATGAACATCTCATGTGGACAGAGTTGAGCCATTAATTTATTGCATTCATCCGTCACCTCCAGTAGGTGTCGCTATAGCTCTGTATGTAAACGGGTGTGTGTTGCAATAAAAGAAATCATATTAGTGTGTGTGATGGGTGGATATGGAGGAGGAGAGCAGACACAGAGAGTGTAAAATGGACAGCGATGATAATCTCACTCAGTACGGAGCAATTATGTCCTACGTTCCCCCGTCTGTTCCCCTGTGGTCTGCTGGAGGTGTGATGTGCCTTAAAGTGCTTCTTATACACACTTCTTCAATCACACCCTCAACTGCAGCATCTGCCATCAGTTGCGGCGGCATCAACAGCCAATAAGGTTTGTTGATGCTCTGGCCTAATTGAATTGGAGTTGGAAAACAATAGAGTTTTTTTCCCCCGGAGGCTATTGTGGCACACGAGACCCCCCGGGAGTGGACTCCAGGATCCACCTCTGGGATCATAGGGAGTGGACTCCAGGATCCACCTCTGGGATAGGAATCGGCTTAATGGAAACGTTTATTTCCATGAAGTGCTTTTACTACTGTACCTTTGTTTTAGTTTGTTTAAGCGGTATATGAACAGCCGTCGTCCTATTTCATTATCATATGCTTATATGTAACGGATATGTGCCGCGATAGTGTGACTACAGCACATGGAAGTAAAACTCACTCCCCAGAGGCATCCAAACTGAGCGCTTAGAAGGGAATTCCTTTCTTGGCGCAGCGGTTTGCGATGCCACTCAAGGCAAGGTCGAAGTCGTGGCAGGTACTACGTTGTACCTGTTACAGTGGTGCCGTAGACCCGGATGCCTTGGGTGGTGTGAGTTTAGGGGGGGTGAATGTAACGGATATGTGCCGCAATAGTGTGACTACGGCACATGGAAGTAAAACTCACTCCCCAGAGGCATCCAAACTGAGCGCTTAGAAGGGAATTCCTTTCTTGGCGCAGCGGTTTGCGATGCTGGCCCCAGTGCGGACGCCCGGGGTTCGACTCCCACTCAAGGCAAGGTCGAAGTCGTGGCAGGTACTACGTTGTACCTGTTACATATACATTACGTAATGTTTGTCTCCCTTCCTTTATCCGAAACCCAGGAAGAATCAACTTGATACATCATGCCTGCCAGCATAATTTGATAGTTGTTTTTGATGATGGGAGGAAATAATATGCTATAATAGTAGTAAATGGAAAGACTGCATTTATATAGCGCCTTTATCCAAATCGCTTTACAACTTATGCCTCACATTCACTCACCGACAGCAGGGGCGACCATGAGAGGAGCTGACCTGCTCACCAGGAGCAGTTAGGGGTTAAGTGTCTTGCTCAAGGACTCTTGCTGTGGATAGAGGAGCTGGAATTGATTGATTGATTGAAAACTTTATTAACAGATTGCAGAATGGGTACAATACAGTACAGCTCAATACACACAATTGTTAAGGGGATGCAGACCAGAGAAAGACTTTCGTCTTGTTTACATCAGGGTCCCCCATTTTCAATTCATCAGGACATATATGACATACATGACATACAGATAGTCAGTACTGCTACATCTATACATTTATGACATACCAGATTTGCAAATACAGTACTGTTTGTGATACAGAAGGAGTCAGGAAAAGGGAGTATATACATTTGACGTAGAAATTGTACATTGGAGGAGGTTGGGTGGGGGGGGGGGTTGGGTACACTGGGATATTGACAGCCATACTGGGTAATCTACATTGGAGGTGGTTGTATATACAAGCAAAACTGTACATTGAGGGGGGGGGGGGGGGGGGGAGACACTGTACAAACAAACAAAATTGTACATTGAACTATTGACAAAACCATACTAGGTAAATGACTGTACATTGGAGGGGGTTGGGTTCGGATATTTACAGGGGCCAGTGTTGAATTGCAGTCTCCCGTAGGTGTCCCTTGAGAGAGGTTTTGAAAGTGGGTAGTGATCCACATTCCTTTACAGCTTTGGGTAGGGCGTTCCACATTGATGTGGCATAATTGCGAAACGTGTTTAGTCCCTTATTTGAGCCGAATCTGGGTTTAACATGATTTGTGGAGCTCCCTCTGGTGTTGTGATCGTGGTATTCACTGACCTTTGGGAAGTATTTTGACATGTACATGGGTACCTTGGTCGTGTAGTGTATCTTGTAGACCAGGCCCATTGCAAGTTGCTGTACTCTGTCGTCTACTCTAAGCCATCCTAGGTTGTCAAAGTGGGCAGGGGTGAGGTGGGTTCTAGGAGTAAGGTCAAGCAGTAGTCTGACCAGTTTGTTTTGAGATGTTTGTAATTTTGTTTTTAGCGCCTTTGAGGTGCTTTGGTACCATGAGGTGCAAGCATAGTCGTAGTACCCCTGAATGAGTGCTCCTGCCAGAGTCTTCAGGGTATTCTTGTTTACCAGAGAGGAGATCCGGTACAAGAATCGAGTTCGTTGGTTGACTTTTTTTATTACATTGGATGCCATTTTGTCACAGGAGAGATTAGCCTCTAGGATGGAACCCAGGTAGGTAATTTCATCTTTTCTTGTGACAATATTGTCACCCACTGTAACTGAGAAGCCGTCGGTCTTGCTGAGTTTGTTATTTGAACTCTGTTTTGCCCATGTGTAATGATAGTTTGTTATCAGCGAGCCATATGCAGATTCTGCCTAGTTCCGAGCTGAGGGTTTTTTCAACCTGTAACTTGTTCTTGTCAGAGACCAGCAGGGCTGAGTCGTCCGCAAACAGGAACAAGTTGCAGTCACAAGCTGACGACATGTCATTTGCATAAATTAGGAACAGTAGCGGTCCTAGTATGCTTCCTTGTGGAACACCACAGCTCACTGTGAGGGGGGGGGATAGGGTACCGTTTACCTCCACCATCTGTTCCCTCCCCTCAAGGTAGGATTGCATCCAGCTCACTGATAGACTATCAAAACCAATTGCTTTTAGCTTGTCAATCAGAATGGAGTGATTGACCGTGTCAAAGGCCTTTTGTAGGTCCAGCATGACCATGCCGCAGTATTTGCCTGCGTCCACCTCTTGTTTGATGTGGTCATTCAAATAGAGAAGGCATGTGTCAGTGGAGTGGGATGTTCTGAAGCCAGATTGGAATTCGTAGATTAGATTTTTTTCCGCTAGGTACTTTTCCACCTGTTCGTAGACTATTTTTTCCATGACTTTCGAGATGGAGGTGAGAATAGAAACAGGGCGGTAGTTGCCTGGGTCTAATTTGCTGCCCTTTTTGTGCAGAGGGGTCACCCTCGCAATTTTGAAGTCCTTGGGGACGTGTCCCTGTTTTATGGAGAGGTTTATTATGTGTGTGATGATTGGGGTGATGGCGGCTGCTGAGTCTCTGAGGAATTTGGAAGGGATGTTGTCGTGGCCAGTGGCCTTGTTAGGTTGGAGTTCATCTGACCAGTCCAGACTCTCCAGTTCAAGGTTGAAGGCCTCGCTAGAGTAGGTTTTTAGGTCTCTAGATGTGACTGTTTTGTGGCAGCCAGCCTTTAGTTTTAGTTTTTTGCGGGTACAGAATATCATATAATGATCACTTAACCCGCATGCTATAACCCCTTTATTTGAGATCTTGGACTTGTCGGAGGTCAGAATGAGGTCAATGGTAGTCTGAGTTGATTCACATACACGTGTGGGTTGGGTGATTAGCTGGCTGAGGCCGTGCAGATCACAAAACCTACTGAATGACTTGAAGACGGGTGCATCTTTTCGTTGCATATCCGTGTTCCAGTCTCCAATAAGAATTTTGTCTACATCCTCAACTCCAGCTAAACACCCATCCAGTGTATCATAAAAGCCACTATGATCTGGCGGCCTGTAGACTGTGCCAACCAGTAGGGATTTCGCCCTTTCGAATAGGATTTCCACCCATACAGTTTCAATTGATTTATGATTCAGGTCATTTCTGTTGATGAATTTGGTGTCCTTGTGTATGTACACACAGACACCACCTCCATGTTTGTTCCTATCATTCCTGATTATTGAGTAGTTCTCAATCTCTATCTCTGGATCTTTTACAGAATCGTCAAGCTTAGTTTCTGAGAAGCACAGTATGTTTGGAATCAAACCGGGAACCATCAGATTACCAGACGACCACTCAACCTCCTAGTAGTACAGTAGTATAATGTAGTATAATGTTACCCTACTCTATGTATCAGCATAGAACAGTGCTGGTTGAGGAGGTAGTTACTCTATGTATCAGAGTAGAACAGTGCTGGTTGAGGAGGTAGTTATGTAACTAGTCCAGTGGAGGTTATTCCATGACAACACGTGAAACACAAATTCACTCATAATTATTAGTAATTTACCTAAAAAATATATAATAATAATAATAAATATATATATATAAAACATTTCTAATAAAAAAATATATAATAATAATAATAAATTTATTATTATTATTATTATTATTATTATTATATTTTTTGTATTAGAAATGTTTTCCTCTGTAAAAAAATGCCAGTGAATAATCTTTTTCTTCAAAAATGGTCAAGCTCTCTGAGCTCTCTGATCAGGCCTGCAATGCTCACATAACTGCAGTAATGCGAGCTGTCAATCACTCAAGTGCAACTTTCCCTGCACGGGTTGATCTTTTTATTCTATTATCCAATCAAAATAGGCTATTTGAAGGCGGTTAGGTGGCCGAGCGGAGATTGCGTTCGTCACCAGCCCCGGAGCTGTGAGCTGGATTCGCCTGTTCGAATCCAGCTCACAGCTCCGGGGTTGTCACCAGCTTGGCTGGCCGTCTGCATTAATACAATTGGCTGTATTAGAGGGTGTGAGAAGCTGGCGGGGTGGGTCCAGATCATTGTAAAACAGCGACTCCTACAGTTCGGTCGGGGCGCCTGCTAAGCGCGGATAGGACTTGAGGGGGATAGTGTGGTCCTCCCACACGCTACGCCCTCTCGATGAGAATCCGCGCTGCCAGGTGAAAAGAAGCGGTGATTGGCTGGACGTGTGTCGGAGGAAGCACGTGGTAGCCTCCACTCTCCCAGATGATCTGACTGTGGGGGGTAAGTGCGCAGCGACCAGGAAGGGACTGGGAATTGGCATACGACTAACATTGGGATGGGAGAAAATCGGAGGAAAATGGAGGGGGAAAAAGATTAAAAAAAAAAAAAAAAAAAAAAAAAATTGGCTATTTGAGTCATCTAAGCCCCGCCCGTGCAACTTTGCGCACGCTACTCACGAATGCGGGTTGAATGATTGACAGCCCTCAACGGTCTGAGACTCAATCAGAGAGGAGCTGCGCGACATGGCATAGACCACTGCACTTCCGCGTTACATGGAGCTCGTGAGGAGGAGGGGGGCGGGGGGACGAGAGCGCGAGGGAATCAAATGAATGCGCTGCCTTCCCCCCCGAACCTCCCATGAGCTCAAAATACCGGAAGTGGTCAATTGTTTACACTTTCCATGGGATAAAAGAACGTGTCTCGACTCGAGTCGGACTTGTCACGATGGAGAAGCTGCAATATTCAATGGAAGATGAGATCGGTCACTGCTTTGGCTGTTGTGTGGTGAGTGCATTTAAAATATATATATATATTTTACAGTGATTATGAATTCATTGGCCCGCTGTGGCCTTGCGTGTGTAATACACCAACACGGTTCCTGCGGGCACCAGGTAGCCCCCAAGGACCACATGAGTCGCCCGCCGTACTGTATTGTACCCATTCTGCAATCTGTTAAATAAAGTTGTCATTCATTCATTCATTCATTCATTCATTCATTCATTCATTCATTCATTCATTCATTCATTCATTCATTCATTCATTCATTCATTGCCCTTGTGTTACATAAAACCCATCTGTGGCCTCGTGCAGAGGAAGGTGGTAAATACATGTTAGATATTCCAATGTACAGTTTTGCTTCACCATTGACTCAGAATGGTCTGTTTTATTGAAATCGTCACAGCAGTATAGTTTGTTTATACTCTATGTATCAGAGTAGAACAGTGCTGGTTGAGGAGGTAGTTACTTTATGTATCAGAGTAGAACAGTGCTGGTTGAGGAGGTAGTTACTTTATGTATCAGAGTAGAACAGTGCTGGTTGAGGAGGTAGTTACTTTATGTATCAGAGTAGAACAGTGCTGGTTGAGAAGGTAGTTACTCTATGTATCAGAGTAGAACAGTGCTGGTTGAGAAGGTAGTTACTTTATGTATCAGAGTAGAACAGTGCTGGTTGAGGAGGTAGTTACTTTATGTATCAGAGTAGAACAGTGCTGGTTGAGAAGGTAGTTACTTTATGTATCAGAGTAGAACAGTGCTGGTTGAGAAGGTAGTTACTTTATGTATCAGAGTAGAACAGTGCTGGTTGAGAAGGTAGTTACTTTATGTATCAGAGTAGAACAGTGCTGGTTGAGGAGGTAGTTACTTTATGTATCAGAGTAGAACAGTGCTGGTTGAGGAGGTAGTTACTTTATGTATCAGAGTAGAACAGTGCTGGTTGAGGAGGTAGTTACTTTATGTATCAGAGTAGAACAGTGCTGCTTGAGGAGGTAGTTAGTTACTTTATGTATCAGAGTAGAACAGTGCTGCTTGAGGAGGTAGTTACTTTATGTATCAAACAGTGCTGGTTAGGAGGTAGTTACCACACTTCTTATCCTACGATTAACAGTGCTGGTTGAGGAGGTAGTTACTTTATGTATCAAGAGTAGAGACAGTGCTGGTTGAGGAGGTAGTTACTTTATGTATCAGAGTAGAACAGTGCTGGTTGAGGGAGGTAGTAACTTTATCTATCAGAGTAGAACAGTGCTGGTTGAGGAGGTAGTTACTTTATGTATCAGAGTAGAACAGTGCTGGTTGAGGAGGTAGTTACTTTATGTATCAGAGTAGAACAGTGCTGGTTGAGGAGGTAGTTACTTTATGTATCAGAGTAGAACAGTGCTGGTTGAGGAGGTAGTTACTTTATGTATCAGAGTAGAACAGTGCTGGTTGAGGAGGTAGTTTACTTTTATGTATCAGAGTAGAACAGTGCTGGTTGAGGAGGTAGTTACTTTATGTATCAGAGTTAGAACAGTGCTGGTTGAGGAGGTAGTTACTTTATGTATCAGAGTAGAACAGTGCTGGTTGAGGAGGTAGTTACTTTATGTATCAGAGTAGAACAGTGCTGGTTGAGGAGGTAGTTACTTTATGTATCAGAGTAGAACAGTGCTGGTTGAGGAGGTGGTAGTTACTTTATGTATCAGAGTAGAACAGTGCTGGTGAGGAGGTAGTTACTTTATGTATCAGAGTAGAACAGTGCTGGTTGAGGAGGTAGTTTACTTCTATGTATCAGAGTAGAACAGTGCTGGTTGAGGAGGGTAGTTACTTTATGTATCAGAGTAGAACAGTGCTGGTTGAGGAGGTAGTTACTTTATGTATCAGAGTAGAACAGTGCTGGTTTGAGGAGGTAGTTACTTTATGTATCAGAGTAGAACAGTGCTGGTTGAGGAGGTAGTTACTTTATGTATCAGAGTAGAACAGTGCTGGTTGAGGAGGTAGTTACTTTATGTATCAGAGTAGAACAGTGCTGGTTGAGGAGGTAGTTACTTTATGTATCAGAGTAGAACAGTGCTGCTTGAGGAGGTAGTTACTTTATGTATCAGAGTAGAACAGTGCTGGTTGAGGATGGTAATTACTTCTTTATGTGATCAGAGTAGAACAGTGCTGGTTGAGAAGGTAGTTACTTTATGTATCAGAGTAGAACAGTGCTGGTTGAGAAGGTAGTTACTTTATGTATCAGAGTAGAACAGTGCTGGTTGAGGAGGTAGTTACTTTATGTATCAGAGTAGAACAGTGCTGGTTGAGGAGGTAGTTACTTTATGTATCAGAGTAGAACAGTGCTGGTTGAGGAGGTAGTTACTTTATGTATCAGAGTAGAACAGTGCTGGTTGAGGAAGTAGTTACTTTATGTATCAGAGTAGAACAGTGCTGGTTGAGGAGGTAGTTACTTTATGTATCAGAGTAGAACAGTGCTGGTTGAGGAGGTAGTTACTTTATGTATCAGAGTAGAACAGTGCTGGTTGAGGAGGTAGTTACTTTATGTATCAGAGTAGAACAGTGCTGGTTGAGGAGGTAGTTACTTTATGTATCAGAGTAGAACAGTGCTGGTTGAGGAGGTAGTTACTTTATGTATCAGAGTAGAACAGTGCTGGTTGAGGAAGTAGTTACTTTATGTATCAGAGTAGAACAGTGCTGGTTGAGGAGGTAGTTACTTTATGTATCAGAGTAGAACAGTGCTGGTTGAGGAGGTAGTTACTTTATGTATCAGAGTAGAACAGTGCTGGTTGAGGAGGTAGTTACTTTATGTATCAGAGTAGAACAGTGCTGGTTGAGGAGGTAGTTACTTTATGTATCAGAGTAGAACAGTGCTGGTTGAGGAGGTAGTTACTTTATGTATCAGAGTAGAACAGTGCTGGTTGAGGAGGTAGTTACTTTATGTATCAGAGTAGAACAGTGCTGGTTGAGGAGGTAGTTACTTTATGTATCAGAGTAGAACAGTGCTGGTTGAGGAGGTAGTTACTTTATGTATCAGAGTAGAACAGTGCTGGTTGAGGAGGTAGTTAGTTACTTTATGTATCAGAGTAGAACAGTGCTGGTTGAGGAGGTAGTTACTTTATGTATCAGAGTAGAACAGTGCTGGTTGAGGAGGTAGTTACTTTATGTATCAGAGTAGAACAGTGCTGGTTGAGGAGGTAGTTACTTTATGTATCAGAGTAGAACAGTGCTGGTTGAGGAGGTAGTTACTTTATGTATCAGAGTAGAACAGTGCTGGTTGAGGAGGTAGTTACTTTATGTATCAGAGTAGAACAGTGCTGGTTGAGGAGGTAGTTACTTTATGTATCAGAGTAGAACAGTGCTGGTTGAGGAGGTAGTTACTCTATGTATCAGAGTAGAACAGTGCTGGTTGAGGAGGTAGTTACTTTATGTATCAGAGTAGAACAGTGCTGGTTGAGGAGGTAGTTACTTTATGTATCAGAGTAGAACAGTGCTGGTTGAGGAAGTAGTTACTTTATGTATCAGAGTAGAACAGTGCTGGTTGAGGAGGTAGTTACTTTATGTATCAGAGTAGAACAGTGCTGGTTGAGGAGGTAGTTACTTTATGTATCAGAGTAGAACAGTGCTGGTTGAGGAGGTAGTTACTTTATGTATCAGAGTAGAACAGTGCTGGTTGAGGAGGTAGTTACTTTATGTATCAGAGTAGAACAGTGCTGGTTGAGGAGGTAGTTACTCTATGTATCAGAGTAGAACAGTGCTGGTTGAGAAGGTAGTTACTTTATGTATCAGAGTAGAACAGTGCTGGTTGAGGAGGTAGTTACTTTATGTATCAGAGTAGAACAGTGCTGGTTGAGGAGGTAGTTACTTTATGTATCAGAGTAGAACAGTGCTGGTTGAGGAGGTAGTTACTTTATGTATCAGAGTAGAACAGTGCTGGTTGAGGAGGTAGTTACTTTATGTATCAGAGTAGAACAGTGCTGGTTGAGGAGGTAGTTACTTTATGTATCAGAGTAGAACAGTGCTGGTTGAGGAGGTAGTTACTTTATGTATCAGAGTAGAACAGTGCTGGTTGAGGAGGTAGTTACTTTATGTATCAGAGTAGAACAGTGCTGCTTGAGGAGGTAGACTCTGCTGAAGAGAGGCATGTCTGGATTATCTACCAGGCAAATGCATCAGGAGCCCAAACCATCAGAGGCCCCAAACTATGAGAGGCTCCAAACCATCAAAAGTCACAGAGAGCCCCGGGTTCATGTGATAGAATTAATTTGTGCCCATGCATGCATGATTTAATTTGAAATGGGCCCTTGTACACTGTTTAAAGTACAAGGGCAACAATTCTGTCAGTTATCCTTTATCAAAAGGCCCTTGGAATTAGTATTCCAGACCTCCATGATTATGTCTGTCCTCTGAGGGACAGTGTGGCCAATAGCAGCTTTTCTTGGCATCATCCAGCTATGAGGAGGAGATCTACGTGCAAGTCGACTGTGATCCTAGTCTCTGAGATGGGTAAACTCTGCATATACTTTCAACTACAACACCAATGTAGATACTGTGCAATACTGTGAGTTATTAGGTGCAGCATATTTAGATATTTAGCTAGACGTTTGGCAGCAGACCTAGCAGTCTTTTTCAAGAGTTTCTTCAAAATGCCAGGACAAAAACAATACAATATTATGTTCTGCACCACCAGGAAAACTGTGCGCAAGCATTAATTCATCTCCCCACAGTTGGAATACTGTAATATGTCTTTTAGTCAGACATTAAAAGGATAGTTTGACATTTAGAAATGTCACTGTTTATTTCTGTTCCCCAGACACCTGTCACATTGTAGAAAAGAGTTTCTATAGTCCTCCTACTCAGTTTCCCTACAATGAATGGCAATGGCACGTTATTATTCAACCATTATCTGAAATGAAAAAAAGAAAAAAGAATCTAACCCTAACTAACCTTACTGTCACTTGACCTAATAAACTAACCTACACTGTAGCACTCAACACTTTGATGAACATTGTTACTCAGCTGATAGAGTTGTGCCCTTCCTGATGATTTGTCGTACAGAACTTGTAAGTCGCTTTGGATAAAAGCGTCAGCTAAATGACTAAATGTAAATGTTATTAGCATTCCTAAATTAAACTGTGGGACACAGCTAGCTGCAAGATTACCACTAGTAGTGCCCCCTGGTTTTAATAAGGGGAATGTGGGAGACAGGGTGGCCTGGAGGTAAAGAGGCCGGCCAGTAACCGAAATGTCACTGGTTCGATCCCCGCCACTGACAGGAGGGTGTATGTGTGACTGATGGGTGGCTCGTATTACATCTATGGTTCCCACCATCTCTGCCTAACTACCCTCGAGCAAGGCACTGAACCCCACAACTGCTCCAGGGGTGCTGCACGGCGGGTGACCCTGCGCTCTGACCTCTCTGATGAAATGCATACTGTATATGTGGGGGACTGTGTGTATGTGTAACTAGGAGGGATATGAGGACTGTGTGTAACTAGGAGGGATATGAGGACTGTGTGTATGTGTAACTAGGAGGGATATGAGGACTGTGTGTAACTAGGAGGGATATGAGGACTGTGTGTAACTAGGAGGGATATGAGGACTATGTGTAACTAGGAGGGATATGAGGACTGTGTGTAACTAGGAGGGATATGAGGACTGTGTGTGCAACTACACTGTAAAACCGAATAAGTTTCCAGAACTTAAAAAAATTGATGTAATCCCATGCCTCAATTTTTTTAAGTTGATAAACTCAAATGTTTTCAGTTGGCTAAGACTTACAATTTTCAGTTAAGGCAACTCAAATATGGTCTGTTACTGTGACTTAAGGTTCTCAGTTAAGTCAAATCAAATATGGTCAGTTACTCTGACTTACAGTTCTCAAGTGGAGTCAACTCAAATATGTTCAGTTACTGTGACTTACAGTTCTCAGTTAAGGCAGTTCAAATATGTTCAGTTACTGTGACTTAAGGTTCTCAAGTGGAGGCAACTCAAATATGTTCAGTTACTGTGACTTACAGTTCTCAGCTAAGGCAATTCAAATATGTTCAGTTACTGTGACTTAAGGTTCTCTAGTGGAGTCACCTCAAATATGTTCAGTTACTGTGACTTACAGTTCTCAGTTAAGGCAATTCAAATATGTTCAGTTACTGTGACTTAAGGTTCTCAAGTGGTGTCAACTCAAATATGTTCAGTTACTGTGACTTACAGTTCTCAGTTAAGGCAGTTCAAATATGTTCAGTTACTGTGACTTAAGGTTCTCTAGTGGAGGCAACTCAAATATATTCAGTTACTGTGACTTACAGTTCTCAGTTAAGGCAGTTCAAATATGTTCAGTTACTGTGACTTAAGGTTCTCTAGTGGAGTCACCTCAAATATGTTCAGTTACTGTGACTTACAGTTCTCAGTTAAGGCAATTCAAATATATTCAGTTACTGTGACTTAAGGTTCTCAAGTGGTGTCAACTCAAATATGTTCAGTTACTGTGACTTACAGTTCTCAGTTAAGGCAGTTCAAATATGTTCAGTTACTGTGACTTAAGGTTCTCAAGTGGAGGCAACTCAAATATGTTCAGTTACTGTGACTTAAGGTTCAACCTTAAATCCATGTGATTAAGTTAACAGAACTCAAAGACATTGAGGCAATCTAATGCCTCATTTCTTTTAAGTTAATCAACTCAAATTTTTAAGTTAATCAACTCAAATATTTGCAGTTACTATAACTTAAGGTTCAGTTTTAAAATCCATGTGAATAAGTTAACAGAAAAATAACTACACAAGCACATTATATCAACTTCAAACAACTCTTTTATTTTTTTCTATTCAAAGAGTATACATATATAATCTGTATGTTAGCAATGTACAATAACACTGTAAACACTGTATACACTGTTTTTGGACTATATTACACGTATGTTAACAATACCGACCAGGTATTAGTGCCTCGCAAAGTGCAGATATGAAGTTTTCCCCTTTTTTTGTATGCATTTAGGAGGTTTTGTTCTTCATCGAAACTATTTATCTTACAAAAACATTGTGTTACAACTTCAAACTCTTTATATTTATTTCTATTCAAAGAGTATACATCTATTTATCTTACAAAAACATTGTGTTGCCCTCTCCAACATTATGGCAATGTTAAAATTGAAAATATATATAGAAAATAAATACATGCATGTTATAACATGTACATACAATGTAATGTATATTACACATTTAATCCCACTGGTCACAATAGTGTAATAATGTTTGTTATAAGGCTCTGAAAATGTTACTGAATGATCAATGTATTTCCAGCAAATATTGAAATAATAAAGGGTCTCAATATGTGCAGTGCACATGACCAGAGCCGTTTACATCCTGGCTGAATTACTCAAATTTGTATAGTGTGGTCATAGAATGAGCAAACATGTTGACGGCAACTATTGTGACCGTTGGGATAACACAGTGTATCTATGTACAGTACAGAATAAAATGTATAGATTATCTGAAAATTGTCAATCCGCTTGGCACATGTAAAATTCACAAACGTTGTGCTGTATATTGGGTCCTGCCAATGTGGAACCAAAATACCAATCCACATTACATGCTATACAGCTGGCAATACTGTTAATAGTGCACATACCTACATATGGAAATGCAGCTATATTTGCTCCATGATGTATCATGGAACAAGATGGTGTTTTCATTGAAAGAGTTAGTCAGAATGTCAGAGGCACCATCCGTCATTTAGAGCAGGCTATGTTTGCAGAATGATAACTAGAACACTACAGTACTCTGTACTAAGAACACTATACAGTACACTAACTATACTGCCCTGTCAAGGCAGACCGCAGTAACTTCCAAACAGTGAAACTGAGAAAAATGGCTTTAAAGTTTTTTGACTTGCCATCCAAAATGTGTTATAGGTAGATAGATGATAGTACCCAGATTTAACATGTATTAATGAAGTAATCTTTAGGCATACAAAAATATGACGTAGTTATTTTAATTAACCCCAAAAAAGCAGATACTGCACTCTGCTGCACAATTTCCTTAAATAATTATACAGTGAAGTGGATTCCCAGGCTGTTTCGGTTCTGCTCTGCTTCAGAACCTGTTGGCTAGTACTCGGCGTTGTGTCTCAATACTTTAAAGCTGGGAATCACTTCTCTTCAAACTGACTGAGCAGGCCGAAAGGCAGAAGGAATTTAGGAGGAAAGATAGTTTAACAGTTGTTTAATCAAAGTTTAAGAATGTATACAAATTACAATAAGAAGATGCTATGGTTGTTGATCACAAACACTATGCCGTAAGATGATACAACCAGCCTAATATTACAGTATAAAGAATGATAATTGATAAGTTGTTGCTGGTCTTTGTGTTGTCTTGGCTGACAAAACAAAGCAGTCTGTTTTCCCTCCAAAAAGTCCTTTGTCTTCTCGTTCTGCCTTGGCCTCCTTGGGGTTGATGGTGGAGATGGTGAGAGAGGTCTTGTCCTTGTGGGTTGTTGGTTGGTCCAGAGTGTTCTTTGGTTGTTCCTCTGTTGTTTCTGAGTCCCCCTCCCACCATCACACACCCATTATTATAGCCCAGGCCGTGTCTCGGAGTTGATGACATCATCACATTAATTGCTCCAATCACAAGCCAGCTAAGCTTGTATTTGAAAAATAGGGGTTTGGCTTATAGGCCAAACCCTCTTCTCAGTTACTGCAAAAAGAGGCTGTCTTTAACCCTCTACCTTAATCAAAGTTTAAACATTGCATCATTTTCATTTCCTTATATCTTTTACTTAAACACATTACTTGACTTGTTAGTACTTTGATGTACCTCAAGATATATTGATTACCTAAACACAGATATATTTCTTTATTACTAAGTCTGTTTGACTTTTAGAACATATATCTAACAAATCTAATCATTCTGTTAGCTTAATAGAATACATTTCAATACCATATAGAATCATATTGAATCTAAATGAAAATAGCACAGACACATTAACTAATTGTAGACATTTTAGTATGACCAAACACTAATTATATTTTAACTTACTTATTCAAATTACTATTTTAACAATATACCAGGAAATAGTTAGTTTGGAGATCTTCTGGGTGTGTGTGTGTGTGTGTGTGTGAATGTGTGTGAGTGTGTGTGTGTGTGTCTCTGTGTGTGTCTCTGTGTGTGTGAGTGTGTGTGTGTGGATGTGTATTCGAAAATGTGTGTGTGTGAGTATGTGTGTGTGTCTGTCTGTGTCCCCAGGCCGTAAGCAGCTGATAACACTTCATGGGCGCTTTGATGTAACAGTTGTTTCCTTTTAACCTCATCACTGGGTGTGTGTGTGTGTGGATGTGTATGTGAAAATGTGTGTGTGAGTGTATGTGTGTGTGTGAGTATGTGAGTGTCTGTGTGTGTGACAGGATACTCCAGCGAGATAACATGTCTACGTGACCTTTTGTCTTTGTTTGATCTACCCCCTAAAGGGAAATAGTCTTACCCCAGCTGCCACTATGCCATTGTCACCCCAGGAGGGCATTTGCACAATCAGTCTATGTAACCACACACAGACAATCTATGACTTATTGTTTTGAGGCCCAAATATTTCTACACATTAGTTAATCATGATATATATGTTTTGGATTTTACAACAGTCCCCACTCGGATAGTTTACCTATCCTTAATATGTCAAACATAGATATCAATCTCTACACACTACTATCTAGATAACACTTAAGACATTTTATAACATATTAGGATAACATATATATGGTTTGCCACACTCAGATCCTAAAATTCAAATTAGCCAGTTCAGTTTTTGTGATCATGTGCAGTCTTTAATAACTTGTTCTCGTACCAAGATCAAATGGAGCATTTGAGGAGGGGGGTCCATGTTTTCTAGATTTGACCCTGCCTCCTCTTTATTGCTCAGAGCTGGTGCAATATCACGACTGCTGGGTGCAACTCAAAAAGCAAATTGCCTTTCTAATACACCCCATCTTCTGTCAAGCACATCTTGACTCGTGGAGATCCTCTCTTTAGGGGGTAGAGCCCCCTGCTGTAGTATCTTCTATTCTTCACAGCGATGGGGAGGTCGTTGCTGGCTGCTCGACCCCTTCGCTGGTTGACCCTCGGATCAGTGGAAGAGGTTTGTTTCTCCTCCCCTCCTTAGACGACCTGGTGGTCGATAGGGGCGATAGCAGCTCCCCCCCTTCGCTTGTTGACCCCCTGGTCAATAGTTGAGGCCTTGCTTCTGTTGACAGCCGGAGTTGTTGCTGAGGCCTAGCCGCCTGTCTGCTCGTTAGTTGTCTGTCGTTTCCCTCTGAAGCCTCAAGACTCGGTCACTGCGTTGGCCAAGACTCTCCCGGCCCGAGATGTAGGCGTCTCCTGGTTCTCCGCAGTGTTGTGGTTCCCCATGGAACCGCTGGGTAGACACTAGCCAGTGTCCTCTCCCATCCGTATCCTGTAGTGAATATATATCGCTCCGGGGCACAGTGGGGATCACTTCTACCACAACAATTGATTGAGAATCCATAATTTCCATCCCTCAGACTCTCTTTACTGGTCTGAGCTTTTGACAACTTTCTTTTCCAAATCATTTATCTATATATTTCATGGCTTCTAGATCATTAAATTTCAAAATTCTGAAAAATTCACATGGCTCTCATTATATTATGCTGTCAAAACAGTATACTCTCCACCTCTCGATGTGAAATACACATGAAAACATCGTTACCGTCTTCCTCTGGTTTCGGACAGCTGCATCCCGGACCGGACAGCACTGACATCCATTCTCCCAGTAACCTGTGTGTATGGCAACAATCACAGTCCGCCTTAAACACACATCTTCCACATCACAAGCCAATCATCAATTGCACATGTTCACACCCTACACAAGACTAATTTGGCCAATAGTGACCAAATCTATTGAGCTTCATTAATGTACAGAGAATCATGCTTCCCAACACTATCACCAACCACGACACACCCCCAGCCGCTAAAACTGGGTATTCAAATGGGCGGAGAACAAAAATCCATAACTAGCTCATGTTCCTTCACTTTGTTCCCAGTCCATTTTACAGACATATACTACCCCGTCCTGATGTGTCGAGATCACTCCCAGCTTGCCAGGTATCCTAAGAAAAAACACACAGAAAGAAAGAAAACAGAAAACAAAACACAAAGAAAACGCTGCCAAATCAATAAATGAAAAATAAACCAAACTTGTGAGCTTTCTAGCTCATTTCTAACTAAGAAATAAAAAGGGAAATCAAATGAATAAACGAAATGTACACTCCCGGCCTAAGTCAGGAATTGCTCATATCACACTAGAAAAGAGAAGTAAAAATAAAAGTAAACAAACACCTATCCTATTGCTCATAACTGTTAATATGCTTCTATCAATACTATAAAATACTAGAAACAACTATGAGTCTTTTCAATTTCTTAATCATGCAGTCCACCTCTTGATCAATCTGAATGTTGACCGAGCATGGATAATTTACTGATCACTAGCTGCCGCAGTGTCACATCATCACACTGTCTAATATCGATTAACTGTTTAACATAATTTGACCTCCTGTTAGTCTGATTAGTTCATGCATTTGTCAGTCACCCATACATTCGTTTTTAGTAACTTTCATTCATAATCTAATCACCTAACACCTCTATTCACTTTTTATTCTAATCTAATTAGGAGCATATTTTATCATTCAATATATCCCACCTCTACCCTAGTCAGTTGCATATATTTTTATTCTGCCGGTGGCCTCTGCAGACATGACCTTTGAAAATGACCTTTCACTCCACAGCCCCAACAACACTGGCGGTCTCCCCCGGGTTGTGGGACCCGGTGGGTCAGTTGCCTGTGACCGGATGACCCTGGGGTCATCGGGCCCAGAACACGTCCTGGTGGTGTGCCATCATCGCCATGGTTCCCTGGAGCCTGTTCGGAGGAGAAAGCCACGTACCTATTTGGTCCAGTCACAGTTCCTTGAGAGGGGCCCGTGGTTGGGAGGGGCCCGCCACCTGTTCCTGTACAAACACGCTCTGTTGTGGATAGATGGGCCTGCTCTGCACAGTTCCGGGAAAAGTGTCCGAGGGTCCCACACGTCCAACAGTGCACCTGCCGCACACGGTAGCCAATCGGATTCCTGCCTTTTCCTACACCTTTTCCTCGTGGTTGCCACCTCGTGGGTGGTCTTATCGGGGTTTGTTGTTGTTCCGGCACGGGTTGTGGCCCCAACTGGGCCTGTCTCTGGCCATCTGGTTCTCCAGAGGGAGAGGGAGAGAGGCGATTGGAACCTGTCTCCCCTCCGGGCTGTGTGGGCTGGAGTAGGCCTTGGAGATAGTCCACTACCCGTCTAGCCTCGGCTAGGTGATCTTCGAGAGGGAGGCACGTCTGTAACTGGCAGTCATCTGCAACGGACAATTCAGCCTGGATTGACTCGGGTAATACAGCTGTCTCTGGGTCGCTTGCTGCAACGACTCCCTGTGGCGGAGTAAAAGACATTATTTCCAGTCCCTCCGTCTCACTGGACACTAGAGGGGAGTCGATCAAATTCCAGTCAATCAAGTCAACGTCCAATTCGGTCAATGTAATGTCTGCAGAGGCCATCGGCATTATCTTGATTTGGGTACGCATTCTACACCGGCCTCCTTTAACTACAAGGTTCTGTAATGGCCTGAATATTTTTGGCCATCTTTTCGTCACTTTTATTGTGACATCTCCAGTCGTTGAAATAGACAGATTGTCTACCCTTTCTATGGTCAGTGCATCTAACCCTCCGGCTGCTCCTATCTGTGTATTTTCCATTCTCACCCTTTCTCCAATCACTCGTAACGTCACCGTTTGGAAAGCAAGTTTCTCTGTATTCAAACTATTTTTACCAAACTTGAGTTAATTTCACTCACACTTCTATATTGGTGTAAACAGGAATTGATAATCTCGGTCTTGTGATACTATACCCCCTGACTGTCAACAGTCTCTTCGATTTCCCTGTTGGGGTTCGGAATTGTCAGCGCCGGCCATCCGTCCTGGAGCAGCTGTGAAAAGAGAGAAGCAAAAAATACACTTAATTATCAGTGACATTTGCCATTCACAATCCATCATTTGTCTTTAAGCATGGAATGTCGGGCATCTCCTAGACTATGATCATATGAGAGCATTTGTGCAATTTTCGTTTTTGATTTATCAATGACACCGCCTTAATCTTTTTTCCAGTTGTCTCCATTGGAAACCCAGATTCTCAATCCTGTTGTCAAGATCCTCCTTAATACCACTCCGGGGAACTTATTTTCCATCAGCTGTTTCCTGAGATGGTGGTCAATCAGAAATTCGTTATTTACAGCCTATCATTTCTAAACATCTGTATCGGACATTGTAATTTAGGTGAATAATCTCACTTTTACTCTAATTTGCAAATGACTATGTGTATGTGTAACTATATTTATTTCCGTCCGTGAAAGCCTAGTATGTATTTCGCTCATATTACATTACACATATCAGTAACACACATATTTTCCATTCACAATCTCTCACACAGTTATTATATATCCCCCGTAACACCTAACCCTTTAGGTGTTAAAATAACGCGCTCCTCACGGGAACAGAAATCAATTTTCAGTGCCTCATGTCACTGAAGTCCCCGTGCATTCAGAACAGTGTCACACAACCCGTTCATAACCACAGGCGGCGACACCACCCCCATATCGAAAATCCTGCCGACCAATGAGATTCCACTGGCCAACTCGTCCTGTGGCCCACGGCATCACCCCCAGTTTCGAACCTGGAACATGACACCCCGGGCCCCCACTCAAGGATATTCAAAAATTATTCCACTCACAACCCATACACTCACATACAGCACCTCTGACCCCACCGTAACCAATCACACAAATATCCACACATAATATAATCCGACGCGCGTAGTGTGGCAGCGAGCCTTTGACGAGTGCACGCTTAGCGCACCCCGTTAATGCGCGGTGGCAGACAGCGAGCCCACCCCCGCCACGACGTTTAGCAGTCCCCGTACCCCTGGTAAAATGAAAAATGTGCGCAGTGCGGCAGCGAGCACCGACGAGTCACACACAGCGCACAAAGCGTGGAGGCAGACAGTGAGCCACGACGAACCGTCTACCCACACCCCCACCGCAGGCGAGTAGAGTAATTATGCTCCAACTTACGGCCCACCAACATGAACTGGAACTGAGCCCCAGCCGGGGCCCGTCCAAATGTAATGAAAGAAGTACGAGCGCCTTGTCGAACAAAGCGTAGCGCCAACGCAGGCAATACCACTGCCAGCACTAGAAATTCCCTAAAAACAACAATAAAACTGAATATGGAACAACAACATACGCACAATAAGTCCCAAACTCAGCCTACCGCCTTTGAAACCTTACAGTAAACAGCAATAAACAATATACCTAGCACTACACCGCGTTTGAAACCCATAAAAAACTCCATATACAGGCCCCAAACTAGGAGAGAAAGTGAAAGCGTTTCGGGGGGGGCCGAGGGGGGGGAAGTACATGGAAGAGAGGCGGTGTTGAAATGAGGGGAGCGAGCGAGAGGGGGGGGGTAAGAGAGAGAGAGAGAGGGAGGGAGAGGGAAAGAGGGGGGGAGGTGAGAGGGAGAGAGGTAAAAGGGAGAGGGAGGGAGGAGGGTGAGAGGGGGGGGGGAGAGAAGGAAAGAAAGAGAGGGGGGGTGTGAAAGAGAAAGAGAGAGGGGAGGTGAGAGGGAGGGGAGGCGAGAGGGAGAGAGAGAAAAAGAAAGAGAAAGAGAGAGAGAGAAAGAGAAAGGGAGAGAGAGAGAGAGAAAGAGAAAGAGAGAGAATAAGAGAGAGAGAGAGAGAGAGGGAGAGCGAGAGGGGGAGAGAGAGGGGGAGAGAGAGAGAGAGAGAGAGAGAGAGAGAGAGAGAGAGAAAGAGAAAGAGAAAGAGAGAGAGGGAGAGAGAGAGGGGGAGAAAGAGAGGGGGAGAAAGAGAGGAAGAGAGAGAGAGAGAGAAATAGAGAGAGAGAGAAAGAAAGAGGAAGAGAGAGAGAAAAATAGAGAGAGAGAGAAAGAAAGAGGAAGAGAGAGAGAGAGAAAGAGGAAGAGAGAGAGAGAGAGAGAAAGAGAAAGAGAAAGAGAGAGAGAGAGAGAGAGAAAGAGAAAAAGAGAGAGAGAGAGAGAGAAAGAGAGAGAGAGAGAATAAGAGAGAGAGAGAGAAAGAGAGAGAGAGAGAGAGGGGGAGAGAGAGGGGGAGAAAGAGAAGAGAGCAAGATAAGAGAGGGGGAGAGAGAGTGTACAATGAAAACGTTCCGTGAGCAGAATCCAAACATATCCATCCTGTACACTTCTGCCCCCTACTGTATTCCCAATAAACTCCACCTTCCCCTTAACAATGGACGCTCGCCACCCCTACCAAGATGGACGCTCGGAGCCCCTACTTAAAATGGACGCCCCCTCGCGAGACATTCCGAGAGCCCCGTCATGCCATGACGTCAGCACAGTTAGCTTAGCATGTTAGCTTAGCATATTAGCTTCGTTAGCTACGTCGCGGGCCGTCAGACCGCGCACCCTTACGACGTCACATCCGGCGACCGCTTTAGCCGTTCAGCGCGGCCAGGTAGCATTAGCTTAGCTTCTCCCATGATCCCATAAAAACGTTCCCAACGACCCGTTCCGCCGCGCGGGCCGTCCCCTCGCAACGTTAATATAATACCACATACCCCACAACAGAATCCTACTTCCCTCAAAACGCCAGTGTAGTGATCTAATTAGAAACACAAAAACTTAATAGTAAAACACTAGTTTGACCCCTCCGTCGTCATTTCCGGCGAGCTTAGAACGACTTCCGGGTCGGGTTTAGAAAATCCCGATCACCTTAAACATTACATAACTATTTTATCCGCCACGAATATGAAAACTTTTAAGTGCATTACATATCCCCGTAATCTCAAGACACTATCGATCGACCTTACACATTTGAATTACGTCTACTTTTCGCTCCGCATGCTCCGGTGTCCAGAGGCTAATACCACAGCTAACGGCTGCTGCGTTCGACGGGCCTCGGAAAACCGGCGTTCTTCTTAAAATTCCCTACGGCCAATCGGTGCCCTAAATTACATAATAACATAACTATACTCTCACACGTCTCACCAATCACTCCTAACCATAAACATTCGCCAAACATACATTCATACACGCTTCCTAACACAATTAAAAAGTACACAATTAAAAAGTACAAAATCAGCATTCACGCACATTTCCGTCTCTCGAACGCCGCACGCGGCGCGACCGGTAAACATTTCATTAAGCACTATTTTGCTACAGCACGCCCGCCCGTGCCCAAGGCTAAAACCAGACCTACTCGTGCTAACTCTCTACTGTAGAAAATACTACGCATCGGCGTGCTTCAGTCACTACTTTAAGACATACTATGCACGGTGTCTATCTCGGCTTAACTCTGAGCACGAATCTAAGACATGTTCCTACCCCCTTACTTGTTCCGACCGGCAACGGCGCTCCGTTCATAGTGCTAACATTATTACAATAAAATATACTACGCACAGTGATTACAGAGCCGCCCTCCCCAGCCAGAATATTCAATTTAATTTACCCTTACATCATGATTACATGAGGTTAAATTCTTAGCAACCCCCTCCGCGGTTCGAATAGAGCGTCCATACATTATCACACTCACCTCTTAGTAACTGTTCCTAGTCACTTCGAAGACGATCGACCAGTTGTTCTCCTCGTCGACCGGCGTGTAGAAAAAAAAAATTCCTTTGTTGTTGTGATAACATGAGCACTATGATTCACTGAAGTCCGGCACCAAAATGAAGTGGATTCCCAGGCTGTTTCGGTTCTGCTCTGCTTCAGAACCTGTTGGCTAGTACTCGGCGTTGTGTCTCAATACTTTAAAGCTGGGAATCACTTCTCTTCAAACTGACTGAGCAGGCCGAAAGGCAGAAGGAATTTAGGAGGAAAGATAGTTTAACAGTTGTTTAATCAAAGTTTAAGAATGTATACAAATTACAATAAGAAGATGCTATGGTTGTTGATCACAAACACTATGCCGTAAGATGATACAACCAGCCTAATATTACAGTATAAAGAATGATAATTGATAAGTTGTTGCTGGTCTTTGTGTTGTCTTGGCTGACAAAACAAAGCAGTCTGTTTTCCCTCCAAAAAGTCCTTTGTCTTCTCGTTCTGCCTTGGCCTCCTTGGGGTTGATGGTGGAGATGGTGAGAGAGGTCTTGTCCTTGTGGGTTGTTGGTTGGTCCAGAGTGTTCTTTGGTTGTTCCTCTGTTGTTTCTGAGTCCCCCTCCCACCATCACACACCCATTATTATAGCCCAGGCCGTGTCTCGGAGTTGATGACATCATCACATTAATTGCTCCAATCACAAGCCAGCTAAGCTTGTATTTGAAAAATAGGGGTTTGGCTTATAGGCCAAACCCTCTTCTCAGTTACTGCAAAAAGAGGCTGTCTTTAACCCTCTACCTTAATCAAAGTTTAAACATTGCATCATTTTCATTTCCTTATATCTTTTACTTAAACACATTACTTGACTTGTTAGTACTTTGATGTACCTCAAGATATATTGATTACCTAAACACAGATATATTTCTTTATTACTAAGTCTGTTTGACTTTTAGAACATATATCTAACAAATCTAATCATTCTGTTAGCTTAATAGAATACATTTCAATACCATATAGAATCATATTGAATCTAAATGAAAATAGCACAGACACATTAACTAATTGTAGACATTTTAGTATGACCAAACACTAATTATATTTTAACTTACTTATTCAAATTACTATTTTAACAATATACCAGGAAATAGTTAGTTTGGAGATCTTCTGGG
The DNA here is from genome assembly GCF_963971535.1 of Notolepis coatsorum. Taxonomy (NCBI): domain Eukaryota; kingdom Metazoa; phylum Chordata; class Actinopteri; order Aulopiformes; family Paralepididae; genus Notolepis; species Notolepis coatsorum. The sequence goes on along the minus strand of NC_140165.1, from coordinate 166,430,087 downwards.
TGTGTGTGTGTGTGTGTGTGTGAATGTGTGTGAGTGTGTGTGTGTGTGTCTCTGTGTGTGTCTCTGTGTGTGTGAGTGTGTGTGTGTGGATGTGTATTCGAAAATGTGTGTGTGTGAGTATGTGTGTGTGTCTGTCTGTGTCCCCAGGCCGTAAGCAGCTGATAACACTTCATGGGCGCTTTGATGTAACAGTTGTTTCCTTTTAACCTCATCACTGGGTGTGTGTGTGTGTGGATGTGTATGTGAAAATGTGTGTGTGAGTGTATGTGTGTGTGTGAGTATGTGAGTGTCTGTGTGTGTGACAGGATACTCCAGCGAGATAACATGTCTACGTGACCTTTTGTCTTTGTTTGATCTACCCCCTAAAGGGAAATAGTCTTACCCCAGCTGCCACTATGCCATTGTCACCCCAGGAGGGCATTTGCACAATCAGTCTATGTAACCACACACAGACAATCTATGACTTATTGTTTTGAGGCCCAAATATTTCTACACATTAGTTAATCATGATATATATGTTTTGGATTTTACAACAACAGGTAATGTACAGTGCAGTAACTTCAAATACAATGTTGTTTTCCCTCCAGCTTTCATAACTTCACCTAGCCATTTTATTTGGATCATCATCATTCCAATATATTCAGGTATTAAATTTCATTTTCAAAATGGCTAGGTTAAGTTATGAAAGCTGGAGGGAAAACAACATTGTATTTGAAGTTACTGCACTTTGCCTGTACATTACCTGTATAATTATTTAAGGAAATCGTGCAGCAGAGTGCAATATCTGCTTTTTTGGGGTTAATTAAAATAATTATGTCATATTTTTGTATGCCTAAAGATTACTTCATTAATACATGTTAAATCTGGGTACTATCATCTATTTACCTATAACACATTTTGGATGGCAAGTCAAAACACTTTAAAGCCATTTTTCACTGTTTGGAAGTTACTGCGGTCTGCCTGGGTTTTGAGTGTGATTTTGTAGTTACTGCAGTTTTTAAAACCCCATATCTCCAAAACTGAGCGACATTAACATCTGAAACTTGGTCACAAGATAAAACATTTATTGACAAGGTCAATTTCACTCATAACTACATTTTTACTTTTTTCAAGTTACTGCGGTTAGCCTTGACAGGGCAGTATACTACTGCCTACAAGGGCTCAAGGATACAGTCCCACTCTCAGCATACAAGATCGATGGTCTGCTGCTGCTGACTCCCAAGCGATTCATTCAAGTGAAACGGAACTGAGTCCAGCTAATGGTGAATAGTTATTTTATTAATCAATTATTGTGTCTTTATTCACTCTAGTTGTGTAATTGACCAGTTCATATTCTGTATAAGTTCATATTCTGTATATGTTAATAATAACGCTTCTGTGTTGCGTTTATGGCTCCTGGTATATCGCCTTGTACTCTGTACTGAGAACACTAACTCTACCACTGTCTACAAGCAATGGAAGCAGTCAGAGCAGAGTGGCATTTATGCCCATTGCCTCTTATTGTTCCTCGAGACACAAACGTTTGGGACTTGGATGTTGCCTTTGAGATTCTGATAAACTCTTTCAACTCTAAAACTTACTTGGATGAAATTACAATAATGCCAGCTATAGACGGTTAAGAAAATTCGAACTGTAAAACTCTCAAATGTAAACATATTACATAAAAAATAAAGAACAAGGTACATTGAGTAGTTTGGACCTATTGGCTGAACATCTGCAAAGTAGTACAGCAACTTTTGAAGGTATTATTTTGACATGACAAGACATTTCAGATGAGTTTCTATAGACACACTTTTGAGGTGTTGGTAAGTGCTTTGGGGTAGTGCATAGATTAGTCCAAACATTACAGGAAGGAATCACCAAATCTGGGGAGGCTGATCATTATATGACTTTCAATGACAATAGAGATTGTCACAGGCTGGTAGTGAACTGGACTTGTGTCATGATCACTGATTACAGTAAGGAATAGAAACTCATCTGAAAGAAGGATGTGGGGTGAGGTATTAATTTCCTTGTCATGTCAAAATAATACCTTCAAAAGTTTAATGCAAGAACGGTCAGGTGACGTAGCGGAGATTGCGTTCGTCACCAACGCTGGAGACACTGGATTCGCGTGTTCGAATCCAACTCCCTGCGTTGTCACCAGCTTGGCTGGCCGTTCACACTAATACAATTTGGCAGTATTAGGGGGTGGGGAAGCTGGCGGGTGGGAATCTGGCGTTGTGGACAGCGATGCCTACAGGTCAGGTCTCGGCGCTTGCTAAGCGGGGCAGGACTTGGTGGAGATAGCGTGCCCTCCCACGCATTACACTTCACCAATGAGAGCCCTCGCTGCCAAGTGAAAAGACGTCACTGGCTGTCGGCGCATGTCTCGGGGGAAGCGTGCGATCGACTCGGGACGCCCTTATACCGACTCGTAGGAGAACATGCATACAGCACCAGGTAGGGGAGGGGGGGGGGGGGGGGGGGGGGGATTGGCACAACGACTAATTGGGACAGGGAGAAAATCCATTGAAAAATCAGAAGAAAAAAAAAATTATTGCATCATCAAGTCATTCTTGAGAGTCTGCAACCTGGGCGACAGTTTACCAGCTTCTAGACCTAGTAAAATCTTCTGAATGAATTCAAAAGTGTTGGTAAGTCCCTTGGGGTAGCTGAGGTGTAGTGCATAGATTAGTCCAAACATTACCAGGAAGGAATCACCAAATCTGGGGAGGCTGATCATGATGTGACTTTCAATGACAACAGAGATTGTCACAGGCTGGTAGTGAACTGGACTTGTGTCATGGTCACTGATGACAGTAAGGAGGGCCACTGCAACACCCTGAAGCTCTGGCTCATCAGGCGTGTCCTGAAGGAATGAAAGAGACATAATAATCACAAATAAATCCATGGTTTCTACAAAGTGCAGCACAAAGCTAAGTATATGGAGTTGTGTTTGTAAGTTGTTTATATTTTAGTTAGAAATTTTTTTTTGGTGAGAAGGTTATTTTTATTTAACCAGGTTAGTCCCGTCGAGATCAAATATCTCTTTCACAAGGGAGACCTGGAAGGAAGGAAGACTGATACTTAGCATTTTGATTAACTGTTCACTTAATATACAGTTGTACTGTAAATTATTTTCACTCGGACTCACTGTGCAGGTTTTGAAAAATCCAGCGACTTCCTCATGCAGATACACAGGCAGGGCATGGAGAACAGTGGTACGCCTGGTGTGAACATCATGGATTTCCTATTAAGATGTAAGATTAAGAAGAAGAAAAAGAATTGTATTATATGGAAATGTTTACTGAACAAAGCGGATTTTAAACAGTCCAATCAGATATGTCCACAAATAACATGTTCACATCTTTAATGCAATCAGAAAAATGGCAAACACAATGGTGGACTAATTGTAAAATTCAAAAGCTCATTTGAATCATTGAACCTGTTCAATGTTACAGAGGTTCGACCTATGACATGTATAATAATCTATTCACCTGTTCATCGTGGATTTTTAAAATGTGAGCCAAAGCATCTGCTGTGTTCCCAGTTTTGGACGCCTTCTGTCTGAATAACGTCATCAGTCGAGGAAGATGGCGGTCAAGCTCAGCGTAGAATGTGTTGGGCAGGTTCTGGTTGGTAATCAGCTGGAACTCTGCATACACCTATATTTAAAAACAGCAGGACAATATAGTATATCAACATCAATTAGTCACTTCAACTTGGTGGATCTCTTACTTTGTTTGGTTTGGGCTTCAGAGCATGACGGCGGGATTTCTGGTCAACCATGTTGCTTTGCGGAATCGGTCGCTGATGACTAGCTCGCGGGGGCGCACAGAACACACACGCAGATGCGCCGCTAGAGTATATAAACCAGGCTTAGGAATCACAAGTTTCACTTTAAAACACACAGAATGTGCCAAATGTTAACACAGGAAAGAGAGAGCTGATCTATATTACCTCAGACTCCATTTTGAGAGCAGGCCAGAGGTCCATGAGCTCTTTCACTGGTGGGCTGGACTTCACTATGGTCTGTCGGCGCAGGGCAAATGTGGTCAGCTTTCTAATGAGGGGCAGGTTCTTCTCAGTCTTCTTGACTTCTTCAGCAATTGTCTGCCTCAACTGCTCAAGCCTCAAGGAATCCTCTCCTTGGGGATAGTTGGGTAGGAAGTTTACTTCTGCTCGCTTGGGTCTTTTAATGTTGGAATGTGAAGGTTCGCCATCAGGATTGCTTCTACCTCTTTTTCCAGCATTTACAGTGACCTCCTCACATCCTGCCCGTCTCAGCTTGTTCCTGAAATTGCCCATCTTGAATTTGATGCTGTTCTTCCATCCATTGCAGCCGGTCTCAGATCCTGCTTCCTTCAAGCAGGGATGTTTGGCGACAAGAGCCGCAGAAGCCACTGCTATCTCTTTATCACTTGGATAAGCCTTAAAAGCATACATTGTAGATGCAAGCTTTTCTAAGATGTCGTGCTTTAGGTCTCTTGTCAACTTAAGGTGTCTCTTGTTCTTCTCAAATTCGTTGTTTCCGTCTCTAAGTTTCAGCTTAACATCGAATGCAAATGTAGGAACTGGAAAAGGACCTGGAGGCCATCTGCTTAGACGTTCTGGAGATGACATATCTGAAAGTATATCAGTAGATGCGAGAGAGCTGGAGTCGAGCGAAAGTGAAATGTGCACAACAGCTTTTTGTGGCAATTCCGTAATGTCATCAAGGGAAGTAAGTTTCCCATCAAAGTCTGGATCTTCATACAGCAAACTGAAGTCAAGGTCTATTTCCAACTGTTCTTTTATAATCTTGACCAGTGCATCAACAGAGGCGGGTCGTGAACTGAGTTTTAATTTTCTAGCCCGGTCTGTCTCAACAACACGAAGGATCATGGGTTGTGGGGAGGCATCTGCCATTGTGCTATGGAAACTTGAATGAATCGCTTGGGAGTCAGCAGCAGCAGCAGCAGACCATCGATCTTGTATGCTGAGAGTGGGACTGTATCGTTGTGACCAGACTGCAGGTAGATGGACAGTGGACAGATGTGGTCCGGTCGACAGACAGCAGCTCAAGGACCTAAGGAGTAGTCATAAACACAACACAGAAAGCGTCATTATTAACATATACAGAATATGAACTTATACAGAATATAAACTGGTCAATTACACAACGAGTGAATAAAGACACAATAAGCGATTAATAAAATAACTATTCACCTTCCGTTTCACTTGAATGAATCGCTTGGGAGTCAGCAGCAGCAGCAGACCATCGATCATATATGCTGAGAGTGGGACTGTATCATTGAGACCAGACTGTAGGTAGATGGACATATGTGGTTGTGTGGTTGACAGCTCATAGGACCTAAGATGTTCTATATACCAGGAGTCATAGTCTCGACACAGAAAAGAAACCTCGTTATTCACAAGGTAGATCTGTTCTATTTGGCTAAATGTAGACAGTCCACCACTGACTCTGACAGAGAGAAACATTCCACAGACATAGTCTGTGCCATCAATGGTTACCTTTGATGTCTGGTAGATTGTGTCACTAACTGTGTGTCCTCTAATGTGTACCTGAGCTACTGCTGGTAGAGATGAAACCAGAACAGAGTCAACCCTGGATGCCTGGGTTTTTGGCTTGAAATATGATGGTGAAGCAAGATGATATGCCATCATGTGTTGGTGTCTGATTGCCATCGTCTTCAAGATATTTTTGAAGTTTTGAGTGTCATGCACCACTCTTTTGAAAAAGCGGTGCTTGGCCTCAAATCGCATGGTCCAAACATGCAGCAGGGGTTAGTAGAGTTAGTAGGGACAGTAGGGTTAGTAGGGTTAGGGTTAGTAGGGTTAGTAGGGACAGTAGGGTTAGTAGGGACAGTAGTGTTAGTAGGGTTAGTAGGGTTAGTAGGGACAGTAGGGTTAGTAGGGTTAGGGTTAGTAGGGACAGTAGGGTTAGTAGGGTTAGGGTTAGTAGGGTTAGTAGGGACAGTAGGGTTAGTAGGGACAGTAGTGTTAGTAGGGTTAGTAGGGTTAGTAGGGACAGTAGGGTTAGTAGGGACAGTAGGGTTAGTAGGGTTAGTAGGGTTAGTAGGGTTAGTAGGGTTAGTAGGGACAGTAGGGTTAGTAGGGTTAGTAGGGACAGTAGGGTTAGTAGGGTTAGTAGGGACAGTAGGGACAGTAGGGACAGTAGGGTTAGTAGGGTTAGTAGGGTTAGTAGGGACAGTAGGGACAGTAGGGTTAGCTGTGTTTGAGACATGGAGGATAGCCTGCATCTTTAGGAACAAGGAAGATACGTTCATTTTAAGTTGATTTCTTAGATTGTCAGTGTCACATTGATCATCATCATCCACCACTTCTATGCTCTGGCCTGGACATTCTTCATGCAAATCACTAGTGACCTCAGAAATCCTGTCTTGGGGATCCTCAACAACGACAGCTTTTAAGTCTGATGCAAGACTTAATTGGTGTTCTCTGCTTTTATGGCAATTGAATGAAGAGTAAACATTTGTGCTATAGCTACAATCCTTATATGGGCATGTCACTGTTTCATTATTTTTTAAATGCTTTCTGAGATGACTTAAGAAAATGGATTCAGAAAAGGGTTCCCGAAATGCGCACAAAGGGCATTTTATTACCACAGGGCTCTGACTCTGTTCTGGCCTACTGCTAAGTTGTGCAGTATGATATCTTGACAAATGAGTACTCAATGCATTTAGCGTCTTAAATTTACAGATACAATCAGTATGGAGGCATGGAAGAGGACTGACTCTGGAAAAGTGGCTGTGTTGCAGTCTGTAGTATTTAAATAACTGTATTCTAGAAGTCAAAGAATCTGCACACAATTTACACTGCCAGACTACCATATTGGAACTATGAGAAAAAACTGAGCTCTGTGGAAACAGATTAATAAACTATGTTCTGGTCTCAACGATACAGTCCCATCTCACAAATATGTTTTTATATTTACAAATAATCAGCTTACTGTTTGGCTCATTTAAATATTTCCCAGCAGCACTTGCTACCTGAAAGGCAAGGGAAAAAATACAACGTATAGACCTCCATGAAACATATACCAGAATAACTTACAACTCAATATAACAAGTTCATACTATTAGCTTACAAAAACATGATCATCATTTTCACAGTTTGAATGTTTAACCATCAATCAGAAGGAGATAGAGAGAGAGCGCAAGAGAGCGAGAGAGAGGAGATAGAGAGAGAGGGAGGGAGAGAGAGAGCGGAGATGAATGAGAGCATGAATTAATATCTCTCTCAAACCTCCTTTTGTCAAAAATATATATCTATTACAAACATCAATTTACAAGCTCAAAGAAATGGAGATATGTGGCTTCGACCATGCATGCCATGAGGACGCGACGCCTGCATGACACTCAACCAATATAACCAAATGAATCTCCCTCAAACCCGATAATAGGACATAATGTGCAAACAAACCTAAAATGGAGATGCGGCTTGACATGCATGCATGATGCACGCACGAGGGCGACGCCATCTTTACCTGCACTATACACACTTGCACTTGACCCAATATCGAACACTTTAATATTTTGCATGAAACAACATCATTTCGGTGTGCCATAATATTTTAATTGCACACAGCATGCATGCAGGCAGTTGTTTAAGAAGACAATGAAGACAGAGTTAGCTTAATTATACTGAACAGCCATTAACTATAACTAAACTATTAAAAGATGCGCTAGCAGCTCACGCAATTTGCATCTACAAATTGCATATCCGAACAGATTAAATGACCACAGATAACCGCAAATTGGCAAATTTATTAAAAAAATATTTATACTCACTATATGAAAGAAACTTGACGTGCGCTGCTTCTGCTAACTTGACGGCTGCTGCTGCTGCATCTCACGACATGGGGTATACAGGTATCATCCCAGAATTCCTCCGCAGCTGCGCACAACAGTGGTTTCCTGTTGCTTGCTTGCAGAAATATTATTTTCACATGCCGTTTTTTCTCACTTCTCAGAGCTGAGCTAATTCTCTAAACGAATTATTTAATATAATTGGACTTAATATATAATATAATAACTTTATTAACATCTCTCTCACTCTCTCTGTCTCTGTCTCTCTCTCTCTCTCCCTCTCTCTCTCTCTCTCTCTCTCTCTCTCTCTCCCTCTCTCCCCCCCTCTCTCTCTCTCTCTCTCTCTCTCTCTCTCTCTCTCTCTCTCTCTCTCTCTCTCTCTCTCTCTCTCTCTCTCTCTCTCTCTCTCTCTCTCTCTCTCTCTCTCTCTCTCTCTCTCTCTCTCTCTCTCTCTCTCTCTCTCTCTCTCTCTGTCTCTCTCTCTGTCTCTCTCTCTCTCTGTCTCTGTCCTCTCTCTCTGTCTCTCTCTCTCTGTCTGTTTCTCTCTCTCTGTCTCTCTCTCTCTGTCTCTCTCTCTCTCTCTCTGTTTCTCTCTCTCTCTCTCTCTCTCTCTCTCTCTCTCTCTCTCTCTCTCTCTCTCTCTCTCTCTCTCTCTCTCTCTCTCTCTCTCTCTCTCTCTCTCTCTCTCTCTCTCTCTCTCTCTCTCTCTCCCTCTCTCTGTCTCTGTCTCTCTCTCTCTCTCTCTCTCTCTGTCTCTCTCTGTATTAATGTAAAAGAGTTGAATACTCTACACCCAGTGGCCTAATATTGAAGAAAACAGACCTGGGCTGGAATATGGAACCAACAATCTTGTATCTCCTAAAAAAAATATAAAAATAAAAATCAGGAATGAAAGAAAGACGAAAGAAATGTCTCATATTCATATCTATTTTTGAAATCCATGACATTTACATTTAGTCATTTAGCTGCTTTTATCCAAAATGACTTACAAGTTCTGTCAAGTCTGCAGGAAGGGTACAACTCTGCGTATAAGTAAGATTGTTTGTTAAACAGTGTCAAACTTGAGTGCTACAGTCTTGAGTCCATATATACCAGCCGTGTCATGCTAGCATACAGGCACAGGTCATAGATACCAACCGTGTCATGCTAGCATACAGGCACAGGTCATAGATACCAACCATGTCATGCTAGCATACAGGTCATAGATACCAACCGTGTCATGCTAGCATACAGGCACAGGTCATAGATACCAACCGTGTCATGCTATAAAGGCACAGGTCATAGATACCAACCATGTCATGATAGCATACAGGCACAGGTCATAGATACCAACCATGTCATGCTAGCATACAGGCACAGGTCATAGATACCAACCATGTCATGCTAGCATACAGGCACAGGTCATAGATACCAACCGTGTCATGCTATACAGGCACAGGTCATAGATACCAACCATGTCATGCTAGCATACAGGCACAGGTCATAGATACCAACCATGTCATGCTAGCATACAGGCACAGGTCATAGATACCAACCATGTCATGCTAGCATACAGGCACAGGTCATAGATACCAACCGTGTCATGCTAGCATACAGGCACAGGTCATAGATACCAACCGTGTCATTATACAGGCACAGGTCATAGATACCAACCATATCATGCTAGCATACAGGCACAGGTCATATCTTCATTGAGAACATGCTATATGCAATTATATGCATGTATGCCTGTATGACTCCTGTATGACGCGTCACCGTATCCGCTAGACCGGAGGCATGACAGGACATTAGCAAGAAAACCCATAAAAAGCTAACACCTCTCACACCTATCACACCTCTCACACCTATCACACCTATCACACCTATCACACCTCTCACACCTATCACACCTATCACACCTCTCACACCTATCACACCTATCACACCTATCACACCTATCACACCTCTCACACCTCTCACACCTATCACACCTCTCACACCAATCCCACCTATCACACCTCTCACACCTATCACACCTATCACACCTCTATACCCATTCTGCAATCTGTTAATAAAGTTGTACTTAAGTTATGCTTTTACATTATACTTACTTAATAAGTGAATAGTTCCAAGTCAATCAAAAACTATGAGTTTTATTTACTCAAAACATAATGCGGTTTACAGTCTGTATCTACTTAATTATCTTAAGTTGTACTTAAGTTATGCTTTTACATTATACTTACTTAATAAGTGAATAATTCCAAGTCAATCAAAAACTATGAGTTTTATTTACTCAAAACATAATGCAGTTTACAGTCTGTATCTACTTAATTATCTTAAGTTGTACTTAAGTTATGCTTTTACATTATACTTACTTAATAAGTGAATAGTTCCAAGTCAATCAAAAACTATGAGTTTTATTTACTCAAAACATAATGCGGTTTACAGTCTGTATCTACTTAATTATCTTAAGTTGTACTTAAGTTATGCTTTTACATTATACTTACTTAATAAGTGAATAGTTCCAAGTCAATCAAAAACTATGAGTTTTATTTACTCAAAACATAAGAACACATCACACGAACTCAAGACATTCAAGTTAGTAGAACTTTCATAGAATATTGAGTATACCCTACTCAAACTAATTGATTATTTTGAACATGCGGGTTTACAGTGTAGGAGGGATATGAGGACTGTGTGTATGTGTAACTAGGAGGGGTATGAGGACTGTATGTTATGTGTAACTAAGAGGGATATGAGGACTGTGTGTTATGTGTAACTAAGAGGGATATGAGGACTGTGTGTTATGTGTAACTAGGAGGGATATGAGGACTGTGTGTTATTTGTAACTAAGAGGGATATGAGTAATGTGTATGTGTAACTAGGAGGGATATGAGGAATGTGTGTATGTGTAACTAGGAGGGATATCAGGACTGGGCTCAGGGACCTGGGCTTGAACTATGACCTCTGCCAGTGGGTCTTGGACTTCCTGACGGGCAGACCCCAGGTGGTGAGAGCAGGCAACTGCACCTCCTCATCCATCACTCAACATAGGGGCCCCCCAGGGCTGTGTCCTGAGTCCCCTCCTCTACTCCCTGTACACACATGACTGTGTGGCACAGCGGAACAACAACACAATCATCAAATTTGCTGACGACACAGTAGT